>NC_069113.1:35748559-36088559 GCF_025612915.1 Magallana angulata | reverse complement strand
CCAGAATTAAAAGAGTCCACGACAAGATAATTTAGAGATTCTTATAAACGCGAATTAAAAGAACGCTTTCAAAAATGGTACGCCAATCAAATATCAAAACTGCTAGAGAACGGTAACACTGACCAAACTTTGACACCCGTTGATCTTTCATTTCTAAAGCCATTGTCGGCAGAGTGGCTTGTCCAAGTTCATGCTGATATCAAATCTGCAAAAAACTTATCTACAAAGGGTTTGAGAAAAGCGGGATCGCTGAGGCCGTCGGCTACAAGTTTCTATCATGTGATCAGTGATCTACATGTATAGTGTCAGTTGATTATAGTTTCATTGTGCATAAAACTGATCTCCTTTTAAATGGAGTTATCTACTGAAGTATTTGTATCTTGTCATTTTAATAGTTATAAAAGAAATTTGCATGCTTGTATGAATACTAATATTTTACATTAGTATTTTGTATTAATACGGAAATAAAAACGCTACAATAGGGTTAGTTTGGTTCTCTAGTTTGCGTTCCCTAAGGCAATTCTGGGAAACATATGTATTTTTTTTGCGGTCTAATGTAACCGCAGAAATTCAAAACGCAGAATATAATTTGATACTTTTAGGGGTTAAACCGCAAAAATTTCAAGCCGCAGAAAATACCCGTTATACGGTAGTAAATGTATTACATAAACTATTCCTTAGAAAAGTATATTTACTGTGTATTGCCCCGGTACTTTTATCACATTTTTTTTATTCATTAAAGATACAAGAAAAAATATTACATCAAATTAATTTGATTAAAAACTTCAGTAAAAGGTAATTTGATTCCCAGTTAGCAAATCTGGTTTATTTTAAACAAGATAATGGAACAGAATCAATACTCCAACAATCTATCACAGGCTATTTAATCTAATATAGATCCCATTTCCACTACATACAGAGCCTATCTTTCTTCTCAGAAGCCTCCTCACCTTAATTCTCTCGACAGCCTCCTGAGCCTGCATCATCCGCATGGCCTTGGATTGGTGACCTTCCGAGATCAGCTGAGTTAGGCCAAGGTATTGGGCTCGAAACAGCATGCCCTCAATCAAAACTGGTGGATTTTCAGGATCATGTATGGAAGCTGAAAGAATTAGTTATATACAAGTATATGTACTTCTTAAAAATTTCATCGATAACAATGTTAGAACTTAAAAAGTTCAAATGTTAAGGCACATGCAACCATTTAAAGCAATTAAATCAATTATTTTAATAAAGCAATAATAGAAATCAAGTACTTATGGCACATGCTTTCCTTCTTTCTTTCATGAGTTTCCTTAAAATCATGCTCAACTGTCTTTAAATTACAGATAAATCGAGCGCTTGAAATATAATTCTATCTTTAATAAATAAAATACACGGGAATTTAATTTTAAAAAATCAAATAAATAAGAAATAATTTAACTTTTTATATTGAGTTGGATATGAAAGAATGACTAAGTTATTAAAAGTTTGATATACCGATATTTTTCATTCTTTTTTTAAATTAAGTTTGCTTCCTTAGCTCAAGTTTAAACGTTCCTTTCTAGTTTTGCTAATGACCTTTGTAATATAAGCCCCAAAACATTACCTCATAATTCATTAAAAAAGCTTGAACACTTCACATTTAAAGGGGCATGCATGGTCACGATTTTGGTCAAAAATTATTTTCCGATTTTAATGTTTACAATGCTTCAGTAAGGCATTTTTAATAGTCAACCAAAATTTGAGTGTCATTCGTTGAGTTATAAGCGAGTTACAGAGCTTAAAATTCTTTGCTATGTAAACAAAGTCTTTGTTTACATTTTTAACGTTGAATTTAAAATTCCAGATAAAGACCACAAATAGATGTGTTAAATGTTAGGAACTGTTTATCTATGATTAAAATGAATAAAAAGATAGAGAAATCAGCTTGAAAAATATTTTAACTGGTATATTTAACCTATGTAAACAAAAACATGACACGAGCCTTGTTTACATGACAGAGAATTGTGAACTCTGTATATTTCTTATAACTCCATGAAATACTCTCAAATTTCATTTGATTATATCATTAAAAATGCATTTTTAAAGCATTGTAAATAATAACATCAGAAAATTAGAATTTGGCCAAAATCGTGACCATGCCCCTTTAAATAAAATGTAACAGTTACATCTACAGTACATTTGAAAATAATTTCATTTGCAAATATGTTACCTTATATGAACTTATAGAATAGCGCAAACGTTTAATTCTGTCTGAACTATTTCATGACATCACAATGATCATAGCACGTGCTTTTCTCTTATTGGTTGGATTAATTTAAACATAAAATCAATGTAATTATAACGATTCTAAACAGTTTACTTCTTTCAAATGCAAGTATAAGTTCATCAGGATATGAACTTGGTTGGTACGTGATCAAATCTTTTGAGAAGCCCTTTGGGCTTTACAGGATTTGATCACATGACCAACCAAGTTCATATCCAGGTAAACTTTTTAACTTGCTGTTTATTTCTTAAGTGACTAAACTGGCTGAAAACTTACACTGAACTTAAAAAGTATTGTTAACAACAATTACTGGCAGTAAATCATAGTTTGCATGTCAAAAACAAACTGATTTTTGATAAACATTGACAAGAAATTTTAAAAGGTTTATCTTTATAAATCATAATTATGAATTATAACAATTTAAAGTACTGTGTACAAGTATGGAATACACATGTCATTAACATAAATGGCATCTTATGATGTCCTTTTATTTTCTTCCATTAGTCTCAGACTTACATGACCATAACACCAGGTATGAATGAAATAAAATAAAATGAAATAATCCTTCTGGTCATACATTTAGAGTCTGAAGTTATAAAAGTACCAGATGTAACAATGATAGGACTCTACATATTAGGTCATAAGGTTTGAATACTTTGATTTGTTGTCTCACACATTAGGTCAGGAATCATAAAACTGTCTTGCTGTATAATGATCAGTTATTAGCAACAATAAAAATTAAATTGTTGTTAAAATGAAAAATTACAACCCATAACTATATCTTCTGACTATAATAAATATAAGACAAAATATTGATATTTTCTTGGTTACTTGGAGAATTGGTATGAACATAAATAGGACTTACGTGTACTTACTAACAATCTACAGAAATGTAACACTGCCTGTATTACCTGTCCATATCTTAAAACAGTCATGTAATCTCCTTTATATCCAACTTTTATTTTCTAATACAACCATAAATTTATAAAAATCTCGCAATTAAGAGCCAGATTAAATAAAAAATCTAATATTTGAAAATGACTCATGCCTAACCCTTTCTAAATGTTTTCGCAAAACAGTAGATACAGGCAGAGTACTGATTCACTGTGTTGAAAAGTGAAGATATGGCAGTGAGTTGTTGGCCCGTGAACAGACCTCTTACCTGAGGTGGTGGTAGAGAGAGACTAGCAGCTACTACAGAAACACATTACCTGTGCTAACACTGCTAGTAGTTGTAAAAAACACCACTCAAGTAATGTGAAATTGATAGCTTACATGACTCACTCTCACCTTCTTTAGCTTTCGTTCTTCTTTCTTCCTGCATGCTAAAAGAAATGAGTTTGTCAAACACAAACATTTGAGCAGCAGAATATTAAAAGCATGAAATAGCTCGCCATGACGGTTATGTATTTTATGATGGTCGTAGAATGATCATGCACTCCACACATACAAAGATGAAAATAGCATTAGTGGGAGAGAATTGCTCGCATTTGTTTGGAAACTCTTGTAAAAAGAGATAATAACTTTTCTAAGAATACTTGACTGTTTACAAGTTGCAAATCTTGAGTAAACTACTGATACTTTGTTCATTTGGTTTTTTTTTAATAATTAAGACAACTTTACGTGACACCACATCAAAATAGCAAGCAAGCAATATAGCACTAATGTGGCATAAAAAAGGGAATTTTTAGCTTAGTCCTTAAATGTTTGCATATCACGATAATTCATCTTAAATGATACACATAAATCTTTGTCCTTGACAATCTAAGCTTGACCTGGTAATTGGCTTACCGGCAAATAAATACATTGTACATCCAAAAAATATCAACTAACGTGTTTAACTTCAAAATTACTGGTAGCAGCTAAACCAAATTTTTGAAGTACACGAATACTGTGAAAATTGTACAAGTCAATCTGTTTCTTTACAAAATAATATTAAGTCACACGGACAAAAGCTCACCTGAGCACTTCTATTAACAGGTGGTTGAGTAAGTTCTGGTATGTCAATTTTGCTATTTTTTTGATAGGGTTTTTGTAACAAGACGTCTGTTTCCTCATCTGTGTCAAAATCTGAAGAAAAAAATCAATATATATACAGACCCTGAAACGTACTACTACACCACACGCTCGCTGCACGCTCGCTACACGCTCGCTAAACGGTTCACACGAAACGCTGAACGGTTTACACGAAACGCTGCACGCTTTGCCCGAAACGCTAAACGATTTACACGAAACGCTGAACGGTTTAGACGAAACGATTCTCGCACGAAACGATTTGCTCGCTTTTCACACGCTTTGGACACGCTTTTATCCTGATCGATTCGGGTCCTCTCGGATTTTACCCTTTCTCTTTCTTCTTACTCTGTTAGTAGGAATTAATTTTAAGAAAACACGAAATAATTGAAATACTGATATTAGAAACATATATGTACATAAGTATTGAATTGATTAATTAAATTAATTTGGTACTTATATTTAAAGCAAAAAATTATTTATTCACAGAACTAGTCAAAAATATTACTTCTATAAAAATATTTATTGCTCAAAAGAAATATCCATGATTCTTATTAGTCCGGTAAATAATAAAAATTCCAGAGAAAAAAGTTACCGTAACACAATATTCAATACCAAAAATAAAATCCGTATGATTACAAACTGAAATCGGTTTTTCAGTATTCGGCAGGATTTGTTTTTTCTTCTCACATTAATATTTTTCTTGGTTTCAGAGAATACGATGTAAAAATACTAACTGTAAATAAACCTGTAATTATTTACATTGATAATTTGGTTTTTCAGTATTCGGCGGGATTTGTTTTTTCTTCTCACATTAATATTCTTATTGGTTTCAGAGAATACGATGTAAAAAATACTAACTGTAAATAAACCTGTAATTATTTACATTGATAATTTTGAAAGTTATGTAAAATTAAATTAGTCACATAAGTTAGAAAAATGCTATAAAACAACCAACTAATTTTTTTTATGTCGAATCATTCGCGTAAATAAATGTTCCGTACATAATATCACAGAGAAAAATCAATGGATGAAACAATAGAGAAAGTTGTCATTACTATTTTGGATTTCGGAAAGAACAACAAATAAAAAATGATTTAGATTTTTGTCTCAATATTCGTATACATAACCGGCGCCCTGCATAACGGCGTACAATATATTTATCATAAATTAATCTATTTGAATTAAGTACCATGCATATAGATTCCCATAATAATTAATTGCATGTGTACATTTTAGGAAAATTTCAGTGTGTAAATTACTTGTTGTTTTCCGGTATCAGTGTTTAAATAGTTAAAATAATAACTTGTAGAAATATTTTTAATCGGGATTCAGAAGAATTTACTTCCCGCATTTAATAGAAATGAACAGTTTATTTTCTTTCTATGTTTACATTTAATTTTGTTTAAATTAATGTTAAATAATCTATCATTGAAATTGTGTGCATCATCAAATACTGATTCCGACTACCTTGAAGTCATTAAATTTCTATTGGCTATTGACAAAAAAAGAGACGCGTGACCATCCAATGAAAACGAATACACAGAGTTTGATTGACAGGTTCAGCCAGGTGCAGGTCTTACCCGATGTCCGAGGTTACATGTATGTGTACTGGTTGTACACAGCCTAATAGTCTCAGTAACTAGTCTTCTTTCAATACGCGTCCTTTTCTTTTGTTTGTTAAAAATTAATTCAAGTTTGTAAAAAGATAAGTATATTATTTCTTATAGATTTATTTCACGAGAATATCTCAAAGGAGTTTTGCCAATCAGTTTAAAGTAATGTTTAACACGAGCGCTATTTTGAAACAATTAAATTGTCAGAGAGTTCCGAATGAAATCTGATGAACGTTTCACACGGTTCTCGCACGCTTTGCTCGAAACGATTTACACGCTTTGCCCGAAACGCTGCACGCTTTGCCCGAAACGCTAAACGGTTTACACGAAACGCTTCACGATTCACACGAAACGCTAAACGGTTTACATGAAACGCTAAACGGTTTACACGAAACGTTTCTCGCACGAAAGTCGCACGCTTTTTTGGTGTAGTAGTACGTTTCAGGGTCTGTAATATATAAAGGTAAAAAGATGTTGTTTTTCTTCGAAAAAGGCGCTGGGGCCCGTTTCACTAAAATGCGTTAGATACGACAAAAATTAAGTTAGGCCTTAGGGCGTTCGCCAAAATTTAGTCCGGTGTAATGAAGAATAATGACCCCCGTAGAATAATGACCGGGGGTCAATTTTCGACGTAGAATAATGACCCCCCCTAGCTGAAGAATAATTGGATTTTTCTGAAGTAAAAAGACCCAGGGGTTATTTTTCTTCATGTTAAACATGAAAAAAAATGACTCCCATAGAAAAATGCCCCCCCCCCCCCCCTGCCCGTAAGCATGAATAGAAATTGGTTACACCGTATCCAAGATATCACTTTAAAATTTACTTAATTTTTCACTCTGTTCAACTGATTTTGAAGTTATAAACACCGAATTTGTAAATAAATTGCTGTATACAGTTTTTCATATCCGTAGCAGGCATACACAAAACACTCTTATATTGCCACAAATTGATTGTTAACAGTTACGTCACTTCTCTCATCGACATACGGCGGGAAATGACGCAAATTAAGACAGATTCATACACAATGAAGATATTGTGTGATAATTAACGAACAATAATCATGAAAGAATAATTGTTGTAATAATATAAGCAATATTCACTGGTGAATAAATTGTCAATCTTAGAATGATACATGTATATATCGTTATGGGAAAAGACTAAGGGGACAAGTAGCGTAGGAATATGAATTCTTCTTATTTACATTTCTTGAGGAAAGTGATTTTTAAAAAATCATTCTGCGTTAGTTTTGTTTTCTTCAACGTGATACATGAACATCAATATTCTAAACATTTGTTGTAATGTTGTATTTGTGATCATGAATAGACTTTATTCGTTTAGAGCAAATGTGTGGAGAGTACCTGACTTAAGTAAATCTTAATACATAATAAACACTGATCGATTATGATAAGAAAAGATTGTTTCTAAAAGCGTTGGTAAGATCTTAGGGCCCATGTTAGGGGTGTATATCCCCCTTGATTTTGATCACACGATCTTTATTGTATCCAAAGTTACTAATGCTCATACAAACTATTGATGCATTAATCATCTTGATATTAACTAAACTTACTTAAGTATGCCGACGATAAAGTAAAATATATTTTCTGTACGAGTACTCTCAGTACTTTGACGATTTTCCTTATTTGCCGTTAACCTCTACTGGCGTAATGGCTGCTGTCAGTGCCTACTAATTTCAGCTTGGTTATAATGCCTAACAGTTGAGTAAACTTTTCATAATTTTGGTTTTATCATTAATTCTGGGTGATGCACTTGCATACCCAGCAGTTTGTAATAGTGGAAAAACTCAATGCAAGTATAATTCATGAACTATATGAAGAATATAGAAGATTCGACGGCGAAGCGCGAAGATGCGAATGCGAAAAAGTGATACTTTTATCGCTTCTTCGCCTTTGCAACTTCGCACTCTCGCCTTCGAATCTTCGCGCTTTTGCCATTTTTGCTCACCGAGACGAAGTCAAAGGGAGCTTATGCTATACCCCCGGCGTCGGCGTCCGAAGCTGGTTAAAGTTATTGGTGCAGGTCCTGTATCTAAGCTATTACTACTTCGCCTAACCTGAATAGAAGTTGAGTCTTATGATACAGATGCACCTGCCAGGCATGGATGCTGAATCAGAGCCATAGGTGTGGGATGCTTGAGGAGGTAAAGGTTTTAATTGCTGGTGCCCTCTGATGATGATATCTTAGTTATTACTGGTCCTAACTTCACCAAACTTGCATGGATGGTGCGTCTCATGATACTGATGCACCTGACAGGCTTGAATGCTGAATCTGAGCCACAGGTTTATGATGCTTGACGAGGTTTAGTTTTTCGGAACAGGGCTCATGTTTTATAGATGATAGCTTGCATAGTTGATTTAACTATATTATAAATGAAACTCAGAGGTTGCTTAAGATGCAGAGCCTGATCTCCATTATCAAGGATGCTGAAATCTCCTACCTCACTCAAACCTGCTTGATAGATAGATTTAGTTGTTGTTAAATGATATAACATGATTCCTATGATATAGTATTGTATGATATGAAACACTATTGTATAATAGGATACAATATAATACCATATGTTTTATTGTAAAACGTTATATGATACGATATAATATTGTATCATCTTTTTTTTTTATTGTATGATATGATATTGTATCATGATATTGTTCTGTATAGTATTGTATATTATGATACAATATTGTAGAATAGTATATTGTTTTATTCATTAGTTATTAAATCACATTATACTATTACATATGATATTGCAATATATAATATTGCATCCTATTACATAATATTGTATATTCTATGATATTGTATCATACAGTATTGTATAATGTGATATTGGTTTCTGTAATATAGAATTATATCAAATGAAATTGTATATATGATATTGTAATATTATAAAATATCGTATCATACGATATTGTATAATATGATATTGGTTTATATGATATATTATAATATTACATGAAATTGTATTTTATGATGTTGTTATATATATTGTTGTATCATATTATACAATATGAATAATATAATTGTATTATATAATAATTTATTTTATCCCATGATATTGTATCATTTGATATGATACAATGTTGTTTCAAATTATATTGTATCATATAATACAATATCATATTATTTATCAAATATGATACAGTATCATACAATACAATATCATTCTATATTATACAAAAAATAATACATGTTTCAATGTTATGATGTATAATTGCAATATGATATTGTTTCATAAAATACTATATTGTATTATGTTTCATGATATTGTATAATTTGATCAAATACAATATTATATAACACAATACAATGTCATATCGTACGTTACAATATCATGTCTCACAATTTTTTTTACGGTATTTTATGGTGTTATATGATATACATGTATATTGTAAGTATGATAGGATGCAATTTTTAATTTTATATTATCGATTGATTAACATATGATCATATGATTATCATACAATTTTTTAACAGATGATATACGATAATGTGTCAAAACAGAATCCATGAATATCCAAGATCATAAAGGATTGTTTTCATATAATATGATATATGTGGTCTCATAAAGGTGATGCCTCATAAAGGTGATGCCTCGTCTCGGTTAGCTTTGTAATCTGTGATTACCTACGTTTTATAATTGCGGAGCTCTCTATCGTTTAAGGGTTCCGGGGCATATTTTGGAAATTTTATTTTTATAAAATTAATAAAATTAAATTATTCAGAGGGATAGGGTCCGGACCCCCTCTTCCCTTTTAATGCGTGAAATTATTAATACCGGTATTGAATTTTCCCGGGGGTCGGACCCCCTCTCCCCCCTCTAGATCCATGCATGAGCAAGGAGTGTCGCATAATGAAATAAGAATGTTACTGTGTTTGATCCACGGTAAACAGACGGCTGGTAAGTGATAGGAGTCTGGAAGTGCATAATGTACACATTATGGTGGACATTAAATTTTGTATGGAGTATATAATGATTAGGCATAGCCAGCACTGGTAAACATATATGTCACATGTACACATTATATATTTATGAATATTCATAGTGAGCGCGATGGCCTAGCGCATGCGTACCAATATTAGCCTGGATTAATCGAAAAACCTTGGCGAGTACGGTGCCAGCATTAAATTCTATGTATTCGACCGAGACTTGCTGAATACAATAAAAAAAAAGGCGAATCGAAAGTGCGAAAATGCGAAGGCCAGAGTGCGAAGTTCGCCTCCGCACTTTAGGCATCACATCTTCGCGCTTCGTCGTCGCATCTTCGCACTTTTGCTCCTTTGCCTTCGCACTATCGCCTTTGCAACTTCGCATCTTCGCCCTATATTAAGGTCGGACTGGCCCTAACGGAACACCATAGATATATGTAAATGTAATTGTTAAAGGGGCATGGTCACGGTTTTGGTCAAATTTTATTTTTCTGTTTTCATTATTTACAATGCTTAAGGAAAGCATTTCTACTGATCAAATGAAATTTGAGGGTCAGTTGTAAAGTTATAACCAAGATACAGGACTCACAATTCTGTGTCATGTTAACAAGACTCGTGCCCTGTTGTTGTTTACATAGGTTCAATATACCAGTAAAAAACCTTTTTCAAGCTGATTTGTCTATCTTCTTATTCATTTTAAGCATAAATAAACAGTTCCTTGCGTTTAACACATTCATTAGGTCTAAAATTAGAATTTTTACTTCAACATTCAAAATGTAACGAATGACACTCAAATTTTGGTTGCCTATTAAAAATGCCTTACTAAAGCATTGTGAACATTAAGATCGGAAATGTTTTTTTTTTAAACTAAAATCGTGACCATGCCCCTTTAAGATGACAACCATATCCCGATCAATACGTCAATGCCTTGTTATAACGGAAGGATTTTTATTTTCTAAGCTATACCCCTTCTTTCACTTTAAGTTTATTTGAATATGAATTATAATTTCTGTTACTTTCTGTTAACTGCAGCAGTAAAAATTACAATAGTGTAAAGACTATTTCACTATTACTAAAAATATACTGAAAAACTTTAATCTACAAGGGGGTCATTATTCTACAGGGGTCACTTTTCTTCATGTTGAGTGTGCTCATTTTTATGAAAATGACACTTATTCTTCAGGCAGCTAACCGGGGCGGGGGGGGTTATTATTCTTCATTACACCGGCGTAAACTGCGTTTCACTAAGAGGCGTACGCCTGGCCGTAAACACTAGTATCGGACTAAGTTCAGGCCAGACTTACGTCCTTGACAACGAGCTTATGCACATGCGCAGACAGATTATAGACAGTAGAAAGGATGTTAGATAAATATATAGATAGATAGATATATTCTTTAGATAGATAAAAAGATGAAAATTAGATAGATAAAAAGAGACTTGTCAATTGTGTTTGAGAGAGAGAGAGAGAGAGAGAGAGAGAGAGAGAGAGAGAGAGAGAGAGAGAGAGAGAGAGAGAAATCGTAAAATATTCAGGAATATTAATCATGTTAAGTGACAAAATCACACAGCAAAACTTGCTTAAATGTTTTATTTGAAAGATATATTTGATGAAGCATATAGGATATGTTCATTTAAAATTATCAACTCAAGAGAACTATTTTGTACGGCTGCGTGGAAGGGCCAGGTGAAGAATTAATGCAGTAATGAGCTTTTAAACCATGGATTGGACAATATTAAGCAAGCTTTTAATATTTTATTAAAAAAAAACAATTAAAAAACCCCAAAAAACGAAGAGGCTCGGATAGATACATTTATTTCTTTTATATTAAGATTTGTGTCAATGTAAAATGTGGAGCAAAAATGACCTAGGAAATAATTGATGAATTCCAAGTCTAACTTTTTTTTTACCCAATTTGTTTCCGAAGTTAGTTTTTTTTCGAATTATTTAAGTGAAAGGGTACATACAAACCATAAGTGCATGCACGTTTATTTGTAAATGTTTCACCAAAGTTATCAGATCCAAGGTAAAGATGTATGTGTCAGACGTATGGTGGACTCAACATAAACTACCCAAGTACACTTACATGTGTATTTAGTATATTTAACGAGGCTTCATATAGATTTGAAGTTAATAAAGAGTATGTGTATGTTACCTACGAAATAAAATCTATTTAATCTGGAGTCAGTATTTTGCATCGGTTGTATGATAAATAAATTATCTAATATTTTTAAAAAATAGGGACTTTTGACAACTCTAAAACATAGTTGGAGCTTTCATCATATTTTGGTATTTACATTTTAAAAATACTGAAAATACTTTTGTGATTAACCTTTGTTTAACTACCTAAGCTTACACCTTTTACTCACCAAAAATGGAATAAAAAAAGAGTAAAATTTAAAAGTAAATAATTCACTTAGTGAGTTTGAAATTTCATAATATCCCGCTCACACATATTTTGCGTGGAAGTTGGGGGGGGGGGGTTGAAATTCTTGAAATGCTAGACATTTCTTATACAAATATACCTTTGTACTACAAGTGCATCATGTATGTATATTTTTTGCATTATTCATTGCCCAATTTACAAACAAATATGAAACGTAAATCAAATTGTTGAATGAAAATAATCGAATGAAAACTATATATTGATTGTCTAAATATGTCATTTTAACATGTAAACGGCAGGTGCAAATATAAATAATGTGCATAAAACATGGTAAGAAAGTTTCTATTCGAGAATTGGTACCACCTATCAAAACTCTCTATTTTCTTAATTTCATATGAAATTAATAGAATTTACATGACAAATTGTACAATTTAACATTACGGTCAGCACCGATATTCTCGGCAACAGAATTAGCAATCAATTCCTGTTTACGCCATAAGTTACGACTACCCTTGGCTATGCGTAGATTTTTGTCTTAACTTAAGGCGGGTGCAAAGTTACGCCTTTTAGTGAAACGGACCTTAGTCCAAAGATTTGACTTAAGTCCGGACTTACGACATGCGTAAAGTTACGCCGGGTGTACGCCTTTTAGTGAAACAGGCCCCTGGTCTTTCTTACTGCGACAACAATAACAAAAGAATGGATTAATGCGCATAGCTAAAATTACCTAATTGGTCTGAATGCGCATGCCTAGTCATGCTTAAAATATTCACCAGTGTAAACATAAACAATGACCCACGTGTAAAGCAGATGATGTATTTGGCAGCTTACATAAACATTTTACTGACATAAACTGTTTATGTTGGAGAGGTCACGTGACGTACAGGTGAGAGGAGACGAATCTTGCCTGCTCCGTATTTTTGTCAAAAATGTGTTTTTTAAAAGGGTATTGTTAATAAGTTTGTGCGTGTTTGATTTGCAAATCATTTGTGCGTTCAAAACTGTATTATACTTTTATCCAAACTCGTGCATATATATTTGTCTTGATACTTTGTGCTTTTGTTTACCTGGAAAGTAAACCATCTTTAGTGTAAGAACTACCTGAATTGTGTTCACCTGCCTACACCTTCATCTGTGTTATTATTGTAATACAATGTGTGACATTGAAATGTCATTTTAAAAATAAATAACGGTTTGATACATTCGTTTGCATACAGTTCGAACATGATCTCTGGCGATTTTATCTATAATCATAGAAAAGTATATCTGTGTTGATTGTAGAGCGCTATGAAAATCAGAAACATCACAAGTTTACGAATCAAATCCTTATTCGACCTGTGTCCCAGGTCAACGTAATAATATCCTTAAGGTAACTATTTGTGGTCTCCTTTTGCCTGTAGATGACTCAGTAGTTCTCGAAATGTTACACTCTTTTGATATCACGATTAGGAATGATCTTAAGGAGGCGGGGGGGGGGGGTCAAAATATAATATAATTTACATGTAAAACCATCAGATTTATTTAAAATTTTTATGTGCGATTTCTGAAGCTCTCAACTAATATTTGATAAAGAAAAATTTCATATATTTTATTATAAATTTTTATCATTTTCCATTATCTTTATATGGAGCTCTTCTTTTAAAAGAGATCAATATTGTCTAAAATGGCAGCCACCCCCCAGCCCCCTTAAATATGAAAATATCAGACACTCGACAACCCATCGAATAACTAGTGTGTTGAAGGGTATATGTTCATATTCATAGCCCGTTGTTCCGAACAACAAATCAATCCCAAGAAGTGCAACACTGAAATGCCGGATACACCATTATAATCAAGTCATAGAGAGTTTTAAAGCGAAATACTTTAATTGCTGGGGAAACAGTCACTGAAAACACAATACAAAACCCCCAACGTTTGCACAGTGTGTGAATAACCTGGACATACGCCTGGATCCCCAAAGTGTCAAAATCATGAGGAATCTCCACATAATGTGATTGTTTTCCAAGACCAAGACAATACTGTCAAACTTCTTTCTTTGCGATCTTCGCGGCGGAGCACCACAATCAGCAGTGCAGACCTATCAGCTCATAAAGGCTATTTGATCGGCAAAAAATAATGCTGCACAGATGTTGAGCGATATGGAAACAACCCTTGATGCTAAGAGGATTTCCAATACAATTAGAGATCCCTAAGGAAGGAATGACGTCAAACAGACTGTAGTTTAGGAGATCATCACTGCTAAGGCGCATCAAATAGCAGAGGTCAGGGCTTTTCTCGAGAAATTCGATGGTAATATCACATTTGCTGAGGGACCTTCAATATGTTCTGGGGGACTGGACTGGACAAAGAAGTCTCTCTGTATACTCATCACAAAAACTGGCATGGCAACAATAGAATTAGACTCTTATACCAAAACTAGATAACAAACAAGTCCAGATACCCAGAAGTTCTACCTTACCCCGAAAAGGTGCGTCGGCTCAGGGTCAGCCGAATATTGAAGAGTTCCTAATATTACTTATTAGGTTTGTTACTGACTGTTTACAGAAATTTGTGGGGTCGGTAAAGTCCAAAGAAGGCGACGCGGAGCCGAGCCTTCTATGGACTTTACCGACACCACAAATTTCTGTAAACAGTCGGTAACAAACCTAATAAGTGTTTTGTTTTGTCGTGGATCCTAAATTTGATATGTAAACAACAAAATGATATATACCAATTGAATTCATAGGCTTATTATCTAATTTTGTACCTTTCTCGTCAGTCGTCTGTGCAAACCTGGATGCCATTGTATATAATATAGGATCATTTAATTACGTCACGGGCAAAGGGGGAGTCACTCTAAATATTTTGGGGCTTAAAAATTAAAGGTATGGTTGAACGTTTGTGTTAAAAATAAGCTCAAATAACGTTACGTCCGCCATGTTGCCGTATAAATTTTGACGCCCGCCGTGTAAAGAAATTTATAAGGCAATCACGTAACGCGATTCATCCAATGACGTCGAGACATTCTAATCCGAGGCAAAACAGAAGATCTTGGGATCCGGAGGATGAGGAAAAATAACGACAAGTTTGACAAGTGACAAATGTAACACTAACAATTTTTTTCATTATATGTACGAGGTTCAAATACGTAAAAAAACGAACCATTCTTTTTGATTGGCTAAGGAACAAAAAATATAATATAATATTTTTACACGAAATTGTTTTTGTAAAAGACCAAGACCGTGTCTATAATTCGCAGAATAATTAATAATATAATTAATTGTTATTTAGAGGTTTACAGACTGAGTACATGATTGTCAATTTTACTCAGGAAAAATAACAACATAGAAAATATCAATTACATTAAATAAATAATTTGGAGAAGATTATTAGTTAATATATGTTGACAAAATATGTTTATAAAATAGTAAATATGGTTAATATTTATACCACAACAATGATGAGATAGAGCTGATGTATTCATAAGATTAATAAGATTGTATAGATTTTGATAATATTGTGCTATATGGCGATTTTATTTGCCAGTTTGACAATGAAAGGAGCGATAAAACTGTTAATATCTTAAAATGTATTTGTGTTTAACTTGTAACTCTAAGGCCAATTGGTCACACTTTGAAGAGAACTCATAACACGGTTTACCTTCCCCTGATGTAAATAATGCTCCAAAAAGCAGAATTAATCATGTTTTTATTCAGAATGTTTATGTTACTTTCACAATAACATTATGAGAAAAAATTTCCATTGAAAATAATAACAGATAAACTGCTCACCTTGGGATAATTGTTGAATTATGTACATCTGGAATTCCAGTGGCGTAGAATACTGAGTATTGGAAACTAAATACCTCACTTCTAAACAGTAACAATTTTTGCTAACAATTAATAAAACGTATCAGATAAAAGGCAACAGAAATAAAATACCCTCTACGTAAATATGAATTTTGGAAAAGATCGAGCAATTTTCGACAGAGTTATGCCCCCTGGAGGTAGAAAAATTCCAATCATTTGCACTTTCCGTTCATTTTCTTCATAAAGGATGTACTAACTGAAATGAAATTTGATGTTCATGTCAGGTTTAATTTTAATTGTGAGCAAGCGAGATCAAATTAAAACTAGATGCTGTTATTAGACAGTAATACCCACACCAAGTGTTTGTCCCTAAATAACACTGTTTTGTACCAGTTTAATTAAAAATGAAGGCCACATGCAAGCTCCGGTAATACATTTAAAAATTATAATTTTCATAACTGAAGGATGAGATCCCTTCCCATATGATAATACACATGAGCAACACTTTATGTGCAATTTTGGGTTGAACTGTTTGCAGTGAATTTTCAGTTAATCAATAATCTTAACATTTCATGTCATAGAAAGTATAATGGTCTATATAATTATTACAAACAAATTTAAAAATTAAATTATGCCCCCTCCCCGTGGCGGTTGCCTGTTTTAGATTTGATTCTGTCTGCCTACATGTACATCATCGTGTGCACAGATTTAGAGAAGGGATGGGAGTAAGGGGTCAAGATCCCCCCCCCCCCCATTAATTCATTTATATCAATTGTAGAATTACCAAAAAAACACCTTTGACCCGAATGCTCTTACAGACATGTAAACGCTCTAACCCATTGCGCTTCAATGTTGGGTATCATTATTTGGGGGGTTAATATTTATTTAATATTTAATATACTTTATTGTTTATCTCAATAGGAAGTATTCATTACAATATGCAGGTGTCCAGCACCACCTTAAAGCTGTTATTTACCTAATAATTAAATAGTGCAAGTGGATTTGAAGAATAGGTCATAAAAATACATGCATGTTACAAATAACTGATCTTTGTCTGAAGTTACGTACACAACACAGGTCTGCAGGTCTCATTAGCGGGTACTTGTTTTACCTAGCTCTTCGATTAGATGGGTTCACGTGTATACATACATGTCTGTGTTTTTCATATGCAGAAAAGGATTAGTTAAGATCAGCTAAAGGAATTCATTATTGTGTTTTAATTTTATTATCATTATGATGTTGACCAATATAGGTAAGCATAATACATTAGTACGTAGCAGTAGCACAATATAATGAGATGCTAGCATACATAAGTACTACTTTCACTTTCTAAATGTGATCTCCCTTTGACAGCATACTGTATCATCATCTTTTAATATTTAAATAAGCTTATCATCGTTAGACCTATCCTATCGCATTTGTAAAGTTTCTGTCATTTTAGTTGCAAAAGATATTATTTCATTTGTCAGACTTGCACACTATTGAGTTGACCCCATATTGACCCTGTATAAGCAATTTCTTATTAAATTTGTATATTACATGTAAGTAAATGTAGACACTTATCATTTTTATATGAGTTATAATAGGAAGGAAGGCGTATTTCTTTCTTAATATATTATAATGCATCAAATACAATGTAGGTCATGATCTTATGGGACTGTTCTGACCCCACGAAACAGGAAAATACAAAATATCTTCTAATGTCATTATGATGCATCAAATGGTGTAAAGTACATTAATGACCCCCAGGTGTTGTCTTTAACCCCCCCCCCCCCCGCCTTTATGAAATAGGAAATGATGATACACTGTATATTTTGTTAACTTCTGAGATCTGAGATCCTCATGCCTAAACCATATAATTTATTCTTGCTATTTGTGTCATTGCGCGTAAAATTGTATATAGATTATGCCCCCTTGGAGACACCCTGACAATCTAGAACTAGAAAAAATAATAAAGTATTTTATCTTATTCATATGTTACAGTAGTGTTTGATCCATGTGGATAATTCCTAGCCTAATGATGTCACTGCTTTGTTTAGGAGACTTTACAATTGCCCTAAATAGGCGAATACACATGCATATAACATTTTGTTTATAAATCTTAACAATTGAATTAAGCAATTTCCAAAATGTTAATGTGCATCAGGAGAGAAAAAGCAATCAAAAATGATTTAAAATTTGCTACTGTACACATGTTAGAATGTATTAAGAAGACTGAATCTTTAGAACCAGGTTAGATTTGGGGGGGGGGGGGGTGGGGTGGGGGGGAATGTGGAGTATAAACATTTATAATTTGAATCATTTATTGTTATTAATTTTAACTTGTCAATGAATACTAGTTATTGATCCCAAGGTAGAAATATGACCTCTGATCATATCTCAATTAATAGATCATTTGTCAAATATGCAAGGTGTAATGTAATTTTTTTTAAGAATAACATTTTTTACCAGTTTATAAAAGTTTTTAGACACCCAAATTATATTTTGATTTTAATAGATCATTCGACAATTAAGGGGGGGGGGGGGGCAGTTTATATTTGAGTTTGTTTGGGGGAGGGGGTACCAAGTCATATATTTGAGATTTTTTAATGTTATTTAAAATAAGACTAAGCCATACTACAGTCATGAACATGAATTGTATTGAACAAAACACAAACTTTTACATGTATATATACATAGGAAGTATTACAAAACATAGATGATTGATCTATATATGGGTTTTTAAATTGAATCATATATCATGTACATATTATATTATTGTTTCTTTGTTCAAGGCATTTCAGATGGTATGTAGGTCATGATCCCAAGTGCTCTTCTCAGTGTTTCTCAGAGATGGCTGAAAAGAATTGTACAACACTCTAGGATATGATAGGCCCGCATATCTAGTTGAGCACCCTGGTTTGATTTTTCTCATTTTGGGTTAGACAACCACTTTGGGGGGGGGGGGGTGTCAAAAGGGTGTGGGGTCTAACATTGAACCTTGTAGGAAGAATCGTAGACTCTATTGTAAATGGTAACTTGAAAACGGACAAAGATAATAATATAGGGTTTTCATAATCACATATTGACTGTTACTTGGAATATATATGGTTTATTAGATCTGACCCCTGGAGTCATCCCCACCCCCCAGGAATTTGAAATTACCATATATCTCAGAAACTGTTATAATCATGACCCCTAAACCATATATATTCATGTTTCTGATATCAAGGGGCATCAAATGTTTTGTAGGTCATGGACCCTGTGGGTGGTCCTGACCCCCTCTAACAGCAAGTCCCTTATTATCTTCAAAACAGTCTAGATCCTCACCCTTAAACCATATATATTTTTGTTCCTAGCGTCAAGGGGCATCAAACGATATGTAGGCCATGGGCCCCGGGGGTGGTCATGACCCCCCTCGAACAGGAAGTGCACGAATATCTCGAAAACGGTTGAGATCCCCACCCCTTAACCATATATATTCTTGATCCTTAAAGCGCATCAAGAGGTATGTAGGTAATGGGCCTCATTGTTAAATTTAATTTTCAAAACAGTAATGCACATCAATGGGACAGTTCCTATTATATCCCAAGATATGATGTGTCTATCCATTAAATCATAAAAGGAGTTCTAGGATCTATGTTTTTTTGAAGTGATAAACGTCAATTTTCTGCTACTTTTTGACTCCCTGGATAAAATTTAAATTTTTAAAACTTTACTGCACATCTATAGAACAGTTCCTATCATATCCCAAGATATGATGTGTCTATCCATTAAATCATAAGAGGAGCTCTTGGATCTATGGTTTTTTTAAGTGATAAACGTCAATTTTCTGCTACTATTTGACTCCCTGGATGAAATTTAAATTTTAAAACCTTATTGCACATTTATAGGATAGGACAGACCTAATTATATCCCAAGAGATGACGTAGCTACTCCAAAAGTTGTAAGAGGAGTTCTGGGAACCATACTTTTTTGCAAAAAACGTCATTTTTTGTTGCCCACTGATCCCCTTAATAAAAAAAATTATGGAACCTGATCACACCTCAATATGACACCCCCAATCATATTCTAGAAGATCATTTGGCTACTGCCAAAAAAATGACGTTTTTGAAATCAGTTTTTTTTGGTCAAAAAATGTCATTTTGCAGCCATTAAACGACCCCAGGACAAAATTGAAAATTCTGAAACCTTATTGCGGATCTATAGGATACCCTAAAACATATTCCAAAAGATGATTTGTCTACTGTTGAAAATGTAGGAGTTCGAGGAAGGTTTTTTGTGAAAAAAACGTCATTTTTTACCAATTATTTGACCCCCAGGACCAACAGAGAATTTTTGAAACCTTTTTACAAAACAACATGATACCCCAAATCAAACTCCAAGAATTCAGTTTGCTGGTTTATAAGAGCAGTTTGAGAAAGTAAAACGTGACGGACGGACGGACGGAACAGGGTAACAACAATATACCCGAACTTTCTTTAGAAAGTGCGCGTATGAAAAAAAACTTTAATTGGCATAACTGAACAAGTTTGAAATAATGTTGGTGATAATGAAAGTTAATCTTACTCTGTCAAAGCGTCTTTGATAGGTTAAACATTCAATAAAAACAGTAATGTTACACATAAAACATATTTATAGCGCCTCTGAGACAGTATAAATCATTTTCTTCTTTTATTTTTTAAACAACGGAATACAACTTTGAACAAAAATTTTTAAAAATGTGCTGAAACTCTTTTTCATGGACACATTTTTTCAGCTTTTGATTAATGTTAAAAAAATGTAAATACACCAAACATAGTCATTTCATATAGAACAACAAGCTTCTGTAGTATTGAAAAAATGTTTTGAAAATTGGTTATGAAGTGAAATCGTGTATATCAAAGATAATTTTGATGATAATGGAGGTTGTATTAAAATAAATAAACCAATCGAAACATTATTTGATAAAAAAACCGATAACTTTTTTTTGCCATAAAAGCGAAGCAAAGATATCTTTCTTCAATAGTATTCTTTTTTGATCGAAAGAATATTTCATCTTCAGCCAAAGCCTTAAATGGGTCTAACTTAGTACGCCTACGTCTTCGTTACCCAAGAAATTCCTTTGGAAACCATCCTATAAGATTCAAAGAGAAGAGCTAAATTTGAAAAACGTTCCGTAAACATTAATAGTCTTGATGTAAAATAGAAGACACTAAATTGAAAAAAAAAAACCAACCCAATCTAAATTATTGTATGTTGAATTATACATGTATTACATTACGTCGCCCCGTAGTAAAGCCTCTCATTGTTTTATTTTAAAGTTTGCAGTAATGAAAGCATGTGAAACGTTTTTGATAAGAATAAAAATAAATTGTTGGAAAATCTTCACCCAATAGACATTTTGAATAAAAGTGAAATTGCATAATTGTTTGACACCAATGTTACGTGTTACGTTAAAGATTAGTAACTTAAAAAGTAATGAAAAAGAGCAGATTATTTTTTAAGAATAAAAACCAATTTGCCAAAAAGAAAAAGAGGTATAGTAATTGCATTTTAAAGAAAATAAGTAATATATGTAGCTGAGGGCAATTATTTCCAAATTCACCTTTGAAATGAAGGGTGATTATGCCTGCGACGGTGTTAAAAATAGTAGATAAAAATACATGGGTCAAAGTGTCAGATACTTAGGCATTGGGTAAGTACCAGAATGATCAATTAACTGGCTCTGTTAAGGTAGAAATGGCGTTTATATCTTTCAATGATTTTCTTAAGATCTATGAGATGATGGATTTTTAAAAATGATGAGCATAGTCTTGACGAAATGGAATCTATTTATTAAAACAATCATTTAAAACATTGAAGATGTTTACACTTCAAAAGAGGATTGTGTTTAAGCACAACATGGAAGGAAACTTGCAGAGACCTAGAAATGAAGGTTGACACTTTTCAACATGCCGTATACCGCGTTTCAAGAACGTGTCTGTCTTTGATATGTATTTAAAAATAAACTTTAAGTATATAGTACGAAATATGTTTCCTCATTTCTGGCAATAACTGCAATTGTGACTCCAATCAGTTTCTTTTTAAACACGATCTTTATTTAAAAATACCATCAATGATATATAACATACTTTAATGGAAAAGAAACATTTTCATTCAAACAACGTTGATCATTATCATTAAAAAATTATTTTGTATAGTTTGCATTTGAAGTCTAGTATGTATCTGATACCATCAATGGCAAGATCGCATAAACATTAACTGTTGGGTCCATTGAGATGCACATGAACTTTTATATGCATCTCAGTGGATGCAAAAGTTAATTTTTAAGCGATCTTGATATTTTACCTGCGTACGTTCTGTACATAGCTTACCTTTTTAATAATTCCTAATTTTGTTATCAAAATTTAAATGTACATTTAAAAAATGTCTATACATTCACTTTGTTAGAACGTTAACGTTAACGTTGCACCGGGTTCTAAATAAATATCTATAAACATAAACTGTAAAGGAATGAGATTGAAAATCTAAAGAGGAAAAGGCTCATTTTAGACATTACGTATATAACTTTGTTTGTTTCCAAAAGATTCCGTCTTGTTATTTCATGGATGAGTGCTATTGCGCTCAGTTTTAAAAGATTTTCCAGGAAATGTTTGATAAACGCGACATTCGTTACAAAGACTTACAGGTTCTAGTGTGTCTTTAGCATCCCCTACCCATCCAGCCCTAATGATGCTTGAGATAAATTTTATAAGATAGAAAAGTTGGTGTTTTGTTTTTCATATGTATGTTGAATTATTGATAGTTGTATTAAATGCAATTTGTAATGAACATACCAATCCAAAATGGGTTTTTGTCTAATTTAAAAATTAGTAAAAAAAAAATATTTATTTTCAATGGGAGAAGGATTAAAACGAGGAAGAAAATGAATGAAACACCCTTTTACAAACCGTGATATATTGACAATGATATCATTTTATATTATATTGTAGATATACCTTATTTCATTATACATGTTTAATTGATAAGTATCCTAGTATTTAATCTTAAATAAAGGTACACATATCACATGACATAAATATAACAATTTGATGGATTAAGGATTTTTGCTAATACAAAAAGGTCTGTCTTTAACAATTTAAAACGTTTTAGAACTTTTGTACATTTCAAGCAATACATATTTGTGGAAAATGAATCCAGTTATATATAATTTCCTTAATAGCTTTATTTGAAAAATGTAAAATATAGAAAAATTGTTTGCTGAATCAAAGTGTCTTTAGAGGCACAGTATTTCTTTAAATACCCGCTTTATATTCCTTATAAATGATGACGAATATAGGTTGCCTTACTCATGATTTAAATCTAAACATAGTTGTTGGGAAATACAGAAGACGAATGAATGACGACGCAGAAAAAGGTATGACTTACTTCTGTTCCTCACAATTTAAAACAATTTATTAATTTCTGTTCACTTAAAGTAAAATACAATTTTTCTTGCCGTACATTCAGTACAATCTTCAAAATAATTTCAAAATATTATTCATTCAACTTTCGGTTTCGACCTTTTAGCAAGATTGATAAGGTAAATATGATTTAGGTAGGGCGTAATTAAAGAAACAGTTTAATAGTTCGATAGTACTCATGATGATAACAAATTTTTTTATAGGTTTTTCATACTTTTTATGATTGATAGACTGTTTGATTGACTACTTTTTTATTTAACATCTAATGCAAATATTTTAACTTTACATCTACGTCATGGTCTGATATAGAACAAAGAGTTGTCATTTCCGTATCAAGGTAGAATAAACCTAATCGAGATTAACATTTCTGAAAAATAATATTGATAATATTTATTTAGATTTAAGGGAGAAAAATGCTATTGTGTATAACTTGCTATTTATTGACTTTAAAAAAAATCGTTCAATTTTCTTTTTGAAAATGCAAAGAAACATTTACAGAAAGAAATTTGAAATCGTGCATATGAGTTCTTAATTTGAAAAGTTACAAAGAAAATATTAATTGGAAGTTTTATAATTCAAATTTATCACTTAAGTATGTAATTTAAGTGATTTTTTCTCTACCTTAACATGTAGTTCCGAAAGTGAAACTAACTGATAAAGACTTTATACACGTATTTTTGCTCGCTCTTTCATGTAATATTTTGAATTAAGTGAAACAATTAATATGTAAAAATCCATCAATAGTACATGCAGTAACAATTAATCAATTAATGAGTAAACGTTTGTTCGTCTGTCTCAAGTCCAGAATGCAATAAACAGTACACGTGCATATCAATGTTTGTGGACCCCCCCCCTTAAAAAAACTTGATTGGATTTAACTCATCAAAGTTAAAACGGGTTATTAAAAATGCCATTTGTCTTTACGCTGCAATTGGGGATAATTTTTCGTGCCTCGGCCAACTTTCACATTTTGAAGTGTTATCTCAAACTATATATGACGTCACGGACACCCTGCAGAAATTTTCAGCAGTCGCCTCATGAAATTTGAAATATGTGTATAACTCAAACATTTAATTTTTTATGTTACCTATAACCTTCTGTATCATATATTTTGTCCTTGATAATCAACATCTTTTTGATAAAAACAACGAATATTCTAAAATTGAAGCTTAATTATGTAATAAAGAAACACAGATTGTATGTAATTGGAAAACAAATCTATTTTCCTATTAAAATTAAGATTAATCACTGTACCTTAAAGTAGCTTCTCAATTTAGCAAAAAACGACTTGCTTATGAAAAATAACATGATGCATAAGAAGTATATAAGTCCACTTAATAAAAAATTAGCTGTTTTGGGGAAAACATTATTTTTTAGAATTTTCGTGGATTGCTTGAATTTTACAGGTTCGCGGGGACGTAATTTCATGTATTCTCTTCTACTTACAAAAATAAATAAAACTAGATACGACCGCGTTACGAGTAACGAGTAGGTCTTCCGTCCAATTTTAGCTCACCTGAGCTGAAAGCTCAAGTGAGCTATTCTGATCACATTTTGTCCGTCTGTCCGTCCGTCCGTCTGTCTGTCTGTCCGTCTGTAAACTTTTTACATTTTGAACTTCTTCTCTAAAACCGCTTATTCAATTGCAACCAAATTTGGCTCAAAGCATCCTTATGGGAGGGTGAATATAAATTGCAGAAATAAAAGTCCGATCTGTATTTAAAGCAGAGAAAACCTTGAAACTGTAGAAAAAGGGGGGGGTGCATTTTTAAAAATCTTCTTCTCAAGAACTACTGATTCCAATTCAACGTAGTTTAGCATAAATTATCTTTATGGGAAGGAAAATATAAATTGCAAAAATTAAGGGCTAATTCTGTTTCAAAACTGAGTTATTATGAAAATAATAATAAAGGAAATGCGTGTTTCAATCAGTTTAATAGCTTCGTGTTCGGCATCCGGTAAAATTGGTAGGCACGACTTTGCCTGGGCAAAACAAGAGATTTGCAGTTATTTATCTGCCAATCTCATTAAAATTTCAGGATATTTGATGGACCAGTATATTTGTATTCGCTGTAAATATTACTGCAAAATAATGCGTATTTGGAATTGACGATTGCCGATCTGCCCCGGCTTTTATTTTGCCACGGCCCGGATTTGCATACCCATTTTACCAAGACTCGTATTCCATACTTCTAAAACGAGGTGCTTTGTTTAAAGCAGCCATGACATTATACGAAAAAGGGTCGATCTGACAATGATGAATTTGCTTGTTGTGCAACAGTTCGCGTATGAAGGGAAATTTATGAAACATGCACAAAATATTGGTGCCAATTTTGTGAAGTTAATTGAGGCTAAATATTTCAATGCGTTGACAGTTTTCACACATGACGTTGGTGTTAGCTTGTTCTGATTTTCGTTTCGTCTTCATTATTTATGCTTTGTAACCTGGGAACTATCGTCTGTATTTCGTGATTTTTACGTATCAAATCAAACAGAGACTTCGGTAAATCAAACAGTTTACCAGCGCATATTAAGCAAAATCTGATGTATCATAAAAGTACTGAAATACAATTCATTCTATCGGTAATTCGGCATTATCTTTTGCGTAATGGTAGATTAATGCAATAGGTTTTGTTGAGATGCTCGGCATTTTCTCGAGTTTATTCAGTTTAAATAGAGTTTGATATCGCTGACGGAAACATGCAGGTATATACATGTATATTTATATATGATTCATTTCGAAAAAATAAATTGTGTTCTTTATTTGTTATAGTGCATGTTTCTTGTGTTTAATTGTTTACAATTTCTATTTACTAACCATATTTGAGTGTTAAGCTTCGAATTATAAGATACAGAGATTTGCTCACAATTCTATGTTTGTACACAGATCTTAAAAACTAAAGATTAAAAAAGTAAAAAAATTGTCAATATTTATTAAGAAAATTTTCAAAGTCTGTTCTTCCAGAAACCAACTTTAACAACTTATTGTATTCTAAACTTAACCTTTTTTCGTCATTATTACTCCTACTGTTCATGTGATCATTGACTGTGTTTGTGTACATTTGTATAAAGTGATTTTGAACCTCAAATACCAGTGAACTGGTCTTGAGTGAATAAAAGAATTGAAAATCTTAGGCCATTCTTTTTTTCCATTTTAAATGCTGAATAGGAAATACCACGTTAAAAATCTTAAGCTGAATGTAATAAACTCGTGTGAACAAAATATGACTCAAACCTAGGCGAACTGTGAGCTCTGTATCTTGCTTATAAATCTACCATTGACGCTGAAATTTTTGCTGAACATTAGAAATTCTATTTGAATTAGAGTATGTAAAATACTTGTACAAACAAAATAAAAGAATGATATTCTGTATATACCTACTCTCTGGGGCCCCCTATTTATACAATAAATAATGTGAAATCTATATCAATTTTGATAGTTTTTCAGACACGAGTTAATAAAAACGACATCTTTAAAACAGTTTCCATAGTTCTGACACATTTCTGTTGCGGGGATAAAGTAATTATCGCTATTCCTAAGAAAATCTCTTATCCTGGTTAGTACGCGAAGTAAATAACAGTCATTTAATTATAATGGAGAAGACAAATAAATTTTTTGAATGTTTTTAATTTGAGGAATTGAGCACATTGAGGTACAATTTTCTTTTTCACATCTATACATATATTTTCTTAAATTAAAAACAATAACTGTTATATTTTTATTTTTGAAATACAATAACTAGGAAGTAGTTGATGAAAAAAATGTACCTATATGATCTCATATATTTTGATCGCTTTACAAGGGGGAGGGGGGGTGGGGGGGTAGAACGAAAATATAGGGAATTGGAAGTTAACAACTTAACATTGTACCCCTACCAAATGTTTAGTTTTATATCTTGTGTAGGAATTTCTTATTCTGGTAAAAAATAGTATTTCATGAAGGTACAATGTCAAAGATTACGTGTAAGCAAAAATTAGTGTAAAATTTGAATACTTTACAATATTTATTTTTTGTTATTCTAATGAAGGACCATATGGCACAATATCTTTTGAACGCCCATTGTTGCTCAGGTGAGCGATGTGGCCTCATGGGCCTCTTGTTTTTTTGTTTATTTTAAATGATACCACGAAATATCAAACCGATTTCAAAATTACCCCCCCCCCATTTTTAAGATAATGAATAAAAATTCCTTTCCACGTCAAACATGGGCCTGATGGTGACTTTTTCACACCAATAATGTAGTGAGCAACAACTTAGATTATATAATGCATAACAAAATATTTATCGTTTTCATGTTATTCGTAATAGACTTTACGAGTCTCTTGGTCCCTAATTAAAGGGGCCAGCCAATTTTTCTTGATTTTATTGGATAGAACTGTTGATTCTCTACTACTTTTAATCTATATGTCTTAACAAAATATTCAACTGATACAAAGATACTGATCAAAACAGCTCTGCACAAAATTGGTCGTAAAAAATTACAAAATCGACCGTCAATCCGGACCGGAAGTGAGGACGACAAATAATTCAAAAAGATATAAAATTTAGATAATGTCCCATCATCTGTGAAAAAACTTGTCGAGATCGGTTGAGTAGTTTTTGAGAAATCGCGTGCACAAAATTTGGAAAAAAATAAACAGTACGAAAACGGAAGACCTTAATTAAATAAAACTTTATTACCCCAAATTTATTAATTCGTGAAGGATGTTATTTTGTGGATGAGAGGTATCACGAATTCCACAAAAATTGACCCACCACGAAAACTAATGATTCCACAGTAAACAGAAACCTCAGGCGGATTTTAACTCGAGTTTTGCTGTTAACGAGCCCAATATTCAACTAGTAAGCTACATGTATGATGATATTCGATCCAATCAACCGATACACTAATATATGCTGGAGTTGATTTAAGATTAGTACTGATTAACCATGGACACGTTAATTTAAATGAAGGACCAGGCTCCATATCATAGAATATTATTTAGAAAAGTTTGATATTGATGAAGTACTGAATATCCTTTTGTTTTCATATTTTTTACATAAGCTTCTTAAAATTTGTAGATTAACATTTTTTAAGTAATAACTCACATGAAATTGTCATAAAATATGGAAATGTTAAATGCCAATTACGGATATAAATACAAAATATCTAATTTCATATCTATTTTTCTGAAGAACTAGAGGTTATGATTTTTCAAATTAATATTGATGAAAGCTCATATACTTAGATTCCAGATCCAGCAACACCGTTCATCAATGTAAGTCAAAATTACCCCCCCCCCAAAAAAAAACAAAACCCCACAACAAAACAAACTTCAAAACACCCCCCAAAACAACAGAAAAAACAAAACAAAACCGAGGGGTGGAGTGGGCGGGTCGGTTTAAGCTTAAAATTTAAGATTAGGGATTACCTAAAATAGATCACAACAGGTTAAAGAAAAAAAATGATAACATTGTTTGAAATTATTATTTAAGGACCTCTAAGAAGAAGTTGCTTTAGAGTCAGTTATACCATAAGAGCAGGTATCGGAAATATACGTGGGTCGATTTTTTCAGAAGTATTAAGACAAAATACTTCTTAAGAAAATGTATAAACCCTATTTGTGAAAGCAGTGTGAAATTTTATGTGAATTTAAGGTTTTTAGTTTTTTAATAAAGTAATATTTGGAGCTTACGATCCATCTATTATATCCCAAGATATGATGTGTCTATCCATTAATCATAAAAGGAGTTCTAGGATCTATGTTTTTTTGAAGTCATAAACGTCAATTTTCTACTACTATTTGACTCCCTGGATGAAATTTAAATTTTTAAAACCTTATTGCACATCAGCCCCAGCCTACTTTCTTTAGAAAGTGCGGGTATAAAAAAACTTTAATTGGCATAACTGAACAAGTTTGAATTAATGTTGTTGATAATGAAAGTTAATCTTACTCTGTCAAAGCGTCTTTGATAGGTTAAACATTCAATACAAACAGTAATGTTACACATAAAACATATTTATAGCGCCTCTGAGACAGTATAAATCATTTTCTTCTTTTATTTTTTAAACAACGGAATACAACTTTGAACAAAAATTTTTAAAAATGTGCTGAAACTCTTTTTCATGGACACATTTTTTCAGCTTTTGATTAATGTTAAAAAAAATGTAAATACACCAAACATAGTCATTTCATATAGAACAACAAGCTTCTGTAGTATTGAAAAAATGTTTTGAAAATTGGTTATGAAGTGAAATCGTGTATATCAAAGATAGTTTTGATGATAATGGAGGTTGTATTAAAATAAATAAACCAATCGAATCATTATTTGATAAAAAAAAACCGATAATTTTTTTTGCCATAAAAGCGAAGCAAAGATATCTTTCTTCAATAGTATTCTTTTTTGATCGAAAGAATATTTCATCTTCAGCCAAAGCCTTAAATGGGTCTAACTTAGTACGCCTACGTCTTCGTTACCCAAGAAATTCCTTTGGAAACCATCCTATAAGATTCAAAGAGAAGAGCTAAATTTGAAAAACGTTCCGTAAAAATTAATAGTCTTGATGTAAAATAGAAGACACTAAATTGAAAAAAAAAACAACCCAATTTAAATTATTTTATGTTGAATTATACATGTATTACATTACGTCGCCCCGTAGTAAAGCCTCTCATTGTTTTATTTTAAAGTTTGCAGTAATGAAAGCAGGTGAAACGTTTTTGATAAGAATAACCAAAAAATTGTTGGAAAATCTTCACCCAATAGACAATTTGAATAAAAGTGAAATTGCATAATTGTTTGACACATTAACGTTTCGTGTTACGTTAAAGATGAGTAACTTAAAAAGTAATGAAAAAGAGCAGATTATATTTTAAGAATAAAAACCAATTTGCCAAAAAGAAAAAGAGATATAGTAATTGCATTTTAAAGAAAACAAGTAATACATGTAGCTGAGGGAAATTATTTCCAAATTCACCTTTGAAATGAAGGCTGATTCTGCCTGCGACGGTGTTAAAAATAATAGATAAAAATACATGGGTCAAAGTGTCAGATACTTAGGAATTGGGTAAGTACCAGAATGATCAATTAACTGGTTCTGTTAAGGTAGAAATGGCGTTTATATCTTTAAATGATTTTCAAAAGATCTATGAGATGATGGATTTTTAAAAATCATGAGCATAGTCTTGACGAAATGGAATCTATTTATTAAAACAATCATTTAAAACATTGAAGATGTTCCAAGTGAAATATGCAACTCGTTAACGGACAAAACGAAAGGGATAAAGGAAAATGTTAAGATTTTCTAAGAGTTTACACTTCAAAAGAGGATTTTGTTTAAGCACAACATGGAAGGAAACTTGCAGAGACCTAGAAATGAAGGTTGACACTTTTCAACATGCCGTATACTGCGTTTCAAGAACATGTCTGTCTTTGATATGTATTTAAAAATAAACTAAGTATATAATACGAAATATGTTTCCTCATTTCTGGCAATAACTGTAATTGTGACTCCAATCAGTTTCTTTTTAAACACGATCTTTATTTAAAAATACCATCAATGATATATAACATACTTTAATGAAAAGAAACATTTTCATTCAAACAATGTTGATCATTATCATTAAAAAATTATTTTGTGTAGTTTGCATTTGAAGTTTAGTATGTATCTGATACCATCAATGGCAAGATCGCATAAACATTAACTTTTGCGTCCATTGAGATGCACATGGACTTCTATTTGCATCTCAGTGGATGAAAAAGTTAATGTTCACGCGATCTTGATATTTTACCTGCGTACGTTCTGTACATAGCTACCCTCTTTAATAATTCCTAATTTTGTTATCAAAATTTAAATGTACATTTAAAAATGTCTATACATTCACTTTGTTAGAACGTTAACGTTAACGTTGCACCGGGTTCTAGATAAACATCTATAAAGGAATGAGATTCAAAAATCTAAAGAGGTAAAGGCTCATTTTAGGCATTACGTATATAACTTTGTTTGTTTCTAAAAGATTCCGTCTTGTTATTTCATGCATGAACGCTATTGCGCTCAGTTTTAAAAGATTTTCCAGGAAATGTTTGATAAACGCGACATTCGTTACAAAGACTTACAGGTTGTAGTGTGTCTTTAGCATCCCCTACCCATCCAGCCCTAATGATGTTTGAGATAAATTTTATTAGATAGAAAAATTGGTGTTTTGTTTTTCAAATGTATGTTGAATTATTGATAGTTGTATTGAATGCAATTTGTAATGAACATACCAATCCAAAATGGGTTTTTATCTTATTTTTAAGAAACTAGTCAAGAAAATATTTATTTTCAATCGGAAAAGGATTAAAACGAGGAAGAAAATGAATGAAACACTCTTTTGACAAACCGTGATTTATTGACAATGATATCATTTTATATTATATTGTAAATATACCTTATATCATTATACATGCTTAATTGATAAGTATCCTAGTATTTTATGTTAGATAAAGGTACACATATCACATAACATAGATATAACAATTTGATGGATTTAGGATTTTTGCTAATACAAAAAGGTCTGTCTTTAACAATTTAAAACGTTTTAGTACTTTTGTACATTTCAAGCAATACATATTTGTGGAAAATGAATCCAGTTATATATAATTTCCTTAATAGCTTTATTTGAAAATGTAAAATATAGAGAAAATTGTTTGCTGAATCAAAGTGTCTTTAGAGGCACAGTATTTCTTTAAATACCCGCTTTATATTTCTTCTAAATGATGACAAATATAGGTTGCCGTACTCATATTTTAAATCTAAACATAGTTGTTGGGAAATACAGAAGACGAATGAATGACGCAGAAAAAGGTATGACTTACTTCTGTTCCTTGCGATTTAAAACAATTTATTAATTTCTGTTCACTAAAAGTCAAATACAATTTTTCTTGCCGTAAATTCAGTACAATCTTCAAAATAATTTCAAAATATTATTCATTCAACTTTCGGTTTCGACCTTTTAGCAAGATTGATAAGGTAAATATGATTTAGATAGGGCGTAATTAAAGAAACAGTGAAATGGTTCGATAGTACTCATGATGATAACAAATTTTTTCATAGGTTTTTCATACTTTTTATGATTGATAGACTGTTTGATTGACTACTTTTTTATTTAACATCTAATGCAAATATTTTAACTTTACATCTACGTCATGGTCTGATATAGAACAAAGAGTTGTCATTTCCGTATCAAGGTAGAATAAACCTAATCGAAATTAAAATTTCTGAAAAATAATATTGATAATATTTATTTAGATTTAAGGGAGAAAAATGCTATTGTGTATAACTTGCTATTTATTGACTTTAAAAAAAATCGTTCAATTTTCTTTTTGAAAATGCATAAAAACATTTACAGAAAGAAATTTGAAATCGTGCATATGAGTTCTTAATTTGAAAAGTTACAAAGAAAATATTAATTGGAAGTTTTATAATTCAAATTTATCACTTAAGTATATAATTTAAGTGATTTTTTCTCTACCTTAACATGTAGTTCCGAAAGAGAAACTAACTGATAAAGACTTTATACACGTATTTTTGCTCGCTCTTTCATGTAATATTTTGAATTAAGTGAAACAATTAATATGTAAAAATCCATCAATAGTACATGCAGTAACAATTAATCAATTAATGAGTAAACGTTTGTTCGTCTGTCTCAAGCCCAGAATGCAATAAACAGTACACGTGCATATCAATGTTTGTGGACCCCCCCCCCTTAAAAAAAACTTGATTGGATTTAACTCATCAAAGTTAAAACGGGTTATTAAAAATGCCATTTGTCTTTACGCTGCAATTGGGGATGATTTTTCGTGCCTCGGCCAACTTTCACATTTTGAAGTGTTATCTCAAACTATATATGACGTCACGGACACCCTGCAGAAATTTTCAGCAGTCGCCTCATGAAATTTGAAATATGTGTATAACTCAAACATTTAATTTTTTATGTTACCTATAACCTTCTGTATCATATATTTCGCCCTTGATAATCAACATCTTTTTGATAAAAACAACGAATATTCTAAAATTGAAGCTTAATTATGTAATAAAGAAACATAGATTGTATGTAATTGGAAAACAAATCTATTTTCCTATTAAAATTAAGATTAATCACTGTACCTTAAAGTAGCTTCTCAATTTAGCAGAAAACGACTTGCTTATGAAAAATAACATGATGCATAAGAAGTATATAAGTCCACTAAATAAAAAATTAGCTGTTTTGGGGAAAATATTATTTTTTAGAATTTTCGTGGATTGCTTGAATTTGACAGGTTCGCGGGGACGTAATTTCATGTATTCTCTTCTACTTACAAAAATAAATAAAACTAGATACGACCGCGTTACGAGTAACGAGTAGGTCTTCCCTCCAATTTTAGCTCACCTGAGCTGAAAGCTCAAGTGAGCTATTCTGATCACATTTTGTCCGTCTGTCCGTCTGTCCGTCCGTTCGTCCGTCTGTCTGTCCGTCTGTAAACTTTTTACATTTTGAACTTCTTCTCTAAAACCGCTTATCCAATTGCAACTAAATTTGGCTCAAAGCATCCTTATGGGAGGGTGAATATAAATTGCAGAAATAAAAGTCCGATCTGTATTTAAAGCGGAGAAAACCTTGAAACTGTAGAAAAAGGGGGGGTGCATTTTTAAAAATCTTCTTCTCAAGAACTACTGATTCCAATTCAACGTTGTTTAGCATAAATTATCTTTATGGGAAGGAAAATATGAATTGCAAAAATTAAGGGCTAATTCTGTTTCAAAACTGAGTTATTACGAAAATAATAATAAAGGAAATGCGTGTTTCAATCAGTTTAATAGCTTCGGGTTCGGCATCCGGTAAAATTGGTAGGCAAGACTTTGCCTGGGCAAAACAAGATATTTGCAGTTATTTATCTGCCAATTTCATTAAAATTTCAGGATATTTGATGGACCAGTATATTTGTATTCGCTGTAAATATTACTGCAAAATAATGCGTATTTGGAATTGACGATTGCCGATCTGCCCCGGCTTTTATTTTGCCACGGCCCGTATTTGCATACTCATTTTACCAAGACTCGTATTCCATACTTCTAAAACGAGGTGCTTTGTTTAAAGCAGCCATGACATTATACGAAAAAGGGTCGATCTGACAATGATGAATTTGCTTGTTGTGCAACAGTTCGCGTATGAAGGGAAATTTATGAAACATGCAAAATATATTGGTGCCAATTTTGTGAAGTTAATTGAGGCTAAATATTTCAATGCGTTGACAGTTTTCACACATGACGTTGGTGTTAGCTTGTTCTGATTTTCGTTTCGTTTTCATTATTTATGCTTTGTAACCTGGGAACTATCGTCTGTATTTCGTGATTTTTACGTATCAAATCAAACAGAGACTTCAGTAAATCAAACAGTTTACCAGCGCAAATTAAGCAAAATATGATGTATCAAAAAAGTACTGAAATACAATTCATTCTATCGGTAATTCGGCATTATCTTTTGCGTAAAGGTAGATTAATGCAATAGGTTTTGTTGAGATGCTCGGCATTTTCTCGAGTTTATTCAGTTTAAATAGAGTTTGATATCGCTGACGGAAACATGCAGGTATATACATATATATATATATATATATATATATATATATGATTCATTTCGAAAAAATAAATTGTGTTCTTTATTTGTTATAGTGCATGTTTCTTGTGTTTAATTGTTTACAATTTCTATTTACTAACCATATTTGAGTGTTAAGCTTCGAATTATAAGATACAGAGATTTGCTCACAATTCTATGTTTGAACACAGATCTTAAAAACTAAAGATTAAAAAAGTAAAAAAATTGTCAATATTTATTAAGAAAATTTTCAAAGTCTGTTCTTCCAGAAACCAACTTGAACATATTATTGTATTGTAAACTTAACATTTTTTCGTCATTATTACTCCTACTGTACATGTGATCCTTGACTGTGTTTGTGTACATTTGTATAAAGTGATTTTGAACCTCAAATACCAGTGAACTGGTCTTGAGTGAATTAAAGAATTGAAAATCTTAGGCCATTCTTTTTTTCCATTTTAAATGCTGAATAGGAAATACCACGTTAAAAATCTTAAGCTGAATGTAATGAACTCGTGTGAACAAAATATGACTCAAACCTAGGCGAACTGTGAGCTCTGTATCTTGCTTATAAATCTACCATTGACGCTGAAATTTTTGCTGAACATTAGAAATTCTATATGAATTAGAGTATGTAAAATACTTGTACAAACAAAATAAAAGAATGATATTTTGTATATACCTACTCTCTGGGGCCCCCTATTTATACAATAAATAATGTGAAATCTATATCAATTTTGATAGTTTTTCAGACACGAGTAAATAAAAACGACATCTTTAAAACAGTTTCCATAGTTCTGACACATTTCTGTTGCGGGGATAAAGTAATTATCGCTATTCCTAAGAAAATATCACAGCGGAAAATTATCCTGGTTAGTACGCGAAGTAAATAACAGTCATTTAATTATAATGGAGAAGACAATTAATTTTTTGAATGTTTTTAATTTGAGGAATTGAGCACATGAGGTACAATTTTCTTTTTCACATCTATACATATATTTTCTTAAATTAAAAACAATAACTGTTATATTTTTATTTTTGAAATACAATAACTAGAAAGTAGTTGATGAATAAAATGTACCTACATGATCTCATATATTTTGATCGCTTTACAAGGGGGAGGGGGGTGGGGGGGGGGGGTAGAACGAAAATATAGGGAATTGGAAGTTAACAACTTAACATTGTACCCCTACCAAATGTTTAGTTTTATATCTTGTGTAGGAATTTCTTATTCTGGTAAAAAATAGTATTTCATGAAGGTACAATGTCAAAGATTACGTGTAAGCAAAAATTAGTGTAAAATTTGAATACTTTACAATATTTGTTTTTTGTTATTCTAATGAGGGACCATATGGCACAATATCTTTTGAACGCCCATTGTTGCTCATGTGAGCGATGTGGTCTCATGGGCCTCTTGTTTTTTTTGTTTATTTTAAATGATACCACGAAATATCAAACCGATTTCAAAATTAACCCCCCCCCCCCCCCAATTTAAAGATAATGAATAAAAATTCCTTTCCACGTCAAACAATGGCCTGATGGTGACTTTTTCACACCAATAATGTAGTGAGCAACAACTTAGATTATATAATGCATAACAAAATATTTATCGTTTTCATGTTATTCGTAATAGACTTTACGAGTCTCTTGGTCCCTAATTAAAGGGGCCAGCCAATTTTTCTTGATTTTATTGGATAGAACTGTTGATTCTCTACTACTTTTAATCTATATGTCTTAACAAAATATTCAACTGATACAAAGATACTGATCAAAACAGCTCTGCACAAAATTGGTCGTAAAAAATTACAAAATCGACCGTCAATCCGGACCGGAAGTGAGGACGACAAATAATTCAAAAAGATATAAAATTTAGATAATGTCCCATCATCTGTGAAAAAACTTGTCGAGATCGGTTGAGTAGTTTTTGAGAAATCGCGTGCACAAAATTTGGAAAAAAATAAACAGTACGAAAACGGAAGACCTTAATTAAATAAAACTTTATTACCCCAAATTTATTAATTCGTGAAGGAGTTTATTTTGTGGATGATTGGTATCACGAATTCCACAAAAATTGACCCACCACGAAAACTAATGATTCCACAGTAAACAGAAACCTCAGGCGGATTTTAACTCGAGTTTTGCTTTTAACGAGCTCGATATTCAACTAGTAAGCTACATGTATGATGATATTCGATCCAATCAACCGATACACTAATATATGCTGGAGTTAATTTAAGATTAGTACTGATTAGCCATGGGCACGTTAATTTAAATGAAGGACCAGGCTCCATATCATAGAATATTATTTAGAAAAGTTTGATATTGATGGAGTACTGAATATCCTTTTGTTTTCATATTTTTTACATAAGCTTCTTAAAATTTGTAGATTAACATTTTTTAAGTAATAACTCACATGAAATTGTCATAAAATATGGAAATGTTAAATGCCAATTACGGATATAAATACAAAATATCTAATTTCATATCTATTTTTCTGAAGAACTAGAGGTTATGATTTTTCAAATTAATATTGATGAAATCTCATATACTTAGATTCCAGATCCAGCAACACCGTTCATCAATGTAAGTCAAAATTACCCCCCCCCCCCCCCCAAAAAAAAAACAAAACCCCACAACAAAACAAACTTCAAAACACCCCCAAAAACAACAGAAAAAACAAAACAAAACCGAGGGGTGGAGTGGGCGGGTTGGTTTAAGCTTAAAATTTAAGATTAGGGATTACCTAAAATAGATCACAACAGGTTAAAGAAAAAAAATGATAACATTGTTTGAAATTATTATTTAAGGACCTCTAAGAAGAAGTTGCTTTAGAGTCAGTTATACCATAAGAGCAGGTATCGGAAATATACGTGGGTCGATTTTTTCAGAAGTATTAAGGCAAAATACTTCTTAAGAAAATGTATAAACCCTATTTGTGAAAGCAGTGTGAAATTTTATGTGAATTTAAGGTTTTTAGTTTTTTAATAAAGTAATATTTGGAGCTTACGATCCATCTATTATATCCCAAGATATGATGTGTCTATCCATTAAATCATAAAAGGAGTTCTAGGATCTATGTTTTTTTGAAGTGATAAACGTCAATGTTCTGCTACTTTTTGACTCCCTGGATAAAATTTAAACTTTTAAAACCTTACCGCACATCTATAGAACAGTCCCTATATCATATCCAAAGATATGATGTGTCTATCCATTAAATCATAAGAGGAGCTCTTGGATCTATGTTTTTTTAGTGATAAACGTCAATTTTCTACTACTATTTGACTCCCTGGATGAAATTTAAATTTTTAAAACCTTATTGCACATCAGCCCCAGCCTACTTTCTTTAGAAAGTGCGGGTATAAAAAAACTTTAATTGGCATAACTGAACAAGTTTGAATTAATGTTGTTGATAATGAAAGTTAATCTTACTCTGTCAAAGCGTCTTTGATAGGTTAAACATTCAATAAAAACAGTAATGTTACACATAAAACATATTTATAGCGCCTTTGAGACAGTATAAATCATTTTCTTCTTTAATTTTTTAAACAACGGAATACAACTTTGAACAAAAATTTTTAAAAATGTGCTGAAACTCTTTTTCATGGACACATTTTTTCAGCTTTTGATTAATGTTAAAAAAAATGTAAATACACCAAACATAGTCATTTCATATAGAACAACAAGCTTCTGTAGTATTGAAAAAATGTTTTGAAAATTGGTTATGAAGTGAAATCGTGTATATCAAAGATAATTTTGATGATAATGGAGGTTGTATTAAAATAAATAAACCAATCGAAACATTATTTGATAAAAAAACCGATAATTTTTTTTGCCATAAAAGCGAAGCAAAGATATCTTTCTTCAATAGTATTCTTTTTTGATCGAAAGAATATTTCATCTTCAGCCAAAGCCTTAAATGGGTCTAACTTAGTACGCCTACGTCTTCGTTACCCAAGAAATTCCTTTGGAAACCATCCTATAAGATTCAAAGAGAAGAGCTAAATTTGAAAAACGTTCCGTAAAAATTAATAGTCTTGATGTAAAATAGAAGACACTAAATTGAAAAAAAAAACAACCCAATTTAAATTATTTTATGTTGAATTATACATGTATTACATTACGTCGCCCCGTAGTAAAGCCTCTCATTGTTTTATTTTAAAGTTTGCAGTAATGAAAGCAGGTGAAACGTTTTTGATAAGAATAACCAAAAAATTGTTGGAAAATCTTCACCCAATAGACAATTTGAATAAAAGTGAAATTGCATAATTGTTCGACACATTAACGTTTCGTTAAAGATGAGTAACTTAAAAAGTAATGAAAAAGAGCAGATTATATTTTAAGAATAAAAACCAATTTGCCAAAAAGAAAAAGAGATATAGTAATTGCATTTTAAAGAAAACAAGTAATACATGTAGCTGAGGGAAACTATTTCCAAATTCACCTTTGAAATGAAGGCTGATTCTGCCTGCGATGGTGTTAAAAATAATAAATAAAAATACATGGGTCAAAGTGTCAGATACTTAGGAATTGTGTAAGTACCAGAATGATCAATTAACTGGTTCTGTTAAGGTAGAAATGGCGTTTATATCTTTAAATGATTTTCAAAAGATCTATGAGATGATGGATTTTTAAAAATCATGAGCATAGTCTTGACGAAATGGAATCTATTTATTAAAACAATCATTTAAAACATTGAAGATGTTCCAAGTGAAATATGCAACTCGTTAACGGACAAAACGAAAGGGATAAAAGAAAATGTTAAGATTTTCTAAGAGTTTACACTTCAAAAGAGGATTTTGTTTAAGCACAACATGGAAGGAAACTTGCAGAGACCTAGAAATGAAGGTTGACACTTTTCAACATGCCGTATACCGCGTTTCAAGAACATGTCTGTCTTTGATATGTATTTAAAAATAAACTAAGTATATAATACGAAATATGTTTCCTCATTTCTGGCAATAACTGTAATTGTGACTCCAATCAGTTTCTTTTTAAACACGATCTTTATTTAAAAATACCATCAATGATATATAACATACTTTAATGAAAAGAAACATTTTCATTCAAACAATGTTGATCATTATCATTAAAAAATTATTTTGTGTAGTTTGCATTTGAAGTCTAGTATGTATCTGATACCATCAATGGCAAGATCGCATAAACATTAACTTTTGCGTCCATTGAGATGCACATGGACTTCTATTTGCATCTCAGTGGATGAAAAAGTTAATGTTCACGCGATCTTGATATTTTACCTTCGTACGTTCTGTACATAGCTACCCTCTTTAATAATTCCTAATTTTGTTATCAAAATTTAAATGTACATTTAAAAATGTCTATACATTCACTTTGTTAGAACGTCAACGTTAACGTTGCACCGGGTTCTAGATAAACATCTATAAAGGAATGAGATTCAAAAATCTAAAGAGGAAAAGGCTCATTTTAGACATTACGTATATAACTTTGTTTGTTTCTAAAAGATTCCGTCTTGTTATTTCATGCATGAACGCTATTGCGCTCAGTTTTAAAAGATTTTCCAGGAAATGTTTGATAAACGCGACATTCGTTACAAAGACTTACAGGTTGTAGTGTGTCTTTAGCATCCCCTACCCATCCAGCCCTAATGATGTTTGTGATAAATTTTATTAGATAGAAAAGTTGGTGTTTTGTTTTTCAAATGTATGTTGAATTATTGATAGTTGTATTGAATGCAATTTGTAATGAACATACCAATCCAAAATGGGTTTTTATCTTATTTTTAAGAAACTAGTCAAGAAAATATTTATTTTCAATCGGAGAAGGATTAAAACGAGGAAGAAAATGAATGAAACACTCTTTTGACAAACCGTGATTTAATGACAATGATATCATTTTATATTATATTGTAAATATACCTTATATCATTATACATGCTTAATTGATAAGTATCCTAGTATTTTATGTTAGATAAAGGTACACATATCACATAACATAGATATAACAATTTGATGGATTTAGGATTTTTGTTAATACAAAAAGGTCTGTCTTTAACAATTTAAAACGTTTTAGAACTTTTGTACATTTCAAGCAATACATATTTGTGGAAAATGAATCCAGTTATATATAATTTCCTTAATAGCTTTATTTGAAAATGTAAAATATAGAGAAAATTGTTTGCTGAATCAAAGTGTCTTTAGAGGCACAGTATTTCTTTAAATACCCGCTTTATATTTCTTCTAAATGATGACGAATATAGGTTGCCGTACTCATATTTTAAATCTAAACATAGTTGTTGGGAAATACAGAAGACGAATGAATGACGCAGAAAAAGGTATGACTTACTTCTGTTCCTCGCGATTTAAAACAATTTATTAATTTCTGTTCACTAAAAGTCAAATACAATTTTTCTTGCCGTACATTCAGTACAATTTTCAAAATAATTTCAAAATATTATTCATTCAACTTTCGGTTTCGACCTTTTAGCAAATATGATTTAGGTAGGGCGTAATTAAAGAAACAGTTTAATAGTTCGATAGTTCTCATGATGATAACAAATTTTTTCATACGTTTTTCATACTTTTTATGATTGATAGACTGTTTGATTGACTACTTTTTTATTTAACATCTAATGCAAATATTTTAACTTTACATCTACGTCATGGTCTGATATAGAACAAAGAGTTGTCATTTCCGTATCAAGGTAGAATAAACCTAATCGAGATTAACATTTCTGAAAAATAATATTGATAATATTTATTTAGATTTAAGGGAGAAAAATGCTATTGTGTAAAACTTGCTATTTATTGACTTAAAACAAATCATTCAATTTTCTTTTTGAAAATGCATAAAAAACATTTACACAAAGAAAATTGAAATCGTGCATATGAGTTCTTAATTTGAAAAGTTACATAGAAAATATTAATATAATTTCAAATATATCACTTAAGTATATAATTTAAGTGATTTTTTTCTCTACCTTGACATGTAGTTCCGAAAGTGAAACTAACTGATAAAGACTTTATACACGTATTTTTGCTCGCTCTTTCGTGTAATTGTTTGAATTAAGTGAAACAATTAATATGTAAAAATCCATCAATAGTACATGCAGTAACAATTAATCAATAAATGAGTAAACGTTTGTTCGTCTGTCTCAAGCCCAGAATGCAATAAATAGTACACGTGCATATCAATGTTTGTGGACCCCCCCCCCCCCTTTAAAAAAACTTGATTGGATTTAACTCATCAAAGTTAAAACGGGTTATCAAAAATGCCATTTGTCTTTACGCTGCACTTGGGGATAATTTTTCGTGCCTCGGCCAACTTTCACATTTTGAAGTGTTATCTCAAACTATATAGGACGTCACGGACACCCTGCAGAAATTTTCAGCAGTCGCCTCATGAAATTTGATAGATGTGTATAACTCAAACATTTAATTTTTTATGTTACCTATAACCTTCTGTATCATATATTTCGCCCTTGATAATCAACATCTTTTTGATAAAAACAACGAATATTCTTAAATTAAAGCTTAATTATGTAATAAAGAAACATAGATTGTATGTAATTGGAAAACAAATCTATTTTCCTATTAAAATTAAGATTAATCACTGTACCTTAAAATAGCTTTTCAATTTAGCAGAAAACGACTTGCTTATGAAAAATAACATGATGCATATGAAGTATTTAAGTCCGCTAAATAAAAAATTAGCTATTTTAGGGAATATATTATTTTTTAGAATTTTCGTGGATTGCTTGAATTTGACAGGTTCGCGGGGACGTAATTTCATGTATTCTCTTCTACTTACAAAAATAAATAAAACTAGATACGACCGCGTTACGAGTAACGAGTAGGTCTTCCCTCCAATTTTAGCTCACCTGAGCTGAAAGCTCAAGTGAGCTATTCTGATCACATTTTGTCCGTCTGTCCGTCTGTCCGTCCGTTCGTCCGTCTGTCTGTCCGTCTGTAAACTTTTTACATTTTGAACTTCTTCTCTAAAACCGCTTATCCAATTGCAACTAAATTTGGCTCAAAGCATCCTTATGGGAGGGTGAATATAAATTGCAGAAATAAAAGTCCGATCTGTATTTAAAGCGGAGAAAACCTTGAAACTGTAGAAAAAGGGGGGGTGCATTTTTAAAAATCTTCTTCTCAAGAACTACTGATTCCAATTCAACGTTGTTTAGCATAAATTATCTTTATGGGAAGGAAAATATGAATTGCAAAAATTAAGGGCTAATTCTGTTTCAAAACTGAGTTATTACGAAAATAATAATAAAGGAAATGCGTGTTTCAATCAGTTTAATAGCTTCGGGTTCGGCATCCGGTAAAATTGGTAGGCAAGACTTTGCCTGGGCAAAACAAGATATTTGCAGTTATTTATCTGCCAATTTCATTAAAATTTCAGGATATTTGATGGACCAGTATATTTGTATTCGCTGTAAATATTACTGCAAAATAATGCGTATTTGGAATTGACGATTGCCGATCTGCCCCGGCTTTTATTTTGCCACGGCCCGTATTTGCATACTCATTTTACCAAGACTCGTATTCCATACTTCTAAAACGAGGTGCTTTGTTTAAAGCAGCCATGACATTATACGAAAAAGGGTCGATCTGACAATGATGAATTTGCTTGTTGTGCAACAGTTCGCGTATGAAGGGAAATTTATGAAACATGCAAAATATATTGGTGCCAATTTTGTGAAGTTAATTGAGGCTAAATATTTCAATGCGTTGACAGTTTTCACACATGACGTTGGTGTTAGCTTGTTCTGATTTTCGTTTCGTTTTCATTATTTATGCTTTGTAACCTGGGAACTATCGTCTGTATTTCGTGATTTTTACGTATCAAATCAAACAGAGACTTCAGTAAATCAAACAGTTTACCAGCGCAAATTAAGCAAAATATGTTGTATCAAAAAAGTACTGAAATACAATTCATTCTATCGGTAATTCGGCATTATCTTTTGCGTAAAGGTAGATTAATGCAATAGGTTTTGTTGAGATGCTCGGCATTTTCTCGAGTTTATTCAGTTTAAATAGAGTTTGATATCGCTGACGGAAACATGCAGGTATATACATATATATATATATATATATATATATATGATTCATTTCGAAAAAATAAATTGTGTTCTTTATTTGTTATAGTGCATGTTTCTTGTGTTTAATTGTTTACAATTTCTATTTACTAACCATATTTGAGTGTTAAGCTTCGAATTATAAGATACAGAGATTTGCTCACAATTCTATGTTTGAACACAGATCTTAAAAACTAAAGATTAAAAAAGTAAAAAAATTGTCAATATTTATTAAGAAAATTTTCAAAGTCTGTTCTTCCAGAAACCAACTTGAACATATTATTGTATTGTAAACTTAACATTTTTTCGTCATTATTACTCCTACTGTACATGTGATCCTTGACTGTGTTTGTGTACATTTGTATAAAGTGATTTTGAACCTCAAATACCAGTGAACTGGTCTTGAGTGAATTAAAGAATTGAAAATCTTAGGCCATTCTTTTTTTCCATTTTAAATGCTGAATAGGAAATACCACGTTAAAAATCTTAAGCTGAATGTAATGAACTCGTGTGAACAAAATATGACTCAAACCTAGGCGAACTGTGAGCTCTGTATCTTGCTTATAAATCTACCATTGACGCTGAAATTTTTGCTGAACATTAGAAATTCTATATGAATTAGAGTATGTAAAATACTTGTACAAACAAAATAAAAGAATGATATTTTGTATATACCTACTCTCTGGGGCCCCCTATTTATACAATAAATAATGTGAAATCTATATCAATTTTGATAGTTTTTCAGACACGAGTAAATAAAAACGACATCTTTAAAACAGTTTCCATAGTTCTGACACATTTCTGTTGCGGGGATAAAGTAATTATCGCTATTCCTAAGAAAATATCACAGCGGAAAATTATCCTGGTTAGTACGCGAAGTAAATAACAGTCATTTAATTATAATGGAGAAGACAATTAATTTTTTGAATGTTTTTAATTTGAGGAATTGAGCACATGAGGTACAATTTTCTTTTTCACATCTATACATATATTTTCTTAAATTAAAAACAATAACTGTTATATTTTTATTTTTGAAATACAATAACTAGAAAGTAGTTGATGAATAAAATGTACCTACATGATCTCATATATTTTGATCGCTTTACAAGGGGGAGGGGGGTGGGGGGGGGGGGGGGGGTAGAACGAAAATATAGGGAATTGGAAGTTAACAACTTAACATTGTACCCCTACCAAATGTTTAGTTTTATATCTTGTGTAGGAATTTCTTATTCTGGTAAAAAATAGTATTTCATGAAGGTACAATGTCAAAGATTACGTGTAAGCAAAAATTAGTGTAAAATTTGAATACTTTACAATATTTGTTTTTTGTTATTCTAATGAGGGACCATATGGCACAATATCTTTTGAACGCCCATTGTTGCTCATGTGAGCGATGTGGTCTCATGGGCCTCTTGTTTTTTTTTGTTTATTTTAAATGATACCACGAAATATCAAACCGATTTCAAAATTAACCCCCCCCCCAATTTAAAGATAATGAATAAAAATTCCTTTCCACGTCAAACAATGGCCTGATGGTGACTTTTTCACACCAATAATGTAGTGAGCAACAACTTAGATTATATAATGCATAACAAAATATTTATCGTTTTCATGTTATTCGTAATAGACTTTACGAGTCTCTTGGTCCCTAATTAAAGGGGCCAGCCAATTTTTCTTGATTTTATTGGATAGAACTGTTGATTCTCTACTACTTTTAATCTATATGTCTTAACAAAATATTCAACTGATACAAAGATACTGATCAAAACAGCTCTGCACAAAATTGGTCGTAAAAAATTACAAAATCGACCGTCAATCCGGACCGGAAGTGAGGACGACAAATAATTCAAAAAGATATAAAATTTAGATAATGTCCCATCATCTGTGAAAAAACTTGTCGAGATCGGTTGAGTAGTTTTTGAGAAATCGCGTGCACAAAATTTGGAAAAAAATAAACAGTACGAAAACGGAAGACCTTAATTAAATAAAACTTTATTACCCCAAATTTATTAATTCGTGAAGGAGTTTATTTTGTGGATGATTGGTATCACGAATTCCACAAAAATTGACCCACCACGAAAACTAATGATTCCACAGTAAACAGAAACCTCAGGCGGATTTTAACTCGAGTTTTGCTGTTAACGAGCCCAATATTCAACTAGTAAGCTACATGTATGATGATATTCGATCCAATCAACCGATACACTAATATATGCTGGAGTTGATTTAAGATTAGTACTGATTAACCATGGGCACGTTAATTTAAATGAAGGACCAGGCTCCATATCATAGAATATTATTTAGAAAAGTTTGATATTGATGAAGTACTGAATATCCTTTTGTTTTCATATTTTTTACATAAGCTTCTTAAAATTTGTAGATTAACATTTTTTAAGTAATAACTCACATGAAATTGTCATAAAATATGGAAATGTTAAATGCCAATTACGGATATAAATACAAAATATCTAATTTCATATCTATTTTTCTGAAGAACTAGAGGTTATGATTTTTCAAATTAATATTGATGAAAGCTCATATACTTAGATTCCAGATCCAGCAACACCGTTCATCAATGTAAGTCAAAATTACCCCCCCCCCAAAAAAAAAACAAAACCCCACAACAAAACAAACTTCAAAACACCCCCCAAAACAACAGAAAAAACAAAACAAAACCGAGGGGTGGAGTGGGCGGGTCGGTTTAAGCTTAAAATTTAAGATTAGGGATTACCTAAAATAGATCACAACAGGTTAAAGAAAAAAAATGATAACATTGTTTGAAATTATTATTTAAGGACCTCTAAGAAGAAGTTGCTTTAGAGTCAGTTATACCATAAGAGCAGGTATCGGAAATATACGTGGGTCGATTTTTTCAGAAGTATTAAGACAAAATACTTCTTAAGAAAATGTATAAACCCTATTTGTGAAAGCAGTGTGAAATTTTATGTGAATTTAAGGTTTTTAGTTTTTTAATAAAGTAATATTTGGAGCTTACGATCCATCTATTATATCCCAAGATATGATGTGTCTATCCATTAATCATAAAAGGAGTTCTAGGATCTATGTTTTTTTGAAGTCATAAACGTCAATTTTCTACTACTATTTGACTCCCTGGATGAAATTTAAATTTTTAAAACCTTATTGCACATCAGCCCCAGCCTACTTTCTTTAGAAAGTGCGGGTATAAAAAAACTTTAATTGGCATAACTGAACAAGTTTGAATTAATGTTGTTGATAATGAAAGTTAATCTTACTCTGTCAAAGCGTCTTTGATAGGTTAAACATTCAATACAAACAGTAATGTTACACATAAAACATATTTATAGCGCCTCTGAGACAGTATAAATCATTTTCTTCTTTTATTTTTTAAACAACGGAATACAACTTTGAACAAAAATTTTTAAAAATGTGCTGAAACTCTTTTTCATGGACACATTTTTTCAGCTTTTGATTAATGTTAAAAAAAATGTAAATACACCAAACATAGTCATTTCATATAGAACAACAAGCTTCTGTAGTATTGAAAAAATGTTTTGAAAATTGGTTATGAAGTGAAATCGTGTATATCAAAGATAGTTTTGATGATAATGGAGGTTGTATTAAAATAAATAAACCAATCGAATCATTATTTGATAAAAAAAAACCGATAATTTTTTTTGCCATAAAAGCGAAGCAAAGATATCTTTCTTCAATAGTATTCTTTTTTGATCGAAAGAATATTTCATCTTCAGCCAAAGCCTTAAATGGGTCTAACTTAGTACGCCTACGTCTTCGTTACCCAAGAAATTCCTTTGGAAACCATCCTATAAGATTCAAAGAGAAGAGCTAAATTTGAAAAACGTTCCGTAAAAATTAATAGTCTTGATGTAAAATAGAAGACACTAAATTGAAAAAAAAAACAACCCAATTTAAATTATTTTATGTTGAATTATACATGTATTACATTACGTCGCCCCGTAGTAAAGCCTCTCATTGTTTTATTTTAAAGTTTGCAGTAATGAAAGCAGGTGAAACGTTTTTGATAAGAATAACCAAAAAATTGTTGGAAAATCTTCACCCAATAGACAATTTGAATAAAAGTGAAATTGCATAATTGTTCGACACATTAACGTTTCGTTAAAGATGAGTAACTTAAAAAGTAATGAAAAAGAGCAGATTATATTTTAAGAATAAAAACCAATTTGCCAAAAAGAAAAAGAGATATAGTAATTGCATTTTAAAGAAAACAAGTAATACATGTAGCTGAGGGAAACTATTTCCAAATTCACCTTTGAAATGAAGGCTGATTCTGCCTGCGATGGTGTTAAAAATAATAAATAAAAATACATGGGTCAAAGTGTCAGATACTTAGGAATTGTGTAAGTACCAGAATGATCAATTAACTGGTTCTGTTAAGGTAGAAATGGCGTTTATATCTTTAAATGATTTTCAAAAGATCTATGAGATGATGGATTTTTAAAAATCATGAGCATAGTCTTGACGAAATGGAATCTATTTATTAAAACAATCATTTAAAACATTGAAGATGTTCCAAGTGAAATATGCAACTCGTTAACGGACAAAACGAAAGGGATAAAAGAAAATGTTAAGATTTTCTAAGAGTTTACACTTCAAAAGAGGATTTTGTTTAAGCACAACATGGAAGGAAACTTGCAGAGACCTAGAAATGAAGGTTGACACTTTTCAACATGCCGTATACCGCGTTTCAAGAACATGTCTGTCTTTGATATGTATTTAAAAATAAACTAAGTATATAATACGAAATATGTTTCCTCATTTCTGGCAATAACTGTAATTGTGACTCCAATCAGTTTCTTTTTAAACACGATCTTTATTTAAAAATACCATCAATGATATATAACATACTTTAATGAAAAGAAACATTTTCATTCAAACAATGTTGATCATTATCATTAAAAAATTATTTTGTGTAGTTTGCATTTGAAGTCTAGTATGTATCTGATACCATCAATGGCAAGATCGCATAAACATTAACTTTTGCGTCCATTGAGATGCACATGGACTTCTATTTGCATCTCAGTGGATGAAAAAGTTAATGTTCACGCGATCTTGATATTTTACCTTCGTACGTTCTGTACATAGCTACCCTCTTTAATAATTCCTAATTTTGTTATCAAAATTTAAATGTACATTTAAAAATGTCTATACATTCACTTTGTTAGAACGTCAACGTTAACGTTGCACCGGGTTCTAGATAAACATCTATAAAGGAATGAGATTCAAAAATCTAAAGAGGAAAAGGCTCATTTTAGACATTACGTATATAACTTTGTTTGTTTCTAAAAGATTCCGTCTTGTTATTTCATGCATGAACGCTATTGCGCTCAGTTTTAAAAGATTTTCCAGGAAATGTTTGATAAACGCGACATTCGTTACAAAGACTTACAGGTTGTAGTGTGTCTTTAGCATCCCCTACCCATCCAGCCCTAATGATGTTTGTGATAAATTTTATTAGATAGAAAAGTTGGTGTTTTGTTTTTCAAATGTATGTTGAATTATTGATAGTTGTATTGAATGCAATTTGTAATGAACATACCAATCCAAAATGGGTTTTTATCTTATTTTTAAGAAACTAGTCAAGAAAATATTTATTTTCAATCGGAGAAGGATTAAAACGAGGAAGAAAATGAATGAAACACTCTTTTGACAAACCGTGATTTAATGACAATGATATCATTTTATATTATATTGTAAATATACCTTATATCATTATACATGCTTAATTGATAAGTATCCTAGTATTTTATGTTAGATAAAGGTACACATATCACATAACATAGATATAACAATTTGATGGATTTAGGATTTTTGCTAATACAAAAAGGTCTGTCTTTAACAATTTAAAACGTTTTAGAACTTTTGTACATTTCAAGCAATACATATTTGTGGAAAATGAATCCAGTTATATATAATTTCCTTAATAGCTTTATTTGAAAATGTAAAATATAGAGAAAATTGTTTGCTGAATCAAAGTGTCTTTAGAGGCACAGTATTTCTTTAAATACCCGCTTTATATTTCTTCTAAATGATGACGAATATAGGTTGCCGTACTCATATTTTAAATCTAAACATAGTTGTTGGGAAATACAGAAGACGAATGAATGACGCAGAAAAAGGTATGACTTACTTCTGTTCCTCGCGATTTAAAACAATTTATTAATTTCTGTTCACTAAAAGTCAAATACAATTTTTCTTGCCGTACATTCAGTACAATTTTCAAAATAATTTCAAAATATTATTCATTCAACTTTCGGTTTCGACCTTTTAGCAAATATGATTTAGGTAGGGCGTAATTAAAGAAACAGTTTAATAGTTCGATAGTTCTCATGATGATAACAAATTTTTTCATACGTTTTTCATACTTTTTATGATTGATAGACTGTTTGATTGACTACTTTTTTATTTAACATCTAATGCAAATATTTTAACTTTACATCTACGTCATGGTCTGATATAGAACAAAGAGTTGTCATTTCCGTATCAAGGTAGAATAAACCTAATCGAGATTAACATTTCTGAAAAATAATATTGATAATATTTATTTAGATTTAAGGGAGAAAAATGCTATTGTGTAAAACTTGCTATTTATTGACTTAAAACAAATCATTCAATTTTCTTTTTGAAAATGCATAAAAAACATTTACACAAAGAAAATTGAAATCGTGCATATGAGTTCTTAATTTGAAAAGTTACATAGAAAATATTAATATAATTTCAAATATATCACTTAAGTATATAATTTAAGTGATTTTTTTCTCTACCTTGACATGTAGTTCCGAAAGTGAAACTAACTGATAAAGACTTTATACACGTATTTTTGCTCGCTCTTTCGTGTAATTGTTTGAATTAAGTGAAACAATTAATATGTAAAAATCCATCAATAGTACATGCAGTAACAATTAATCAATAAATGAGTAAACGTTTGTTCGTCTGTCTCAAGCCCAGAATGCAATAAATAGTACACGTGCATATCAATGTTTGTGGACCCCCCCCCCCCCTTTAAAAAAACTTGATTGGATTTAACTCATCAAAGTTAAAACGGGTTATCAAAAATGCCATTTGTCTTTACGCTGCACTTGGGGATAATTTTTCGTGCCTCGGCCAACTTTCACATTTTGAAGTGTTATCTCAAACTATATAGGACGTCACGGACACCCTGCAGAAATTTTCAGCAGTCGCCTCATGAAATTTGATAGATGTGTATAACTCAAACATTTAATTTTTTATGTTACCTATAACCTTCTGTATCATATATTTCGCCCTTGATAATCAACATCTTTTTGATAAAAACAACGAATATTCTTAAATTAAAGCTTAATTATGTAATAAAGAAACATAGATTGTATGTAATTGGAAAACAAATCTATTTTCCTATTAAAATTAAGATTAATCACTGTACCTTAAAATAGCTTTTCAATTTAGCAGAAAACGACTTGCTTATGAAAAATAACATGATGCATATGAAGTATTTAAGTCCGCTAAATAAAAAATTAGCTATTTTAGGGAATATATTATTTTTTAGAATTTTCGTGGATTGCTTGAATTTTACAGGTTCGTGGGGACGTAATTTCACGTATTTTCTTCTACTTACAAAAATAAATAAAAATAGATTCGACCTCGTTACGAGTAACGAGTAGGTCTTCCGTCCGATTTTTAGCTCAACTGAGCTGAAAGCTCAAGTGAGCTATTCTGATCACATTTTGTCCGTCGTCCGTATGTCTGTCCGTCCGTCCGTCCGTGTTCTTTATTTGTTATAGTGAATGTTGCTTGTTGTGCAACAGTTCGCGTATGAAGGGAAATTTTTGAAACATGCAAAATATATTGGTGCCGATTTTGTGAAGTAAATTGAGGCTAAATATTTCAATGCGTTGACAGTTTTCACACATGACGTTGGTGTTAGCTTGTTCTGATTTTCGTTTCGCTTTCATTATTTATGCTTTGTAACCTGGGAACTATCGTCTGTTTTTCGTGATTTTTACGTATCAAATCAAACAGCATCGTCAGTTACCCACGGGTGATCGCGTCTTTTACTTATAAGATAAGTAAAAGACGCGATCACCCGTGGGTATCCGACGATGATCAAACAGAGACTTCGGTAAATCAAACAGTTAACTGTTTACCTGCGCAAATGAAGCAAAATCTGATGTATCAAAAAAGTACTGAAATACAATTCATTCTATCGGTAATTCGGCATTATCTTTTGCGTAATGGTAGATTAATGCAATAGGTATTGTTGGGATGCTCGGCATTTTCTCGAGTTTATTCAGTTTAAATAGAGTTTGATATCGCTGACGGAAATATGTAGGTATATATACATTCATTTCGAAAAAATAAATTGTGTTCTTTATTTGTTATAGTGAATGTTTACAATTTCTATTTACTAACCATATTTGAGTGTTAAGCTTCGAATTATAAGCAAGATACAGAGATTTGCTCACAATTCTATGTTTGTACACAGATCTTAAAAACTAAAGATTAAAAAAGTAAAAAAATTGTCGATATTTATTAAGAAAATTTTCAAAGTCTGTTCTTCCAGGAACCAACTTTAACAACTTATTGTATTCTAAACTTAACCTTTTTTCGTCATTATTACTCCTACTGTACATGTGATCCTTGACTGTGTTTGTGTACATTTGTATAAACTGATTTTGAACCTCAAATACCAGTGAACTGGTCTTGAGTGAATAAAAGAATTGAAAATCGTAGGCCATTCTTTTTTTTTCATTTTAAATGCTGAATAGGAAATACCAAGTTAAAAATCTTAAGCTGAATGTAATAAACTCGTGTGAACAAAATATGACTCAAACCTAGGCGAACTGTGAGCTCTGTATCTTGCTTATAAATCTACCATTGACGCTGAAATTTTTGCTGAACATTAGAAATTCTATATGAATTAGAGTATGTTAAATACTTGTACAAACAAAATAAAAGAATGATATTCTGTATATACTTACTCTCTGGGGCCCCCTATTTATACGATAAATAATGTGAAATCTACATCAATTTTGATAGTTTTTCAGACACGAGTAAATAAAAACGACATCATTAAAACAGTTTCCATAGTTTTGACACATTTCTGTTGCGGGGATAAAGTAATTATCGCTATTCCTAAGAAAATATCACAGCGGAAAATTATCCTGGTTAGTAGGCGAAGTAAATAACAGTCATTTAATTATAATGGAGAAGACAAATACAGTTTTTGAATGTTTTAAATTTGAGGAACTGAGCACATTGAGGTACAATTTTCTTTTTCACATCTATACATATATTTTTTTAAATAAAAACACTAACTATTATATTTTTATTTTTGAAATACAATAACTAGTAAGTAGTTGATGAACAAAATGTACCTACAAGCTCTCATATATTTTGATCGCTTTACAAAGTAGGGGGGGGGGGGGTAGAACGAAAATATAGGGAATTGGAAGTTAACAACTTAACAGTGTGCCCCTACCAAATGTTTAGTTTTATATCTTGCGTAGGATTTTCTTATTCTGGTAAAAAATAGTATTTCATGAAGGTACAATGTGAAAGATTACGTGTAAGTAAAAATAAGAGTAAAATTTAAATACTTTACAATATTTATTTTTTGTTATTCTAATGAGGGACCATATGGCACAATATCTTTTGAACGCTCATTTTTGCATAGGTGAGCGATGTGGCCCCATGGGCCTCTTGTTTTTTGTTTATTTTAAATGATACCACGAAATATCAAACCGATTTCAAAATTATCCCCCCTCCCAAATTTTAAGATAATGAATAAAATTTCCTAACTACGTCAAACATGGGCCTGGCGGTGACTTTTTCACACCAATAATGTAGTGAGCAACAACTTAGATTATATAATGCATAACAAAATATTTATCGTTTTCATGTTATTCGTAATAGACTTTACGAGTCACTTGGACCCTAATTAAAGGGGCCAGCCCCTTTTTCTTGTTTTTTTTAATATAACTTTTGATTCTCTACTACTTTTGTTCTATATGTCTTAACAAAATATCAACTGATACAAAGATACTGATCAAAACAGCTCTGCACAAAATTGGTCGTAAAAAATTACAAAATCGACCGTCAATCCGGACCGGAAGTGACGACGACAAATAATTCAAAAAGATATAAAATTCAGAAAATGTCCCATCATCTGTGAAAAAACTTGTCGAGATCGGTTGAGTAGTTTTTGAGAAATCGCGTGCACAAAATTTGGAGAAAAAAAATAAACAGTACAAAAACGGAAGACCTTAATTAAATAAAACTTTATTACCCCAAATTTATTGATTCGTGAAGGATGTTATTTTGTGGATGAGAGGTCTCACGAATTCCACAAAAATTGACCCACGACGAAAACTAATGATACCACAGTAAACAGAAACCTCAGGCGGATTTTAACTCGAGTTTTGCTGTTAACGAGCCCAATATTCAACTAGTAAGCTACATGTATGATGATATTCGATCCAATCAACCGATACACTAATATATGCTGGAGTTAATTTAAGATTAGTACTGATTAACCATGGGCACGTTAATTTAAATGAAGGACCAGGCTCCATATCATAGAATATTATTTAGAAAAGTTTGATATTGATGAAGTACTGAATATCCTTTTGTTTTCATATTTTTTACATAAGCTTCTTAAAATTTGTAGATTAACATTTTTTAAGTAATAACTCACATGAAATTGTCATAAAATATGGAAATGTTAAATGCCAATTACGGATATAAATACAAAATATCTAATTTCATATCTATTTTTCTGAAGAACTAGAGGTTATGATTTTTCAAATTAATATTGATGAAAGCTCATATACTTAGATTCCAGATCCAGCAACACCGTTCATCAATGTAAGTCAAAATTACCCCCCCCCCCCCCAAAAAAAAAAACAACAACAAAACAAACTTCAAAACACCCCCAAAAACAACAGAAAAAACAAAACAAAACCGAGGGGTGGAGTGGGTGGGTTGGTTTAAGCTTAAAATTTAAGATTAGGGATTACCTAAAATAGATCACAACAGGTTAAAGAAAAAAAATGATAACATTGTTTGAAATTATTATTTAAGGACCTCTAAGAAGAAGTTGCTTCAGAGTCAGTTATACCATAAGAGCAGGTATCGGAAATATACGTGGGTCGATTTTTTCAGAAGTATTAAGACAAAATACTTCTTAAGAAAATGTATAAACCTTATTTGTGAAAGCAGTGTGAAATTTTATGTGAATTTAAGGTTTTTAGTTTTTTAATAAAGTAATATTTGGAGCTTACGAGAGATTTAACAAAGGGATTTTAATGCAAAACAGAACAAAAATAATGTTAAAATTTGGGTGAGGACATATTTGTATTTTACATTGAAGGGCTGGGAACTCACCAACATATAACCTATATGAGGATAAATTTATGCATTTGTCTGAAAATCAATGTATAAAAGCAAGAACGTAAAATATTCAAGTTAGGTTAATAATCAACGCCATTAATCAAAGAGAAACTCTTTAAGGGGAAATCAAGTTTTGTTAGAAAATATGTAATAGAAAAGATGACTCTTTAAAAAAATGGAGGATATGATTTGGGGAAAAGTCACTAAAGAACGGATATCTAAACTAGTATCTTTAATTCTTCCATTCATATCAATAGCCCAAATATAGACCCTTATAAGTGGGATCCAATTTTAGAGAGAATTTATAGATAGATGCAAAAAAAAAAAAAAAAAATGGAAATTCTAAAATATGTCAAATTGCATTTGATCGTTAGATATGTCCTGTTAAAGCATTGTAAGTAATAAAAACAGAAAATAGATTTTGACCAAAATTATGACTAGGCCCCTTTAAAATATTTGATAGAACAAAATTGTTTTAATGTATATATACATAGAAACCTAAAAAGGTACAGTACCGACCAGACCCAACCTAACAGAAAGTAAACCCCAACTAAACCCTGGGTTTACTTTCTGGGTTTACTCTGGGTTTACTTCGGGTTTAATAGAGTGGACCCAGAGTAAACCAAAAGTAAACCAAGAGTGGACACAGAGAGTAAACCCAGTTAGAAGTATATCCCTTAAAACAGACGCTAACTGTGTATTCGGAATATACAAGGGGCAGAAATTGCATGCAGTAGGATGGTTAGATAAAAGACGGGTCTGCTTCACACTTCAGTGCGTACCGTTGACCTCAAAAGCAATTTCCAAGTAAACCCAAAGTTAACCCTGAGTAAACACAAAGTAAACCCCGAGAGGACCCATATTTTCAAAAAGTAAACCCAGAGTAAACCCAAAGTAAACCCAAAAAGAAAACCCGGGGTTTAGTTGGGGTTAACTCTGGTGTTAGGTTGAGTCTGATCGGTACTGTATGCAAGATATGATGGCTTGAATTTGCATTTCCATAGTTGAAATATAATGGTAATGTTGGCATGCAAGAGATGTGCATTAATGGATCGGTCATTTTATTACATTTAATTTGATTGTTTTACAATGTACTAGTCAGCAATTAACTTAGGTCAAATTACGTTGGTGCTAATATGACCATCGTAACATATGGGCGGGCCTCTTGTCTCATATTATGATAGAAAAAATTTCAATGACGAGACAATACTAACTGTGATACAGTGACAACAGTATCATATCACATGATATTGTAGAATTTATCTTAATTAAAACAACCCAGTTTGCATAATATATGAATATAAACTTTAAAGGAATTATGGTTTGTGCAACATGTAAAACATAAAGGTATATGTAGAAATATTTGGAAGGTTTGAGAACTTCTTTACATGTCAAATATACAAATTTAAAAAATAATTGAATGTGAAACCTGTAAATTAATTAATATCTTTTAGCTTTATTTGAAAATAAAGTTGAATCCGAACGAAATATTTTACCGAATCAAAATGACTTTAGATGCTGATATCGTAAATACTCGCTGTGTATATTTTTAAATAAAGAAGATGTATATAGGTTGCTTTACTAATATTATAAATCTAAACATAGTGTTTGGGAAATACAGAAAGGCGAATGACAGAACCCGAAAAAGGTTTGTCTTATGTTCTTTGCAACACATTTAGGAGCAAATCAATTCTGTAAATTGAAAGTTAAAAAACCTGTAAATTGAAAGTTTAAAAATGTTTAACTAATGCGTTAATGTAACAGTCTTTTAAAAATTTTTAATTCTATTTTCGTTTTTTGTTTTATCTAGTATAATTTGGAAGGGGTTTACTAAAAAATTATTAGTTTTGATAGTTAGATGGGTATTATTGTTGAAATTTGTTTTCAATTGTTTTCATTGTTAATAGATTGTTTTTTCATCAACATTTTACCTAAATAGTAGAAAATGCTGGGTTACCTGACTATATACCTACGCCATTGTCTTTTTCAAAACAAAAGGTTGTATTTTTCATTTAGAGATAGAGTATATTAAACTTTGATTAGAACTTCTGAAATTTAACATTTATACAGTTTATAGATTAAGTTTTAAGCGAGAAAAAATGCGTTCGTTTTTGGAAAAGAGAAATTGAAATTGACTTTCATTATTAGTGCATGTGACTACAAAATTGCGATTCTTTTTTTTAACTTCAATTTAAAATTAAATCGTGATACATAAATAAAAAGCATGAACAGCGGAAATTGCAATAGTATATATATATATATATATATATATATATATAAGTCAATTTCGGGAGATAACTAGGAAAATAATCATTAAAAGGTTTAAGATGCCAATATATAAGTACGTTATTGTTGTTTAATTAACTATAGCAGCGAATGAAGGAATCATCGGAGGTTGTCCCGCCATCTTGTGCATATGTGGCCAAAAATGTTAACATTTCTTGAACTGATTGGTTTATGCTAAAAACTGGTCTAAACTGTTGTAAAATTGTTAACAGATAAAAAAGAATACATAGGGCTTTACATGATTGAATGGAAATTGTGCACACAAGTATACATACAGAACAATGGCTTTTTGATTAATTAAGTACTGCGCGGCTGAAGACTTAAGATTAAAAACCTTTAGAAATATAAAAGGTGGTAAATGATTTACACTCTACAACCATTTGTTGAGGTAAGGTTGAATGTTGCATATTTAAGATGTAGCTTTGTTTAAGATGGGGTATTCTGTCCTTAAATGTTTAAAAACTAAGCTGATGTCGGATCGGAACAAATATTGGACAACAAAATTGAAAAAATTCTGTTTTTATATTTACGTTTAACGTTTCTACATTAAGTTCTAAAAATAATGCCTAAAATTTACTGGCGTGTTTCCAGCTGATAAAAAAATGTAAACTAATTTAAAGTCCACGTAAGATGAAATCACATTTGGGACATTGTTAAATTGAATGTTTCATAAGTTATTTAGTAAATATTCCTGTTTATATGTGCTATATTTACGATAATCATGATATGTGACCCCCCGCCCCTGAAAAAAATTTACTCACTGTTGAAATCACCTCATATTATGATTTTTGCATCGACATTCGTCTATCTGAATGAATTTAGTTTAAAACATAATATAAGAATTCATCTATCAGTTTTACAAAAATGAATCGAAACGCATTTTACCAAAAGCTAAGTAACTTTGTGACAAATTTTGTGCAGTTTGTGGAAATGACCTCTGATGTTTTCAATCTATAGATGATTAGTAAACAATCACTTATAAATGTTATAATAGATAATTTAGCACAATGTTTTATACACTGAACGAAAGTTTTCAATTTTTTTTTTACATATACGTGGTAATTGGTTTGTTCGTCACAAGTTCATTAAAGTTTTCGCAATTAATTTCTTATAATAAAGTAATTGGTTAAGTGTTTGTGTTCTTACTCTTAAATACATGGGTAGTAGGAGTAACATGTATTCAGGTAAAAACACGGCTTCTATTGTATAAAAATCTCAATAAGAAATTTTTCAAATTAGCTATAGCAGATAAAAAAAATTTTGCATAATGTAATTTTAATAGAAAAATTTCAAAGATTAATCTACTAGACGTTGATTCTTTTATTCTTAATTGCTTTAGAAATACTTGTTTTGTATGGTTTTTTTGTGTATGCATATTCACATTATATGTATGTTTATGCATGAAATTCATACATCTTGATAACTTGCTGGGTCCGAGATTGCAGAAAATGTGAGCCTGGTTTTTTGATGATTCATAATTTTTAACCGTGCAAATATTACAATCTCTTTTATATGATAAGCTTATATTTGGTCAGATTTTAGCTTTGTACTTAAAATTATCAATTTAACCTAAATTATAAAATTGGTCGTTTGACTCGGATCCTTTTTAATTTCTAAATTATTCGGTTTCACATATACTTTTTAAGTTTCAAATTGCACATACCTGTTGTGTACAATATATATATATATATATATATATATATATATATATATATATATATATATATATATATATATATATATATATATATATATATATATATATATATATACTCGGCCATTAAAGTAAATTTGGATCATTTTTAAAGTAATTATAAAATTAATGTTTTTTTATTGAAACTCTTTATTACGAGGAGATACAAAAAAGATTCTCGAGTAACGTGTCGTCTGACCTTAAACGTATTTATTTGCATATCTTTACTGGGTCGGGTAAGTGTGTTACCAAAATTAATGTGTTAACCTTCACAGACTTATTGAAATGGAAACGTGCAACTAAATCGACATTTCGTATTATAAACATAAATCATGGAAAAGTTGGTGGTGTATTTTCTAGATGGTATGCATGTACTTGTATTTATAAGAATCACGTGTTGTGAATCTACAACCTGCCAATTTTTTTTTTGCTCCATAACTATACATTATAATATTTACAAAGTAACAAATTTTTTGATGTCACGAGATTGTATTGAAATAAGTGAAGTAAAAGTCGTCAGTGTGCTCCTCCCTTACATTACAAAATTTAAGTATACATAGCTGTATCTCCACTGTGAAAGTGAATACAAAAACTCCTATTATCCGATATTAAGGTCTTTAGCTCAAGGTATTTAGCTCTCGTATACCCATGTTATCTTCATATTCATTATCAGGTATTATATTTAAAATTTGAAAATAAACATATCCTACATGCAGCAACTTATTGATGGCATGCAACATTGTTTTTGAAGCTGCGATTGGATGATAAAAGCTTTCAGAAAACTAGTATGTAGAAATCATTTGTACAAATACTAGCACAAATAACAAAATAAACGCAATAAAGAAAATATACTTAGCTTAAAAAAATTATTTAAGTGTCTCAATCTATAGCTTATCTGTATGTGTGCTATCCCCATGATATATTTCTAAAGTAAATTAATTGTTTTATAAACTATGATTTTTTGGAATCTTAAAGATGATCATGCCTAATAAAATGTTTTCTTGTAAATGTTTTTAGATTAGGATAAACAACAACGCCTTAGAAACTTGAAAGAAATGACACAAATAGTGACTCAACTTCTCCTTCAGGTATTTCAATATGGACATACAATTCATAATTAAACTTAAACAATATAGTTTACCATGTATAAACATATTATTATTATTATTAAGCAACAGGCAATCTGCATATCTAAGCCCCCGTCTTTCTTTGTGCTTTGCATATTTGAGTATGTTATAATAACAAACCTCTCTCTTTAAATAAGAGAGAGTGAGAGAAATATTACTAGTTTATTTTTTCTAATGTCATTGATATACTTTTAATTTTTTGCATCGTTTCATAGAAAATTAACATAAATATATTATTAACATCACCATTGTTTACTTAGTAAATGTACAAAGGTGTAAATAGTGCAAGGTACTTACGCGATGAATGTTCATACAAGGTACTATATTAATAGATGCAGGCCATAAACGAGTTCAGACGGGGAGCTACAAATGTAATACTCACAACATCAATAAATACCACACCAATTTATTTAGGTTTCAGTGCTATTCGTTTAAAAATATTTTACTAAACTCAAGCATACACATATTGTTTAGTTATAGAGAGAACAGTTAGAATAAAAGGATTTATCAAATAAAAGATAAATATAAATGCAACAATCAATAAAATACTTTAAGCACCGCACTCTAATGTTTATATTGAAAATGTATCATGATGCATTTACTTTGAATATTTATAAAGAATAAATACTCAGGTTATTCCTACTACACAGTTTTAATATTAAGAAAATTAATTATGAAACACAGGCACCTGAAGTGTATATTTTTCTCTTAATAAAAATATACAGCCTCTACCTATTAATACACATGGTACACATCGCCGCCATCTTGGATTTATTTGAAACCGTCACATCAGCTGAAAGTTTTGCTTGAAACTCATTGGTAAAATCATTTTGCAATCCTCTCCGTCCCCCCATCGTTCCTTTAACGTCTTTCCAATGGTCCTTTGACGGAAGAAGGAGAGGATTGCCAAATTATTTTACCGGAGTTTTAAGCGAAACTTCCAGCTGATAGGTTTGAATAAATCAAAGATGGCGGCGATGTGTACCTTGTGTATCATTAGGTAAATGGTAAACATTTATTTATTTTGAGAAAAATATATAACTTGAAGTGCCTGTGTTTTGAAAACATATCTAAAAAATAATCTACCAATTATCTACCTACATGTATTTTATTTGAATGTTGACCGACTTATTAACTTTAGGCTCTAGTTTTTTCTTAAAATATTCAAAGTGATACCCTGCTTTTAATATATATAATAGTGAAATGAAGATTTTAAATGGTCTATAAATATGTCACTTGTCGAGGTACAAGCGCGTTGCAGAGCTAAAACTTTTCTAATATCGAATCAAGGCTCGTGGTTTTGAAACATCAATAAAATAAATTTTTTAATAACGATGACAACAAAAATACACACTTATTCACATTTCATTATGTTCTAAATGTTTTTTTTTTTATAGCAAATACTATTAACAAAAACAGGAATGCACCTAATTAAAATAGACAACATGTCTCATTCTAAAACAAAAGTGACAAAACCCTTGTAAAACATTTGGTTTGCCAATAGTTATGTAGTAGCCAAACGCTCAGCAGAAAATGAAATTTCAGTCCAGTTGAAAAATTTAATACAGAAAACTAAATACTCTCATAATGTTTGTAAAAAAGATAAGTAAAAAATATAATCATAAACAATAAATTAGAACTTGTATTCCTAGTCTATTATGTTTAATATTTTTCTGATTTATTTTAGTCCATTATTATTTACATGAGACAATGCTACAGCGCAGTTTTGCCACGATGGGTGTACAGGGTACCTTCGTGTCCCAATCCGAGGAATTACAGCCAATGGATAGAGGCGTCAAAGAGACTAAATTGTTACCATAGGTTGGACTCAACTGATGTAACTGAACAGGCGATGGTTTACCATTGTTTGCCAAGTACATTTTTAAATGAAACCGTGGAATTTTGTGGCACAAATGTACCCGTGTCACCAGGTAATACAAATTCTCTCTCTCTCTCTCTCTCTCTCTCTCTCTCTCTCTCTTTTCAGAAGAAAGAAATATATTAATCAGCCAATGAAATTCAAATATATGTCATAATAACTGAATTACTATTTGTTTTTGTCTTTAGGGAATTGCCCTATCTATAATTACCGGCAACAACACGTATCTAACTATCCAACTTACTACAACTGTAGTAAGTTTACCTCGGGATGTCCAACAAAAATGTTTCACTCAAAAAAAGTGTTTATGTGTAAGTCAGAATTTAAATCATGCAGCGAAATGAAATCTAGTTCATGTTTTTGTCTAAAATATGCTATATACATATTGTAAAACCTGACTATAAATATATCTATATGATTTAATCGAAATCATTAAAAATGAATATATTTTGTTACAATATGAAAGCAAAAAAGTCAGATGAAATAATATATAAAATAATATACAAAACATTTTTTTTGGTCAAAATATATTTAGTACATGACATTTATATGATATGTTGGGGCATGTCAACATTTATCAATGAAATTATTGTTTGAATGTTTGGTTTTTTATAGATCCCTATTGCTTAAAGATTAATCGCATATCAAAATGTTTTGAAGCCCAGATTGATTGTCCAGACACTTTGAATTCGTAAGTAAACATTAATCTTTGCAATGATTTAATCAACGATTATGTATACATGTAATTGCAATTGACGTATTGGTCTCTTTGCAGTCCCAATTCGAAAGTCACAACTGAAATCACACCGACACATCAAATGTAAGTATACATCTTAAGCTATCTTTCGAATTATTATCTACGTAGTTCTTAACCTAAAGGAAAATAAGTAAATTGGATGTGTAGGGGCCTGGAACCAAGATTTTACAACATTAGCTCTGGACTAAGTTATAACCTAACACAAAACTTTTTCACTTTTTTTATTGTGTATTCCCTTCACTCATCAATTTGTATTCTTGTAAACTATCTGAGAAAGTTACTCCTGCAGTTGAATTTGCTGTAATGTCTAAATCAAATGAGGAAAAAATAGAGATAATGGGGAAAAATTCAAACGACACATTTTAACTACCATTATATATAATGTAAGTTAAATTTAGAGTAGTTTATTTCGTTGATGTTTGGTAATTGCATGGAGACGGTTCAAACTTCCGAAAACACGAAACGCGAGGTGATTTGAAATACCAAAAATGACTGTAGTTAACACTTTTGAAATAATTAGAACGTGCTAAAAATAAGTGAAATGTTTGTTTTTAGAACTACAATGTCAACGTCAAGCTATGAAGATTCAAAGACCTCTGATTCCGTAAATGTCAGGCAAGTATAGTGATCTAATGGTAAGTTATGTAAATACTAACTATGCTTATTTGTTTTTTGCTGTTTTATTTTATTTCTTCCGTTTAATATACTAACACTTGTGTATTTCTTCATTTTAAACGACGTTATTTGTGTCTTATTTGAAATATGAATTTTTCATATCTACAGTGTAATTAAAACAAGAGATAAAACCACTCTTTGATCCAAGATACGCTATACAAGATCTAACAACATAATCGTACAGGGTCAAATCAGAACGAACCATCAAATAGCGAATGAAACCACTGCGCTCGAAATCTTTGCTGGTAGTTCTGACTTGTGTGTTTTTATCACCAATGTGCCTCTTGTAATTTGTGTTATTGTTTTTTGCATGATTCATGAAATAATATGACGATCGGACTGATGTCATACAAAATTTGGTTAAAAAAACTTTACTTGGCATAATAAAGATAGATAACCGAGCGTAGAAAAAGCTATCAAACTATTTTCAGACTTGTTAAATAAATCTTGAACCTAAATGGCTTATATTTTTATGTTTATTTATATTTAAAAAGTCGCTCTGAGATAACCCCGCACGGAATATTGTTAGATTTTGTATGACGTATCGTAAAGAAACGATTAACAAAGTCTAATTCTAATTGGATAGATATTGATTTAAATATCGGTAAAAATATTTAGGATATAATGTTTGCAAATAAAATTATGACTTTCAATATCAGCTATTTATTTTAATTTTTTATTCTCTAATCATGGTTTTAGATGTTTTATTGTTCCTTTTTAGTTTATTGTTTATTCTGTATAAGGTTTTATTCATATTTATGATTGCACATTATTGCATCACATGAGAAAAATATAAATTGTATACTCTATCATATTACAGTGAGATGAAAGATAATGATAATGAAAGGTAAGTCCAGTATATAATTGAATAAAAATGAACAACAACAGCAAATAAACCGAGAAATCATTAATATTGTTAATTTTTTTCATTTTTAATCGTACAGATACATCTACATCGCTGTTTCTCTGTTTGTCCTGGTTACAGTTGCTTTGATGATTCTGCTTTTTCTTTTACGAAGAAAAATATCATTAATTCTACACAAATGTAAGTAATCTCTAGCTCCATTGTTATGTATACTATGTTCGGGACCGAGCTTCAACTCGTTTTGAGCATGACAAATATAATTGCCATGGACGTCACAAATGTTGAACGCTGTTTAACTGCAATGTCATTAATTCAAACATTCCCTTTATGTCAATAAAGATATTTTAATATATTTAACAGATTTGCAGACAAGATAGGAAATTGAATAATGAAAATAGTTATGTATAAGCATTTAATTATTTTTAACAAATGTAGTCCCATGACTGCAACGTCGTAAGCCTGCACCACTGCAAGTATGAGACTACATCTTAAAAACCGAAAGTGATTCAATGCTTTAGTAAGCATTAAATTTGTCACATTTTATATCAAGCAATAGTACCTTTGATTTCGAATACTGCATAAGGGTTTTCAAAATATCATTTGCTTAAAAGAATAAGGGAGTTTGATTGCTTTGAATGAAAGTGAAATTTAAAAAATTATTTTTAATCTTCTTTGACAAAATATGGGTCTATATTTCAATTGTTCAAAAAGGCTCTGCCATTTCAAACATATCATACAAAATCCATATAAATTTACTCATTTTATATATATATATATATATATATATATATATATATATATATATATATATATATATATATATATATATATATATGCATTGACAGATCTATCCATTTCCAGTCCATCACAATTTATATCCGATGAAGATATTGAATCTATAGGTAAGGATGCAAAGTAATAGGTTCTGAAAAATGTGCCCTGTTCTTATTTTAAAGGAGTTTGGTCACGATTTGAATGAAGTTTTGATTTTTGATATTTGAATTGCATGTAATTTTTTTTGTTCTGTTTTTTGTATGCTTTACCGAAAACAAAACACGTTTAAACATAACTCAAATAAATTTTACAAAAATTAATTAAATCAATTAAAAAAAAAATAAAAATCGTATGTTTGGCAAACCAATTCAAAAGGCGACACCTTAAATTGGTTTCCTTATCAGCATTAAAAGATACATACACCCGTCCCGTGAGGTAAAAGCTGATAAACTTTTACAATTTTTCCTACAAAGATAAATTGTGGATCAATTTGCTTTACTTTAAATTACTTTAAATAAGAGGTGACAATACCCATCTAATAAAGCATGACAACAATTGGGGCTTTTTTAAATGAGGTGTCATTTTTGATATAATAAAATATATGAAACTACTACGCAAAACTGTTTTTTACGTGTTGAAAAAGTGATTATCGCCTTTTGGCTAAGGATTGTAAATCAAAACAACTTTGCGTGCACAAATTGATGCAATTTTACTTTCATTGTTATGGTATATTTGAATCATACATCGTCAATGCTTTAAATGCATGTTACAGCTACATCTTTGTTTAACGGCGAATATTGTCTATTTTAGTGAACCACCTACTAGTATGCTTTACTAGACTTTCCGAATATAACGTATAGCTTTAAAAATGTTTATTCAAACCAATACAGATCACAACTTTGTAACAAAGCACTTAAAAATGCGCTTTGAAAAAATTAAAATGTGTTTAGTTTGAAAGCAAGTAAATGAACTTTGAAAAAAAAATATTTCAAAGAGCATTGATATCGTCATTATTACACGTTCAAAAAATCGCGGTGCTTGGTAGAAAATTTTGATGTTTTAATTAAGAAAATATGTGTTAATGGCAATTTGAATATAAAGAAAAATCCCTCAAAATATTACACTCTGAATGAGTTTTTTTTCATTGTGAAAATATTACATATAATTCAACTTTAAAAAAAAATTAAATAAAATTAATTTATTGATTAATGACAGTGTAACTAAACAAATACAAAGCATTAAATGTTTAGAAGCTATCTTAAAAAAATTCCAGTCCGAATTTCCTCTATCAGTTCTCAAATACCTAACCATTTTTGTTTCAAAATTTGAAAAAAACTAATGGTTGAAAAACTAAATCATTTACTGTATAAAACGTCTTATATTGACCATATTCTGCTAGCAAAAAACTTTTTGTGAGGTCTATGATTAAGTTTTTGATAGATTGTGTCTTTTTGATTTTTAAAAAACATTTTTCAGTATTTATAAATTGCGTGCCATACAATTATCTTAAAGAATAATTGAGATAAATAAACAGAAAATATTCAAAATTATGTTGACAAACAAAAATAATCCTAACTTTCATTATTGTAGAACTGCTATAAATGTTTTAATGAGAAATATAATATGAAAATTTTAGTCGGAATTTTCTCTATTTTGTTTTAGGTCTTTGTTTGTTTGAGTTTAATTTTATTATATAGTTAAAGATCAAACGCTATGTTTGGAATAACAAGTTATATCATCTATTCTTTTTGTGTGTAGAACAAATTCTACTCATGACATTGAACTTTATAAAAATCTAAATTTGACAACTCAAACCCCGAGTTATCAACATCCTTAAAGCTGACATGAATTCATAAATACGCATCACTTCCCTTTTATCTCCAACTACCGCCATATTAGTTGTCGAAATCTATTGTTCTGCTCATCGCTTCACACCCCTATATAAGGCCGAGAGCACTATTCATTCGTCCCCGCATTCAGGAATTTCATACAAACGATCACGTTACCTTGGACGAAAAGACTTGTAAAAACGCGTTTTGAACAAAAATAGCATGACAACCACTGCACGGCAAGATATGTCCAATAAACGAAACAGACTGAAATCCAGGCGCAGATACTTCGAATATAGACCGTTTTCCTGTGTATTACATCGCACATGCGCAAACCACACACTGTGGCAGATCGAGCAATGTCAAATATAGCATGGATTTTAGAAACGGGGCGTTTTTGTAGGAACGGATGGAAACGTTGTTACTTTCTTGGATCATTTAGCAACTGTGTTGGATGAAGTGTCGCTGGGGTTTTCAAAAAGATGCAGGCGTAATGCATTCTGTATGAACGACACACGTATCCGATGTGCATGCGAAGTAAGGCAGCACTGCATGCCAGTGCAAAATAATACGGATACCTTGGACATCCTTTCAAAGAATAAATAAATATTGTATTTCATTGATTGTTGTTTTCTTTATTCTTTATTACTACATTTTACTTCAATGTGTAGTTCATGCATTTAGAAGTCCGTGCAACGTGAATGCCTCGATCGGAAAGCAACCGACCGTAACTTTCTCAACCGGTATATATACCCTAGTGGCAGTAGAGGAGCGATTGAAACTAATATGGATTTTATGAATTCGTGTCAGCTTTAAGGTCAAGATCTAGTAAATGAAAGGTGCCTACAAGTTTATGAAATTCAATACATAAATTCTTTTTATGATGCTTCATAACAATATCTTTGCTTCATAGGATGTACCGGGGCTTAAATTTTTGATAAAAACGATGAAAAATCATGTTTAAAACATTCACTTTCTATGAAATATGAGGAATAAAAGTAACAAATCAATGAGTTGTGTCCATTTTTGACTATTGAAATATATCTAGAATGCCTACAATCTCTCCAAACACGGCATTAAACAAGCTCTTGACCTCCTCTTTAAAATGATGTCAAATTGAATACAGGTACCGGGAATACTTTTCCCGTGATTAAATATAAAATGTCAAAATATTGTTTTATTTTAAACATAATTCCTTTAAAACCGTAAAGTACGGGAAAAGATTCATCAAATCAATTATGACGTCATAATGGTTCTTGCACCAAAAAGACACTCTGGAATCCTTAAGTAGATCTTGACCTTAATAAACTGTTTCGCAATAAATAAAATGATAATAAGCTGACGTTATTCAACAGAACAACTCCTGAGATTTATATTATCAAAATACGACAAACTACATCACTTACTAATTGTCCTTCCTTTCTTTCATTTTTTTATCATATATATATGCAGCAAATTGACCCCTTTAAAAATAAGATATTATATCTAGTACAAGGCATTGAGCTTTGCCATACATCGATAAAGATTTGTATGATGGAGATCAATTCTTTGACATATCTCAAATAGCCTAAATTTCATGTGTTTATGAACAAACTTTATCTAAAAATATACCGGTATATACGTCAGTCAAACTCAATAAGATCTTTAAGAATATCAGTTGAAGAAAAAATAATGCTTAATTTTAATTGATAATGTTTTAATGTGTGTTCCGTGTAACTCATATTTTTATGATAAATTAATTTATTCTGTCTAAATTTAAGAAGGTTTATGTTTAGACACCTTCAGATTTCTTAAATACCAGGGAGAAACTATTGCTTGGCCAGTTCAATTGTCAATGTTACGGTATTTTGTTTACAGCGAATCTCCAGTTTGCTGAGTGTAATATTGTTTCGAAAGGAAAGATGAGGGGTATGGTACATCCTTCTTGTAATCAAATTGAATGATTTGCGGGTGATTAAAATGTATTTTTAATTGTCTTCTTCCAAAATTTGTGGTTTATACATATTTTCAAAGTGCGTTCAGTGTCTTTAGAATTTAAGTATAGTTTGAAAAAATAATATATCGGTAAAATAGAGGTCAATTGAAAACTTACCCCCCCCCCCACACCTACCCATCCCCCCTCCAAAAAAAATATATACCCAAAAACTACAAATAAAAAAACAAAGAACCACACAACTCAAAATTACCTTATCTGATCTCTTTTTATACCATAAATGCTTTTAAAAAAGAAATGCAATGCCCCAAATATTTTTAGCTGGGTTCATTGCGTAAGCTAAACTATAGCTATGTTGCACGATTTATCGGATGTTGACATCGCATATTTGTAAGACATCGTAGTTCAAACTTAAAAGATAACGTAGAATATTTGCAATATCAATATCAATATGCATGCGCATTAACACCCTTATCAACTCAGTTAATTCATTGATAAAAAGTTATATGTACTATAATGCCATTTCATAAAAACGGTTTCCATGCACATCATTGAGCCCAGATATATTTAATTTGAATACTTTGAATAATATCTAATCTTGGGAGTGCATGAACGTATACCAGATCAGTATTTTTGTTGCATGCAAACTTTATTTCTATTTCATATTAAAACTTCTTTTTACTTTTTTTCAAAGAGCAAGATCAAGCTCGACGAGTAACGGAGTCTAGTCCAGAAATTTTGAAGGATAAAGCAAATGGTTTGTATAACAATTGATTGTTTTGTTCATTTTTGTACGTAGTATTTTGTTCGTAGTAACTTGTTTTCAAATAGAATACTAAAAGAAATGGTATCTTGTTTCACATGGATTGCCTTATTATTGTAACAATGAAATCAAGTTATACTTCAAAGAAACGCTTTTAAGGATGCCGATTTGGGGTTTTTTGCGGAAAAACTACAATAGCATAATTCTTTATTTTTTAATCATATGTAATTTAAACAAACTCTAGTTTATTTGCGAAGGTTCATGAAAATCGACCGTCTGGTTCTTTTTAGGGACCATCTCAAAATAGAGGTACATTTACTATAGGAATATGTAGGAAACTGTCATTTTCTGCACATCAAAGCAGTTTTAAAAAAATACTACAATAGCTTTTTTTCTCAAATTGTTATATATGATTATTAATATAATTTCCTACCTTATCTGTAAAAAACACAAAATTCTACTGTCTGGTTTTTAGTGGGGCCATCTCAAAATATTAAAAATGCACCAAATTTTGCTATATATTTGGATCATCACAAATGATGATTGGTATAATGGATTCATTCCAAAAATAAGGAAAATGTCCTCGAGGATAGCATCATTCTGTACATAAAATTTCAACAGTGTACAATTTTTACTTTTTCTTTTATGTTATTTCTTATAACGTACTCCTACAAAGCTTCATTTTATCATAACGTAATAAAAGCGCAATGGCAATGTTCCCCTACCGCACAACGTAAAAATCGTGTTAAAAATAAAAGTTTCCTTTAAAAATCTAAATATTTTTATCTGTATTTTGTTTATTGTGTTGAATTTTATAAATGATATCGAAAAAAATTAATATGAAGTATAAATCAACTGTATTAAATTAGAATGCGCAAAAACATGCGCAATGCAAACTAAACTTAAATGAAGGTATTCTGGTATCAAATAAACTGCAATTCTTGGTTAAAGGACATGTTGCCAATTGTGAAGACCCAGAAGTAGCAGAAGGCGCAGAAGCATTTCCTTTATTAGAAAACATGTATAAAGGGGCTAGAAATTGGCGCTATAATGACCTACTACGGTCGTTGGAAAAGCACATGACAACAAAAGTATTCAATCGGATAAAATATTGCCTTAAAGGTATCAACTAACTCTCTCTCTCTCTCTCTCTCTCTCTCTCTCTCTCTATGTATATATATATATATATATGAATCATCATTGTTCGTTGGGACCATTGTCCATTGCTTTCGTAGGTACATGTAACTGTTGCTCACTAATGTTTATCCCTGCGAACGTAAATACGAGCATTTATCAAATATTTATTATAAATTATTCCGAACTTGCTAGCAACAAAATTACATCCTGAATTATATTTAAAGTTTAGCATTGACTGTCTTTACTTTTTACAGATCGAGAAGAAGAAAATAATTCAAACGATTTAGATGAAATCAAAGAACCGATGGAATTATTAGAATACTTAGATAAAAAATATCTCGTTTACAACAATATCGTGTTTCTACAAGGACTTTTTCTTGAGTGTAAAGTCCCTATTCTATATGATCAATGTGTGGAATATGCTAAAACGAGAGGAGAGGAAATTTGTTTTTTTGAAAAAAAAAATACTGCAAAGTGGTAAGAAAATTTAAAAAAAACGACTACATGAGTATAATGAGTTCTTATTCTTTCATTAATTTTGTTTCCCTCTGTGAAAATGTAAGCATATTAGTATTATTATTAATATTTCTTACTGATTACATGTTGATAACGTTTTCGATTCTATTGGATTCTGAAATTTAGAAAAACTCTTTTTGCATTTATGCATGAATAACCAAAAGTGCTTTATTTTACACGAGTCTAAAGTTCTGCAATTCCGATCTTTTGTATCAATTTGCAAAATTCAAACACGCGAGCTTTAATCTTTTGTTATGATGACATATCTAACCATAAAAATGATATATTAAACGATAAAAATAATAATAGAATTATGATAGCGAAATTTTTTGTTCTGGGAAGTAAGGTTTTACAAGTTTTAATTCGTTGCGTTAATTAGGAACCTTCAGTATCTAAATATTAACGAAATCTCATGTTATTTTCAATCAACGCAGATACTGTCTTAGTAGGAAAAAAATGAATTCAGCGAAAAAGCTTTTTTAATGAAATGTTTTGTACCAAATGTTATGTATGAAAAATCCCTGAAAGACATCAAATTAATGCATCGTCTTTAATAAACGTTTCAGATCATACAAAAGTTAAATACATTGTCAATTGCCCTAAAATGCCTGACTACACAAGAACAGAGCTTGAGAAGTTACGAGTGATGTTAGCAACATTACTTCATGCCCATTACGACGACATCCTTCTGTCTGGAGTAAAAAATGGATGTGTGATTGTTACATTTATGTTACGAAACTGCCTGGTGCCAACACTGAAGACACTTTACACGTCAGAAAAAATAAGTATGACATGTCAGTGGATGTTGAAGCTATCTCTGAAATACAAAGTCATGAAAGTAATGATAAAGGAAGAAGTAATCTACATGTCTGGTATGTTTTTGTACAACACATATACATCCTCAACAAAGCTAAATAACGACATTTCTACTTAAAGTAATTGTTTATTTGATTGGGAAAATAAGTACTATATAATTACATTTATTCGTGGGGACAAATGTTCCCACGAAAGATGTTGCATATTTATTATACCCCCACTCCGAAGGAGAATGGTATATACTGTTTTACCCTTGTGAGTCTGTTTGTCCGTTACCAAAATTTATGTCGGATTTTGCTCAGCAACTATTCATTGCAGGTGCTTGATATTTTTGCACACTCTTTATTTTGGCATACCATATGTTGGGATTTTTTTTGGTACTAATCGGGCGTCAACTTCCTGTTAAATGACAACTGTGTTTACTTGTAGCAGAAATGTTTAAATAAATTTCTTCAACGATTTCTCAGCAACTATTCATTGCAGATTGAAATTTTACACATTCTTTGTGTATGCCATATGTTGGAAAATAAATTTGTATCAATGGAACGTTAAATTCCTATTGAATAACAATTTTTATTAAAGCCTGTCTAAATTTTCAAACAAATTTATGTCAATGATTTCTCAGGAACTAGTCATCGCAGTTGCTTGATATTTCAATACAGTCTTTGTTTAGGCATGCCATACATTGGGATATATTTTTGTATCAATCATTGTCATTTTTCATTTGTACCAATCAGACGTCAATTTTCTGTTAAATAAAAACTTTATTTGTCTACAGCCGAAATTTAAAACAAATATTCGTCAAATATATCTCAGCCACTATTTATTGCAGTTGCTTGAAATTTTAACACGCTATTTATTTAGGCATGGCATACGTCTATTTATGTACCAATCGGTCGGCAACTTTCTGTTATTAATCACATAAGTGCGGAGGTAGTACTTTTGTGCATTGGCTCAGAGATATCTTTTTCGTTATATCACGCAAGCCATAGTTGCCTTTATCAAAGACGTACATATAATAGGGCTGTTTGGTCTTGCCCGTTTAGGACCGTATTAATCTTCTGGAAACAAGAGCTCTGTTTAAAGATAAAACAGATGTTTTCATATTTCAAAGCTAAAATATATAGATATTATTGTTTTATAGACAAATTAGAGCTAAAACTTTAGAAAGATATAATGGTGAATTCGTTGACCACCCAGCCTCCTTAAAATGTTAAAAAAACTTTCATCATATGCAAAGGTACATAGTAAACAGCAATTTTGTCTGTAGTAATGGCATTAAGAACGGCTCTTGGTCTTTTAGCATGGTCCAATCGTGTTAAACAACATCCAAATTTCTTTAGCTAATGTAAATGTAGTTCAAACCGCTATGATAAATGAAAAGGATTGCTTATTTCTTCAACATTTTTTTTACTAGACCTTTTGCTGCCTGTGGACAGATTAACTGCTGAAGCAAAGCTTAGTGGAGATATTCTACATTCCAGTTTGAATTCCGACCAACAATCACTCAAGGTTATTAATATGCTTATAATATTTGCGTTCTCGGTGTTATTTTGTTAAATTAAGAAGAGAAAGGTATTTTGTTTTCTTTGTTTCAAATAAACTTCAGTCATTTTATTTTAAACATTGATAAATCAAAACAAAAAAAAAGGAATGCATAACATGCTTTAAATTTTTCAGATGTCTAAAAAGAAAAGTGGTTTTGGAAGGTGCATCCCGGAAGCATTAGAATATAAAGAACCTTTTTCGACAGAAAATGAACCAAGAAAAGGTACTTTAAAATACAAATGTATCATTAAAATGTTTGAAGCTAAGAAATTAATCATGCTGTTTATGTACTGTCACCAAAACCTAAAAACTCAAGTAGACTAATACATGTTTATGACAATTCAGAAGTGAATTATTAAATCATGCTTCATCACTAAAGCGCAAGAAAATACTATGAAATTAAACTAATTTTTTGGGAAAAAATCAGGTTTTTAAAACGAATGATATGAATACAGATATTCAATATAAATTTTCTTTTTTAAGTGATTGTTTTCGTAAATAAAAAACAAATGGAGAAACTTCATGTAAAATTTCGAAAGATGATGTTCTGTAAGTAACTTAAAATAAAAAGATGTTTTTAGTAATTCGTACTACATACGTAATTTCGTACTACATTGTAGCGTGCAGTTCACTCGCAACGTTATCGTGCAAAATTAGTGTTGTGCAAAATGTCTACATCTATAAATACTAAAAAATCGTTGTGTCGGCACGATTATTTTGAACATGCTCTGAATAATTACCGCGTCTAGCGATTTACTGCGTCGAAGGAATATAGACTGCAACTATCTCTACGACAAACCCCGACAAAGTGCGAATATTCCTAACTTATAATAGGACTTTTACCGACCACATTCTCTCGGCGCCCATTTATAAAAATAACACATACTAATTAGTGTTTATAGCCTATGTCGGTTTTTATTGTAATGATTAAAGCATTCATTCATAACATGTCCTTTCAATAAATGAATATCAATAGAATGGGTGGATCCCATTTATTAAAGTGAATTAGAATACGATATAACTTGATGTATGTTTGTTTAAATGTAAGCAATGCACTCTGTGATTTAAATATCGATCGCGATAAATGAATTCTTTATTCAAAGTAAAATTTTGTATTTTAAAGAAAAAAACTTTGTTGCAGATATGTCGATATGCAAGACACATCCATCACATTTACAAAAATTTAGGACCTTTCTTGAGACAACTGGAAGTTGCATTACTGACGATACATTGCAAGATGTAAAGACTATTTTACGTGGTATGTTTAAAATGCGTTGAATATTCCCTTATAAAAGTAAATTTGAAAATTTAGCATTACTTCATTGTGATTGTTTTTATATATGAAATTAATTGACAACTTTCTTTATACGAATTTAAAGGCTTCATGGATCAAGATTTTGTCGGGGTGGACACAACAACAATGCTGAATCAATTGTCAAATACGTTCAAACTCCAATATAACATGAATTTTCTGGAGTGGATTTTTGACAAATGTGGAGAATGCGATATTGTAAAAAAGTGTAAAGCATTTTCAGAGGAAAATCAGTTAAAACTGGAATGTTTTGATACAAACTACACACCACGTAAGTAGTGTTCTAAAATTTTTTACTTTATTATTTTTCTCATTAACCCTATTTTAATTAACTTTTAATCTATTCATCTTTAAGGTGGTGATAGCCAACATTTGAAGTTCCAGTTTATGGTGTTTGAACTAGATTCATACAGCGCTGAGGTTCAAGATTTGAGATACTGGCTTGCGAAAACAATAGAAGTGCATCCTGGTCAAATTCTTATGACAGCTTTAGAAAGTGGACCAATTGTTGTAACATTTTTGATGAGAGTAAAACATGCAAAAGCGCTTCTTCGATACCTGCAAACTGATGATGGACTAATTGCTGCGTCCCGAAAAAGGGTCGAAAAAATTATCCATAATGGGAAGACAATTGCAATTGGTAAAAAATGTGCATGTTTTGAAACTTCAAAGATAAATAGTTTTATTTAAAGAAGTTTCTGTGTTAAAACTTGGGTTAAAATGGTTTGATGTCTATTCATTATTACTTGTTATATCCAAATTGTTTTTTATTTCATTTCTAGGCAAAGCCATAAATGGATCAACCTTTATTAATATTCGTTTGCGTTTAGGACGTAATTGTTATGAACGAATTGAAGATCGTGTAAGAAATGTAGCAACGAGAGTTCTTGGAAGGACAGCGACATCGGTGGATGGAAAAGAGATTTACATGAGAACTTTTCCATCAGTTCCTACAAAAACTGGTAGATTAAATTATGTTTTAAAATGAATAACACAATACCAATTGCCATACAATGTACATAAAATGAACATAATTTTGATAAAATAAAATACAGAATCGTAATATTTTTCCATTAAGTTGTTATTTATAATGTTTGGAAAAATATACTATTTACATTAACTGAGTTTGTTATTTTGTAGACGACAGAGATGAATCAAGCAGTCATGAATCATTTATTGAGAAAAACCACTCCTCTTTGCTAGAAAATCTTGAACCTTCGAGTGTTACCAAAGCAGATATTGCATCATTGTTTAACGAAGATGAAATGATGAAGATGTTGAACATTGAAGGGAGAAGAAACAGAGCAGAACGTTTCTTAGAAATGTGTAAGGGATTACAGAGAGAAGAATTAGATGAAGTATGCTCATATTTGCAAAAGCATTTTTGTTTACCAAAAGAAATAAGTACCAATGAAGAATTGGGTAAGTTACTTTAAACACCCGTGCTCTAATTCCTAATAAAAGCTATATACAATAACTAACTGTACGGAAAATATTATAGGTCCTGTAAGAAACTGGATCCATGATCATAAGGATAACCTTCTTGATGAAATTGATTCGGATTTTATTGAAACTGCAATCAATTACATGGAAGATGTTCCAGAAGAAGTAAAAAAGATGTGGTCGGACAGAAGCAAAGAGAGAAAGAAAAGGGCTATGGTATTTTTAGACTTTGCCCTTCAAAAGGATGAATATGTGAAAGTGTTACAGAAAACGATTGAGGAGAATGGAATTCAGTTTCAGGAATAACATACTGATTACATTCACTACTGAATTCAATGTCCACTAATATTCCCAAATATTGACAGACATTGTCTGACATCCACTGTATATTCACTGTACCCTACTGTAAATCTACTGTACATCCACTGTACAGAGCTACTGTACCACACTGTATCCCACTGTACCCCTCTGTACAGAGCCAATGATTTAAGACGTCTTAGTTTATGATATTCCTGAAATAGCTTTGGTTTTTATTCCCTAAGTTCGAGTGAGCATGGACCTCAATTTCTCTTAGATTTGTCTTAGGAACTTTCCCAAGAAGAATCGTTGGACATTTTCGTAAACATGTGTGCAAATCCTTTACCAAAGAGGGATGCTTCGAACATTTTTTTATCTACAATCTTTTGTAAAATTTACACAATATGATTATGCTTATTCGTACTATCACATACTGTAGCAATGGAGTTCTCCAATTTTTTTTTACACATCTCTATGCATTCCTATTTTGAACCTTAAACCCCCTTATGGTCCAGTGTGGCCAAGAGCGTCACTATTTGCAATACATTTTATGTTTATCATTTATATGTAAATCTTTATTTTAATCTTAAAATTGTAGCAGTGCAGTTTTTGACAAGAAGATGTTTATTGATTTTCCTATATATTTGATGTTGAACATTTAACCCATGCTACAGCCAAATTACTGATACATATGCATTGTACAAAAATTTCATTAAAAAATTGTTACAATGGAGATGTTGTGATCAATATGTATATTTTATCTTTTGCTATAGAATGAATTGTAATACTAGGACATTGCTATGCTTGTTATATCTATGTTTTTTTAGAGTTGTATGTTATAATCTTAAATTTGAAATGTTAACAAAACTTAATAATGATGATGACTTTTTTATTGACGATATTTAAGAAGCTGAATATAACTGTATTCTATTCTTCGAATTACATAAACATTAGAGCATTATATACACCATTTATTCATATGTCTATACGTATATGTATATACTTCACTGATTTTTATAATTTTATTACACATGATATTGATTTAGGTTTTGAAACATTTCATTCCTGATGATGTTATCTTTGTTCTCCCTCAAATTCTAAAAAGTATCTTCACCAACCTAAAAATGAAAGTTTATGTTACTTATACCCTAATTTTATTTACAATCCTCAAATTTTCTTCGGCAAATGAAGAAATTCTTTCTGAAATTGAATTATTGCAGCGTAAACTATTGATCTGTGAATCGTGAACTCCAATTTGAAGATAAAATGATGTTTTCTCAACCAAAATAAAATACCAAAGTACCCCTTTGTCAATATGTTCAATCAAACGATATATTTTGCCCATGTCGCACGCGGTTATTCATGCATTTATATTCACATCAACGATCGACTTGTTATATAAGTACATATAAATACGATATTATTTCATATCATCAGAAAAAACTCTGTTGAGAGCACTTTAATACACCGTGTATATAGGCATTTATACACAAGCGAGCGTGTTTTCCTCGGGGTTTCACACATCTTTTAATGTAGGCTCCACCCTTACCTGAACTTAACTGAGGTAAACCGACCGGTTAAAAATGGCCATTTAACAACAAAATGACGAACATTTTCATATATACAAAATAGATTCATGTAAATATAGTATCAAAAACATTTTAACTTTTTTCACCTGCTCAGTTGCAAGGATTTTCTTTCAGCAATTCGTGCAAATAAATAGTTTTTTAAATCTCCGTTTGCCACTTACTATTTTGCTATACAAATATATAAAAGTGTTCAATTTATTAAAAATTAATACAATAATCCCTTTATTACAAAGCTTGCCCTGAATGCAATCTTCTGCTTCCCATTTTGCTTAATCTTGAAGAAGGAAGCTGGAAATTTGTGTAAATATGTAAATAATTTTTTTATCTATAGAGCAGACATTGGATCTTGGACTAACTAAGGTAGTTGTTGTTTAAAATATATAATTTATTTTTATCGAATTACACCATGAATGTGCATTAAATATAAACGATATTAAGCATTTACCTATTTATCAGTGTTTAAGCTTCAAATATAACCAACTGGGGAAGGTCTACCCCAAAGTATAACGCGAGCCAAAAGCTTCCGTCAGGTACATGTAAGTTTGAATAAAGCACATGCAACAAATACCGTATCCATCTGCAGAGGTAAAATACAGGAACAGCTACAAATTAATATGTATTGATTAATGTTAAGCCTATTCGTAAATATATATTTCAATCTGTAACAATCTTTTATATTGCCCGTATAAAATGACATACTAGCCAAAGTGAAAATCAAACTGGCAAATAATGCAAAAACTGAGACAAATTGAATGAAGTATACTGTAGATAAGCTAAACATCAGATCGACAAAGACGTATATGTATTCCAATTAGAACTAAGAAAAGATTCTGCACATTATACTGTGAGTATCAAGAACTAGATATTGAGAGTGAATGAACTGCTGGAAGGGATAGCATTAAGAATGCATGTGAAGCAGTCCTAGGAAAGAAAACCAACAAGAGTAAAGAATGGATGTCTGATATCACATGGCAGAAGGTTAAAAAAAAGCGTAAAAGGAAAGAAAAAATTGACAAAGCTAAAACAAGAGCACAAAAGAATGATGCACATTTCAAAATCTAGATAAAGAAATAAAAAACATTAGGCAGGAATGACAAAAGAGAATACGTCAACCAACTTGCAACAGAAACAGAAAGAGCTGCTAACATGGAAGAAATAAAAGCTCTCTATAACATCACTAAAACCTTAAGCAGACGTTACACATGCAAGTCTAAACCTGTCAAAGATAAAAATGGTAAGGTCACACCAAGCTAAACGGACAAATGGAAAGCTGGAATGAACACTTAATCAGTGTACTGGATAGGCAAGAACCAGATAAACCGGTAACCTTACCACCAGAGGAAGACCTTAACGTAACGGTTGACAACATAAAGAATCATGAAACTTAGAAAACCTTCAAATCATAAAAGAATGGTAAGGCAGCTGAAGTTGATGGTATACCGCCTGAGGCGTTAAAATATGGAGGTAAAGAGATAAGTGAATACTTGTTTAAACTATAAGATAAAATCTGGGAAAAAAAGATAAAAAATAAAACAAAGTGCTACTTGTAAAACTTCCTAAAAAGGGAGACCTAAGCTGCTGTGAAAATTGGAGAGGGATAACGCTGCTGCCAGTAGCTAGTAAGTTCCTCTGTAGAGTTATACTAAACGGAATGAAAGATGCAGTGGATAAAGTTTTACGGGACAAACAGGCAGGTTTTGCTTGGATTTGCTACGATTATTAGATTAGATTATTAGTAGTTAAAAGCATGCAAATTTTGTACCATACACTGCAACTTTGTACCATACCATTTTTAACTTGTATTAGTTTTAGTTAAAATAAGTGTTCATTTGAAGTTTAACAATAAATTACTTTAAATATTCCATTATTGTACTCAATTATTTGTCCATTCCACTCTATGTTCTCTCCTTCACCATTAATCCACACATGGTAGAATAGTTTGGACACTACTTTCTGGGAATTTTCATCCTCTGATTTGTCCTGCTTCACGTGTTCAATGAGAAATTTCAAGTTGTCTAAAAGTTTGTCTGTACTAAACTGATGTCCCTTTTCACTGAATTTTATAAAAAAAATTAAGAGTTTTATCAAATGCGAACACATTCTTATATAATGTAATTTGTTTTTTTAATTTCACTCTTTTTTCTGTCTTTTCTTTATTTTCCCCTCTTCTAAGTCCACTCTCTCCCTTGATGTCCACATACCATCTTTGTGCAAAATATCAACGGCATCATTGATTTTTTTTTCTGTTTTTCTTTGGTTTTCTTCACAAAACCTTGTTTGTCTTTAATGATCTTTAAATGTTGTAACAATTCTGTTTTCTTGGTCTTGTTCACAAAAATAATTTTCATTGTTTTTTTTTAACATTATTAATAATTTTTTCTTTCTCTTTCAATGATTTTCTTTTCAGCCATTCATCAGTTGTCATTAAATAAAATAGTAGTTTGAAGATTAAAAACATCGTACGTTGGTACATCTTTCATTTTCTTGTCTAACTTACCCATCAGTCTTTTAACAGAGATATTATTTGTAGGACAAGATCTACATTTTTTTAAAACAACATTTGATGGGTTAAAAAAACTTGCCCGATAGTTGTAAAAAAAAACTCTAAAACGTTTTTCACATTTAACCTTTACAACAGAAGAAAACTTCTTTATGATGGAACAGGTGATATCATCATTAAAACTTTCATACAAATTGTCCTCTAAATCAGAACATGGTAAGGGTGGACCATAAAACAATGAAATTTCTCTCTTTAAAAGTAAATATGGATTTATTGTACAAGAATTTAAAATCTAACATTCTTCTTTATACAGAACCTATTGTTGCTGCATTTTCAACCGTATCTGTTTTTCTCCAGTAAGTTTCTGTAACAGATTTGCATAAAATACCCAGAGCTTTTAGAATACATAAGATAAAATTGTTTTGAAGGCACATAAAATAAAGTTCTGAACAACATTCAAAGTGCTTTTTGATGAAGACAGATAAAAAATAATATGCTTTCTTAAAAAATAATTACCTGCAGCAACGTTAAACAAAACATTAAAACGATTCCCTCTTACATTCATGATGGGTATGTTTCCAATACCCTGGTCTTTAATAAAAATTACTGCTAAAAGAGGGTCACCTGTTCCATCTTTAAAAAATAATTTTGACACACATCTAATAAAATAAAAAGTATAGGATTCTTTACAAAACAAGTTATGAAAATTGATATTAAAATCTTTTTCAAGTTTTAAAATTTCTTTAAGACATCCATCTGAAAACTTAAAAAAATAAAAAAAAAATTTGTTATAATTTAAATCAGTACATTCATTCATTAGAACTTTGTTAACTTTTTCTTTTGTAAAACTTCTGTTTGTCATAAAACCAGATACATTATTTAAAAATTCAATTGAATGTCCTTCACTTATTTCATTAAGAATGTCTTTTGTTATAGAAACATATCTATCGGCCTTGACGGCCCTCACTTCTGTTAAACCAGCAGTAGATGTATTGGAATCTATACAAAATTGTACACCATAAAAATGTCTGCCCTTGTTTGTTGTGGCATCACGCAACATGATCATTTTTTCACAATTCAATAACTTTTAATTGATTTTGACCTAAACACCCATTTATGTTGTTTAAACAGAATTTGTACTTTTACGCGGAATATTTAAAATTCTAAAATTGACAAGAGATAAAACAGCATAAATAACAAGTTTAATATGATTAACTCCCATATTATGTGACCTTAGAGCGTAAATAACTTCTCTTAGTTAAAATCAGAAGGTTTCCCTCTAGTACTCTCTCTAAAATTCAAAACTTTAACACCCTCTTTTTGTTTCTCTCCAACCTCTTTCTCACAATATAAAACATCTCCTTTGTGATTGTAATGTCTGACTCCGTTGTTGAATGCACTGTTGATGGCTCTATATTTAAATTTGGTTTTGTTTCAATATGAATTTTGAATTTTTTTTTTCAAATTCTTTATGTTGGCTTGTTTTTTTTCCTTTTAATTTTCTAAATTTTGATTATCCTCTTTTGATCTTGATATACAAGGCTTTTTTATTCACTTATTTTTTTAGATATTAAGACTCAATATTTTGACTATCAGACAATGACCAGTTAACCAGTTTACATAAATTTACACAAGTAAAAGTGTTTTTTCAAATGTTAATTAAAATTTACAGATATGACATTGATGAATAACAATTTACCGTAAATACTGTGATCAAATCCAATGTTGTACTATGCTACAATGGTGAACAAATTCAATATCAACAATCTGAAATAACAATTTGAAACAGACTATGAGAAAAGGGAGATAACTCAAATTTTACCACTTCAATGTTATTCTTAAAATCTTCAATATTGAATGCATTCTTATGAATGGAAATTATATTTTAAAAATAATACTAAAATTCACTTAAAATACCCTGTATCTTTACTGTTATAAGAGAATTTCGATTTTTTAGGTCGGTATTCCTATGCCATATAATTTTGTAAAATTCAGCTACAGAAATCTACACATCAAAAAACGATGGAATTTTTACAGATTGTAGATAACATATAATATTAAATGTAAATCGATGAAACCGATGCGTACCCTAAATGTTAAACTTCACAAAAACAAAAATAACATTGCAGTGTAGATATAAGTTACGTTCTTTTTGTAAATGTGAAAAAACTACTGTGAAATATGTGTATAAAATGCACTAAAACATTCACAGCGTTCATCTCCTTATCACTGCTCATCAATACATTAATGTCATGATCAAATCCTTTTCTAAAATGAAAAAAAGGAAAATGGTACCTGACGTAGTCATCCGATGTGGTCAAGATGGTCGATTTTGCACAATTTTACTGTATATTAGAGTTATCGTCCTTTGAAAAATGGCGTCTACTGGAAACGCTACTTTTGCCATGTTGTTGTGAGCTTACCAGTAGTGCTCACCTGGACTTTTACTTTGCGTATGTTAATGTCTAAATGAGTATGAAATATGGTTACATAGGTAAGTTTACTTAAGTTAACATCTAGGTCCATGGTTGACCTTGTTATCTGTGTTTGCAATAATTACAATCAGCCGTGTCCATTATAGCCCATAAATGTGTAAAACTCAGAAATCTAGTTTTCTCGGTAATTTTTGTGACCTAAACCTTATGTATCATAAATTTTGTCTTTGATAAAGGTTTAATATGTTTTACGGTGCGACAGTTGGGACGAGAGCAGCATGTGATCAAATAATGAATTATGATTAATCAATAAAAATAAAAGTATCAACGTAACGTAAATGAATTTGAATGCAAAATAAAATATAAACATGCCTATTTTTTTCTAGTAAATTTTCATTATTCGTAGTTTATAAGATTGTTTATTTATTCAAATAGAATTTATCACAGATTATACAATGTTGTTGAATAATAAAGATTTTAACATATTGTTTATTGCAGTTTATTTCCTCTTTTCTTGCAGCAGACAATTTTCTTAAACTTGCATATAAAAAATTGACTTATCATAGAGTCCACCCCCCCCCCCCCCCCGTTTAAAAAAATATAATTTACGTATAAAAAAAAATTTGCTGATCATATAAGAAAAACGGTTTTGGACCCCCCCCCCCCTCCCCCCGGGAGGATGTAATAAATGTGAAAAAAAGATACCATTGAGCAGTTAAAAAGCTAAATGCATACTACGCACACACCATTCCTCACCCGGATTAGAATTTCCCTGATTTTGAGAATTTCTTTTCATTTTGCTTGTAAATATTCTTTGAATGATGCTGCCGCGCCCCCTTTTAAAAAACGTTAAAATGAATTACTGTAAAAATTAATGTGAGCATTCATCCAAATGAGAGCAAGTTACAACTGTTTTCTATTTAAAAAAAAAAGATGTCCCCATTCGTTAGCTTTGCAAGATTTTGAGAAGATTTTGGTTTTTATATTCCAACAGATTTACAATAACTACTTAGAGTAATTTCCCCTTATTGTGACATCAAAGTTCACGTCGGTCAAGTGTCGTCTGTCTCTTTGAAAAAACCCTGAAAAAAAAATAAGTGAAATATACTGTTTTGTTTACTTAAAAAGCATGATATTCTTGAAATTACACAATTTATCTGTTTCTCAAAAGTTTTACTTTGATTTTCGCGAGAAGGAATCAAGTCTAGTGAGATCGTCCGACATTGATAAATTGCATTGTGGGTCGGAATTTACTGATGCCGAAAAATTATGTGGGATCAATGTGCAAGAAATCCATTGTGACGTCACTCGAAGGAACGACAACTCTGTTAGTCTTATGTAATGAAATTATTTTATTTACAATGCATGATGTACATAGTCTTTTATCTTGTTCTCGTGAGAGTGTGAAATGGGAAACCATATTTACAGGGAATTACTGGGACGATTAAAACAAGGCATTACTGGTCCGATTTACTGACGCCAAAAAAATCCGTTGAATGAATGTGCAACAAGTCCGAATTTTCTATTCACACACGCCTTGCCGGTAGAGCTCGCTTCGCGCCGGCGCTGCGCGCCGGCGAGCTGCGCTCGCTATTATTAACCTTCAACCTCTTCAGTTACATTGCTGCTTTTTTCTTGATTATTTTTCATTAAGAATCACGATTTTTTCAACTTCTTGTTCAATAAATTCTGATTTGAGTTGCTTAAGTAGGTGCGAAATTGATGTCAGGCATTCCAAAATACTCCAAAACATTTTTACATAGTGGATATTGATATTTTCGTTGAAGTTTGTTTTGAATATATTTTTCGAATGTCTTAATGTTCTTCTCTCTGCTACACTATTCTTTTTGTATAAATTTTTAGATGCCATTTCAGGTAGTTAATTTACATATGAAATAACTCAAAAGTTATGGGGCTTCAATTTCTAAAACGACCTTTCAGCTAATCTTCATGCGCCCTCGCAGCCTTCGCCCCAGAAAATTGTTCTCTTGTCATTTGATCTTCCCCAAAATGAATGAAAAAATTGTCTCATCTTTGAAACACTTCTGACAAACGTCAAGAACAAGTTCTTTGTACAATTCTAAAATCTTCACAACATCTTTATAACTTTTTTCATTTTTGTAAAGCACGGGAAGTGGAATTAATTTAGACTTATGTAGGAGTTGAGGGTAAGATAGTTAACTTATAAATTGCAATTAGTATCATACTAGAATTTGACCCCTGACATTTACGAAATAGGTACATCAACACACCTTATTTTACATTTATCTTACATTTACATAACAAAGCTATAACGTTAAGCCTACAAAAATGCTATTAATTTCACTACACTTTCCTTAGTTTGAATAATCTAACTGTGTCTCGGGAAAGGCCCTCACCACAGATAGAATGCCTCCCTTATACCCGTAATGTAGCAGAAAATTGCAGATTCGCCCCGGAACGATTTTGGAATAATTTAATAAGTTGCCTTGAAAATAAGTCAAATTCATCACAAACCTTTTTGTGACTGCAAATACCTTTCAACTAAAAGTTTTAATCCATATAATGGAAGAATTTAACACCTTTTCACCAACGTACACGCATTTTCATTGTAAAACTGCGTCCGTAGGACATTATTCATTTTTACGATAAAACATATTCTATCTCCACTCTCCAAACAATTCATGCAGATGTGATATTGTGGAAACATAAACTAAAGATCCCGTAAGCGTGAATGTATTGCGCAAGCGCAAGATTGTAAAATCCTAAAAATACAGGTGATTTCCGGAAATTTTTTAAAGGAAAATTTGTTGATTATTAATTAAAAAATACAAACAAATTGGTAATCTTCAAGTACCAATGATGTTTAAAATATATAAAACAAAATACATTATTCTTCCGATTTCTAGGTATTAAAGACAAAAAATTCGATTTTATTATTTTAATATAGTAGTATAGATTATAATATTAGATGTAATTTTTTGGTACTATCATTATAACATTTTAAAAGAACTTCCTTGACACTTTCCGCAAGTTTTTCTTGTTGGCCTGAACTGTAAGTTCTCAGTAAACTACTGATCGCTGTGCGTATGGTATTACATGTATCTTATTGTGACTAACATGTTTTGGCCCTTTTCTTTGACAGAGAATGGTCAATTATCTCACACTGTCTTGTATGTACATATTTAATAGTATTCTGGGTTGTTGTTGGAGCAGTTAATGTTGATGAAACATTCACAACACTTTTTAAAGTCAAATTGCACACAAATCATCTGAAGAATATTTTAAAAAAGTATAGCTCAAGGTAGCATGTCCCAACAGTAAACGTTTAATTTACTAATGCATACTTTAGGGAGTATAATACACGTAAAAATTGCTTTATTTTAATAATATGCTTATTGTTTATTAAGAATGACATCAATAAGATCAACACAGAAAACATAATTCGGCCGAGTCTGGTGTTGCAGACTCAGCAGATCGTGTAATTTAACTAAATGTTTCCCATACGGTATGGCACAATCAACAGATTAAATCATTCATACATTTTCCTTTAGGGTACCTTTGATTTTAATTTTATAACTAGATGCTGTCATTAGACAGTAATACCCGCACCAAGTGTTTGTCCCTAGATAACACTATTTTGTCCCAGTTTTATTAAAAATAAAGGCCACATGCAAGCTTCTGTAATACATTTAAAAATTATAATTTTCATAACTGAAGGATGAGATATATTGACTTCCTTCCCATATGATGATACACATGAGCAGCACTTTATGTGCAATTTGGGGTTGAACTGTTTACAGTGAATTTTCAGTTAATCAATAATCTTAACATTTCATGTCATAGAAAGTATAATGGCCGTCTATATAATTATTACAAACAAAATTAAAAATTATTATGCCCCCTCCCCGTGGCAGTTGACTGTTTTAGATTTCCTACTGTGTCCCTACATGTACATCATCGTGTGCACAGATTTAGAGAAGGGGTTGGAGTGAGGGGTCGAGACCCCCCCCCCCCATGAAAATTCATTTATATCAATAGTAAAATTACCAAAAATATACCTTGAACCCCAATGCTCTTACAGACATGTAAACGCTCTAACCCATTGCGCTTCAATGTTAGGTAACATTAGTTTGGGGTAAATATTTAATTAATATCTATACTTTATTGTTTATCTCAATTAAGGAAGTATACATCACAATATGCACTGGTGTCCTGCACCACCTTAAAGCTGTTATTTACCTAATAAAATAGTGCAAGGGGTTTTTAAGAATAGGTCACAAAAATACATGCATGTTACAAATAACTGATCTTTGTCTGTAGTTACATACATAACACAGGTCTGCAGGTCTCATTAGCGGGTACTAGTTTTACCCAGCTCTTCGATTAGATGCATGGTTTCATGTACCGGTATGTGTTTTCCATATGCAGAAAAGGATTAGTTAAGATCAGCTAAAGGAATTCATTATTGTGCTTTAATTGGATTAATTATCATTATGATGTTGACCAATATAGGTAAGTACAATACATCTAGTAGCAGTAGCACAATATAATGAGATGCCAGCACACATAAGTTTTACTTTCACTTTCTAAATGTGATCTTGACAGCATACAGTATTATTGTCTTTTAATATTTAAATAAGCTTATCATTGTTACCTATCCTATTGCATTTGTAAAGTTTCTGTCATTTTAATTGCAAAACTTATTTTTTTTATTTGTCAGACTTACACTATTGAGTTGACCCCATATTGACCCTGTATAAACAATTTCGTATTAAATTTGTGTATTACATGTAAGTAAGTGTAGACACTCATTTTTATATGAGTCATAATAGGAAGGAAGGAGTATTTCTTTCTTAATGTATTATAATGCATCAAATACAATGTAGGTCATGACCTTATGGGACTGTTCGATCTGACCCCACGAAACAGGAAAATATGGTGTAAAGTATATTAATGACCCCCAGGTGTTGTCTTTAACCCCCCCCCCCCACCTTTATGAAATAGGAAATGATGATACACTGTATATTTTGTTAACTTCTGAGATCCTCATCCCTAAACCATATAATTCATTCTTGCTCTTTTTGTCATTACGCATCAAATTGTATATAGATAGGTTATGCCTTCTTGGAGACACTCTGAAATTCTAGAACTAGAAATAATAAAGTATTTTATCTTATTCATATGTAGTGTTTGATCCATGTAGGTAATTCCTAGCCTAATGATGACACTGCTTTGTTTCGGAGACTTTACAATTGCCCAAAATAGGCGAATACACATGCAGATAACATTTTGTTTATAAATCTTAAAAATTGAATTAAGCAATTTCCAAAATGCATCAGGAGAGAAAAAGCAATCAAGAAATAATTTAAAATTTGCTACTGTACACATGTGAGAATGTATTAAGAAGACTGAATCTTTAGAACCAGGTTAGATGGGGGGGGGGGGGGGGGTGGATGTGGAGTATAAACATTTATAATTTGAATCATTTATTGTTATTAATTTTAATTTGTCAATGAATATTAGTTATTGATCCCAAGGTAGAAATATGATCATATCTCAATAGATCATTTGTCAAGTATGCAAGGTGTAATGTAATTTTTTTTAAGAATAACATTTTTTACCAGTTTATAAAAGTTTTTAGACACCCAAATTATATTTTGATTTTAATAGATCATTCGACAATTAAGGGGGGGGGGGGGCAGTTTATATTTGAGTTTGTTTGGGGGTGGGGGTTCCAAGTCATCCCGATATATTTGACAATTATTTAATGTAATTTAAAATAAAACTATAAGCCATACTACAGTCATGAACATGAATAGTATAGAACAAAACACAAACTAATACATGTATATATACATAGGAAGTATTACAAAACATAGATGATTGATCTATATCTGGGTCCTTAAATTAAATCATATATCATGTACATATTATATTATTGTCTCTTTGTTCAAGGTATTTAAGATGGTATGTAGGTCATGATCCCAAGTGCCCTTCCTGAAATTATCAAATATCATAAAAACCATTGAGATCCCCACCTTAATCCAAAGATATTATTCCTTCTTAGGTCATGGAGCATCAGATTATTATGGCATGTAAGTCATGACCCTAAGGGGTCAGGATTATCCTGACACCCTTAGAATCAGAAATTGTCAATTATCTTTAGATTATTGATGTTTAATGATCCTATCTCTATTTATAATCTTTATTATTAAGTTTCCCAAATAAACTTTGGAGACTTATTGTTTTTGTACGGTTCTTAATACATGTATTATTATTCTTCGTCTTCTTCTTTCCCGCTTTGAACTTGTTTCTCAGAGATGGCTGAACAGAGAATTGTACAAAACTCTAGGATATGATAGGCCTGCATATCTAGTTGTGCATCCTGGTTTGATTTTTCTCATTTTGGGTTAGACAACCACTTTTCGGGGGTGGGGGGGTGTCAAAACGGTGTGGGGTCTAACGTTGAACCTTGTAGGAAGAATAGTAGACTCTATTGTAAATGGTTACTTGAAAACGGACAAAGATTATAATATAGGGTTTTCATAATCATATATTGACTGTTACTGGCAATAGGGTTTATTTGATCTGATCCCTGGGGTCATCCCCACCCCCCAGGAATTTGAAATTACCATATATCTCAGAAACTGTTATAATCATGACCCCTAAATCATATATATATTCATGGTTCTGATGTCAAGGAGCATCAAATGTTATGTAGGTCATGTGCCCTGTGGGTGGTCCTGACTCCCTAGAACAGCAAGTCCCTTAATATCCCTTAAAACAGTTGAGATCCCCACCCTTAAACCATGTATATTCTTGTTCCTTGTGTCAAGGGGCATCAAACAGTATGTAGGTCATGAGCCCCGGGGGTGGTCATGACCCCCCTCGAACATGAAGTGCACGAATATCTCGAAAACGGTTAAGATCCCCACCCCTTAACCATATATATATTCTTGATCCTTAATTAAAGGGCATCAAAAGGTATGTAGGTAATGGGCCTCAGGGTTAAATTCAATATTTTCAAAACCGTAATGCACATCTTTAGAAGTCCCTATCATATCCCAAGATATGACGTGTCTATCCATTAAATCATAAGAGGAGCTCTTGGATCTTTGTTTGTTTTTTTTTAGTGATAAACGTCAATTTTCTGCTACTATTTGACTCCCTGGATGAAATTTAAATTTTTAAAACCTTACTGCACATCTTTAGGACAGTCCCTATCATATCCCAAAATATGATGTGTCTATCCATTAAATCATAAGAGGAGTTCTAGGATCTATGTTGTTTTTTTTTTAGTGATAAACGTCAATTTTCTGCTACTATTTGACTCCCTGGATGAAATTTAAATTTTTGAAACCTTACTGCACATCTATAGGACAGTCCCTATCATATCCCAAGATATGATTAGGCTATCCATTAAATCATAAGAGGAGTTCTAGGATCTATGTTTTTTTCTTAGTGATAAACGTCAATTTTCTGCTACTATTCGACTCCCTGGATGAAATTCAAATTTTTAAAACCTTATTGCACATCTATAGGACAGCCTCAATTATATCCCAAGAGATGACGGAGCTACTCCAAAAGTTGTAAGAGGAGTTCTGGGAACCATACTTTTTTTGGCAAAAAAACGTCATTTTTTGTTGCCCACTGATCCCCTTAATAAAAAAAAAATTCTGGAACCTGATCACACTTTAATATGACACCCCCAATCATATTCTAGAAGATCATTTGGCTACTGATAAAAAAATTAACAATGACGTTTTTGAAACCCTAAAACATATTCCAAGAGATAATTTGTCTACTGTTGAAAATGTAGGAGGAGTTCGAGGAAGAAGGTTTTTTGTGCAAAAACGTCATTTTTTACCAATTATTTGACCCCCAGGACTAACGAACTTTCTTTAGAAAGTGCGGGTATAATTATATCCTTTTAGGTGCCTCAATTTTGTCACTTCAGGTATTGGTCAATAATTAACTTTACTCGGGTGGTTCTATTTACATGTATTTACTATGATGCTATAAATACCCATGTTTTTGGTCACTGAGGCGGGATACATAAGCAGGATGTGCAACTGAGCGTAACTTTTTTGGTAACCAATCTTCGTTAGGAGTAAGTTCGTTTTTCCTTAATACTTTAGTCTTGTTTGTAATTTTAAGGAAGCCTTTAGGTATCTGTTTTATATACGTGTTGGATAATATGTTTGGGTTAAGGGGAATGTGCGGCAATCTTTTACATTTGAGGATAAGAATATAAACATTTCTTGAACTGGCTTGTGTTTGGCCGGAAACTGGCCAAATCTGTTGCCAAAAGATATAAAAGCAATAAATATGGAGTCCTACATGTCATTTTGTTTGAAAGGTATACATACAAGAACAGGACAATGCCTTTTTAATCACTCAGAACAGTTTGCGAACTGCGCACAGACTTATTTTGGGGATTACAAAATCTGAAAAAATATTTGCAAAAATAACGCAACCTAACGCAAGCAGGAAACGCCACACACTTGCGCTAGAAAGGCCAGAACACCAACAGGGATGGCCACTTACTAGTGCTCCGCCGCAACCAACACAAACATAAGTAGGGAAGACTGCACACGTATTTATATTGATGAGATACAGAGCAAGGATCTCCGCACACTCTGTATCGTAGTTGAAATCACACGAAAGTTAGATGGAGCATTGATGTCCGCACATTCATTATAGCCGTACCCGTCTAAGTTAAACTTCAGACAGTCATCACAGGATGAATGACCATCTTTAAGTTCTCCTTAAAGATAGCTTAAAGATGCTTAAAGGTAGCTTAAAGACGATCTTTAAGCCACCTTTAAGCTACCTTTAAGCTCTATGTGTTGCTTAAAGATGGCTTAAAGAAAGCGTAAAGATGGCTTAAAGGCAGCTTAAAGACCATCTTTAAGCCACCTTTAAGCCACCTTTAAGGACAACTTATAGGTCCTTAATGTCCAAACTTCTTTAAGCCACCTTTAAGCCACCTTTAAGCTACCTTTAAGCCACCTTTAAGCCATTAAAAAAATTTTAATTCAATATTGTGCTTAATTTCCAACAAAATGTATTAACTTTATGAAAGAAAAGGTATTAAAACGGTTTTTGTTCTAGAAAGAAAAATGAAAAAAAAAACCGGCCACGGCGGGAATTGAACCCGGGACCCTTAGTTTACTAGCATCACCACACATCCACTGCGCCACGGCAACTTACATATATATGAGCGTTTTTATATCCTATATATCAGTGGATATTGAATCACTTATTGAATGTGTTTACTAGAAAAGATTTTGACAAACCATTCAGTTTGTAACAATCAATTATATCTAATTTCAGGCACGTAGCATCAGGGGGGGCCAGGGGGGGCCTGGCCCCCCCACTTTTTCTCGCTGCAACAAATATTTTAAAATTTACATATAAAAAAATGAATCATAATGGAGTTGGCCCCCCCACTTTTTTGGAAGTTAGTAAAAAATTGATATGGAAATAAGGAAATGAGTAGTCAAATTGAAGTTACTACCCCCCCCCCCCCACGGATTAGGATTTTCAAGATTTGGAGGAAAAAAATTGTTGGTAGGGAAGATTTTTTTTTGGAAGTATAGTTGAGTCCCCCCCCCCCCCCCCCCCCCCCCCCCCCCCCCCCCCCCCCCCCCACGGATTAGGATTTTGAAGATTTTTGGAAAACTGTAAATTTCCTTTTTTTTTTTTTTGCTTTTTTTTTTTTTGCTTGTCAAGATTTTTTGGATGGGTCTGGCCCCCCCACTTTCAAAAACGATGCTACGTGCCTGAATTTATAAATTACATGCATGCGTGTATTTAGAATGAAATACGGAACTTGGTCTTCAGTGAACAAAAATATATTATACCTAAATGGAAACCGTTAGGTTCACTATAGTAGGCTTTCTTAGTTAATAAATTTAAACCGAGTAGATATACGTTCATCTAATTTATAGCTATAAAAATGTAAGAAAGAAAATGAAATCATTTCTTTTATTAAATGCATTGATACTATTAGGGTATTTGTTCAATTTCCCGCAATTTCCCGGTTTTCATGATCGCGGCGCCGTTCCAATATGTTTAAATATTTACATGTAATTGTATGTACATGATTTTTAAACTATCAATTCTATAACAAACAAAATTACCAATTACCGGTGACGTATTTACTGCATGTGGCAATTGCAAATGACTTGTACATACAATTGTATGATGTGCCAGGCCGGGTATATTTGACATATTTACCCTTATACATATATTTAAATAATCAACCCCTATTTATGATCACCGGTACATTAATTAATTAGCCTCAAGATTTTACTCTTACATAAATGTATCGTTAATTTGTAGACGTAACATCTTTGAAACCCAGAGCTAGGAAATAATACTTTGAAAATGAATTACAAATGTAAAATAACTTTTATTCACTAGACTTATCGTATACTCGTACATACTAAGATTCAACGCCTTTAGAAACCCTGACGTGCACCTGGGCACACGACACACCTGTTGTGTATATCTTGTATATTCTGTGTTAGTTCCAGGGGTTTTCTTAAGTTGGACAAACAATAGACTTTAATTAGATATACACAAACATGCACCTGGGCACAAGACACAACTGTTGTGTATATCTTGTATATTCTGTGTTAGTTCCAGGGGTTTTCTTAAGTTGGACAAACAATAGACTCTAATTAGATATACACAAACGAACAAAACTATGTCTAGACAAACAAAGCAGTAATATCCTGCCCGATATAACAAAGGCAGTTGAGAGTCTTTTCATCTTTAACACGTATCTAGCAGATCTAGAGTTAGAAATAATGAAAATTGAAAAGAAAAATACAAACCTTAAACCGATTATCAAATTAAATCATGCATTTTTGGTTCATTATCTTTATTTTGTTTAATAACCGGAGGAACAGAGAGAGAGAGAGAGAGAGAGAGAGAGAGAGAGAGAGAGAGAGAGAGAGAGAGAGAGATTTTTTTCACCGATTAATTTATAATAGGAAACAAACATACTTTAATTAGTTTTATGCACATATTAAGATACAGAGACTGCGCTCATCCCTACAATAATTTTGAAACCCCCAAAAAATTATAAAGAATTTTATAACGGCAATCTGTGTCCATCGGAGCGGTGCTGATGATAGCGATCTGTGTTTAATGGAGCGACGATTAAAACCGCCTGGAACACCCCCCCCCCTTCCTTGGAAATTATATTATCACTCGGATGACCCCCTCCCATCTCTATAAAAGAGCTTTTGCATTTAATTTATGTTTTTATTGTTCAGCTTGATCAATATTGACTTAAAGGCCACTTAAAGACAGTGTAAAGGCAGTGTAAAGAGAGCGTAAATGCCATTTAAAGATGCTTAAAGGTGGCGTAAAGGTGGCTTAAAGGTGGCTTAAAGAAGTTTGGACATTAAGGACCTATAAGCACTTGCTTAAAGGTGACTTAAAGGCGGCTTAAAGGTTGTATAGCCTTTAAGCTCCTTTAAGTCACCTTTAAGCCACCTTTAAGGACTTGCTTAAAGATGGTTTTTCGCCCTGTGCATCCTTTAACTTTCAAATGACACTGTTCCTGAATATTTGTAGTATTTTAATATATTGAAAGTCATATATTAAAAAAAAATTCTTGCCTGATCTAAACAAAAACTTAAACACAACAACTTATTTACAAAGATTATTTATTATGGTTTAAAAATAAATATGACGTTAATTGACTATCATTGGGAACATTGATCACATTATAAAAAAAAACAACAATAAATCAGAGGCCATAACTCTATCACAAAAATACATTATAAAGCTGCTAGCTTCACCAGTGATGATCCAGCAATAGTCACCAGTGTTCCGGTATTCAACATCTTACCACTCGTGTACCCTCCTACGTGAATTCATTAACGACACTGGAAGCCGGTGGACTGAGGCCGTCATTTTAGGACATAGTACAGAAGTAGGACACATTGGAGAAACACTGGAACACTGGAAGGATCCTGATGACCACCGTAAGAGGTTTTAGGATGGAATTGTTTAATGATAATGAACATTTTTTATTTGTCAATATTTTTTGTGTGAATATGTATATTTGTAAATCTATTGATTTTATATATAGATAAAAATTATAAAATTAATACTTATTGGGTTTTTTTAATATTTATTCATTGTATTTTCATAAACACTTTTAAGATATATGCAGGTTTTACAATGATTTTTTTTCCTTTCACCACCCATTCATCCATGCACACACATTTACATAATAGTAAAGTAATATGCTTTAAAATTTACACAGGTAAATGTAATAGCTTAATCAATTACTGCTCTTGATACTTAAAAATAAATAAATAAATAAATAAATAAATATATATATATATATATATATATATATATATATATATATATATATATATATATATATATATATATATATATATAAAATGTAACACTACAAGTTTTGTTCAAAAATAGTTTTCCAGAGCGACCACTGGTTATAAAAAATTAACAATTTTGGGTTGTGTATTGCTACACACCTTTCAATGTAATAAATTCTTAAATGACATAGAAGGCCACACATATTTGGAATTCTACTTTGCAACAAGCATGAAAAAATATACTGTCTGCAACATAATATAATAAAATTTATTACCTTGTTATTTACATTTGATGGAGTCTCTTGTTTATACAATTATAAATCACTTTTGTATATTTTTCCTTTAGTAAAATATTTTCAAAATAAAAAGGTAGATATGGACCACATTTACTTTCAACAACATTTTTGTACAATGACATACATTTCAAAAAACCGCAAATAGCAGTAATAATATTATTGTATTGCATTATACATATTATTGTGATATTGAACTCTTGCTGAAACATGTTTTACGTTAAAAAATTACCTTCGTTTGATAAAAAATCACTAACATTTTTAACACCATTTTGATACCATTTTTTGTAGAAAACACTGTTGTTATTAATCATTATATTGGAATTAAACCATACTGGAACATTAAAATTTTTTTTTGCATACAATTCATTTTCAGTATTCTTCATGACATATACATGTAACCATGAGATAAAAACATCATTCCAAAAATCATTATTTTTAGGCATCAAAATATCTGAGATAAATGCATCACCAAAATCAAATATTTCATTTACAATGTCTCTACCATTAATTGTTAAGAATATATGTAACCAAGGCTTGTTGGTTTTTGTTGATTTCTTAATATACGAACATTTTAATGACTTGATGAAAAAGTCTACATTAACCATTTTTAAGCCCCAAGATAAGTACTGAGTAATCTTGTGATACAACAACTCTTTTTACTTTATCACATTTTGATTTCCATATAAATTCAAATAAATCTTTACAAAGTTATTTTTTCACATTTTGGTGAGGGAAGAGAAATAAATAAATGATTAAGTTTTTGCAAAATAAGAGTTTTAACAATTGTCACTCGGCCAATTGGCGTGAGTATTCGTCTATTCCATTGTTGTAATTTTTGGTAAAGTAATATTATAATTTAATTCAGTGATGTTTCCTAAATTTACTGAAAAATGAATTCCAAGCAAAACAATAGTTGTTGAACCCCAGTCTAGTTTCCATCTAGTATGATGGAAGACCTCTTTTGAGAATTTTTTAGAGCCAATCCAAATAATGTTAGTTTTTGAACAATTTACCTTAAAACCAGAAAATTTTGAGAAAAAATCTAGGTTATCAAGAGCAGCAAATAAAGAAGTTGGTGAGCCATCAAGAGTTAGCAAAGTATCATCTGCATATTGTGAAATTTTATGTTCTTTGTCATTACCAAAATTGCCTTTAATATTATTGTTTTGTTTAATAAGAATAGATAGAATTTCTGCGCAGAGCAGGAATAAATACGGGGCAATAGGATCACCCTGTCTACAACCTCTTTGTACATTGATTCGTTCAGACAGATGTCCGCATTGTAAAACAGATGCTTTAAATTTTGTATTTAAAATCTTAATCCAGTCTATATAGTTTTTCCCAAAACCAAAGTAATTTAAAACCTTGTATATAAAGGACCAAGAAATTGAATCGAAAGCTTTCTCAAAGTCGATTAAAACTAATAACCCAGGCATATGTTCTGATTCCGTGTATACCATTATGTCATTATGTAAACAAATCTTGTATTTTCACCAATATTTCTACCTTTTATGAATCCCGACTGTGTGTCAGAGATAATTAAATCAAGTATAGGTTTTAATCTACGACTCAAACAGCCAGATATAAGCTTATAAAAAACATTTAATAACGTAATTGGCCTCCAATTTTTTTAGAAACTGCCGAGGTTTATCCCCTTTGGGTAAACAAGATATTATACCAAGTCTTTGGGTAATAGGTAATTGGTTTTTTTGGTGACAATACAATTGATTGCTTGTAAAATAAAACACTTTAAGGGTGTTTTTTACTCAGGGTTTGAGTTCTCAAATTCCCATTGTTAAAAAGTTCAATGTAATGAGTAAAATTTGTTCTAAACACAAAAAGTATTTATAAAATTAATTATTATTGACAAAACAGTCAATAGTTTTACTTTATTATGGAATTATGCTCAAACAAAAATTGACTTTTAGCCAAACAGAGGAAATTCGGACTAAATTTTGCATATTTTGTTTTTTGCTAAAAGTTTTTTGGCAGTAGTGTAATATTAAAAGTTACGATTTTATATTTAAGTCTACGTAATTTTGCATATTTTCCGTTGGTTTTACCTCACTTATTCATTAATATAATCTTATGGCACGAATAATAAAAATATTGAAAAATGCTTAAAAACGATAAAAGACATCATATCTCAAAATTTTGATCATTGACCTCATATAAATTTTATGCCAACAGAATAAGGTCAATATAAGTAGTTCAATATCATAAATGTTTTTGTATTATCATCATTCAATTTTTTGTAAAATTGAATCAAAAATGGGTAGCGATTTGAAAACTGATAGAGGAAATTCGATCTGAATTTTTTTTTAAAAATTGATGCTGAAATCTTAATGTTGTGTACTAATTAGTGCCACTACCATTCATAAACTGTGTTTTATTTTTTAAAGTGTTTAATCATTTGTAATATTTTTAAAATTAAGAAAATCTCAATCGTAGTGTAAGATTTTATGGGCTTTTTCTTGATTTTTCAATAAATATTCAATGGCCATTTACTCAAAAAGTAGGTCATTGACCTACTTTTCTGAAAGTGAAAAATAACAATACAAGCAAAGGTCCATAACACACAATAGATGGTTTTTCATTATCATCAGTGGATTTTTTTTCATTCTGAGTAAACGTCATCCTTAAGTCATTCCCAAAAAATTTGAAAAACTCAGCAGTAAAGCCGTCGCTTCCAGGAGACTTATTATTTTTCATGTTTTTTAACACATCGAGAATTTCACTTTCTGATATTTTTTTTCAAGTAGTTTAAAAGTATGGTCATCTAATTTCTTTACATAAGTATTATCTATAATGTCATTTAAGTCAATATCAATCAGATCTGTATCATAGTCAGTGTACAAAGTCTCATAGAAGGGTTTTATTTGCTTGAGTATTTCCTTTTCTCCTCAAGCATAGATGTATTTAAAGGCTGTTCCGATTCCAACTGTTCTATTTCTTCATATAATATTTTTTCTTGTTTTTCTCTTTCCTTTTTTTGTAAGATGCATAAGAGATAGTTATTCCCCTTATTTCCATAAGAAGAACTTCAAGGAATGTGCTATCATCAATGGTGTCAAAGTAATAAAGATTATCAGCATAATTTGTTGGATATTTAAGAAAAGTTTCCTTTACTAGTTGTATAGTTTGTTTTACTTTTTCTACATATACTTCATCATGTAATAAATTATTATTAAGTTTCCAAAGAGCATGCCCTTTAGTAAACGAATTAAATTTCATTTCCATAATCACAGCTGAGTGAAAATGTTGTTAATAACATTTGATAAACTTTCAGAAATTAGTATGCAGTCAAGGTGAGCTAGTCTCAATGGATTTTTTTCTTACTTATATTACAGTAATACTTATTGTTGTTCCTTTACTGCTTGACTGATTGGATACACAACGGCTGTCGTGACACTGTAGTATAAAGCAGTAACGACATCAAGAGAGAGCGCTTCAATCATACCAGGAATCTCTGGTTTTATTGTCTCTTTCGTACGATAGAGAAGGGAATCCAGTCAAAATTTCAACAAATGAAAATTTTCACACCAAATATTTTATACCAATCACAATGGAGGGATTCCTCAGCCCGCAGTTGTATATCAGTTAAATGCTTGGCTCACCCAGACGTTTATGAGCTAGGCCATTCAATGCTGTATATCGTCTAATGGCGAAATCGGGATGAACTCTCAGTTGGTATAACATGCATATAACGGTACGTTTGTTAAAATGTACTTATATAGCTTGACTGCCTTAACATTTGACGTATTATAAGGTGAGTTATTGTTAAAGGTTTTTCTGTGTAATGACTTATTTGAATAATTCAAAATGTACTTTCGTTTTGAATACAGCTATGAACCACTTCATTGCTGATAATATAAAGCACACCTGTGTCTCTTATAACTTAAGTGTGAAATGATCGATATATCAAATCAACAAAATATTCGTATTCATGTACAGTAATTGTTTGAATGTTGATCAAAAAGTAGTTTCGATTTAAATACACAGTGAATCACTCCCTTTCTATGAACATAAAGTGCATATATGCTACATTAAAGACAAAATTAAATAATTATTCATTAATAATAAAGTTGTTCTTCAATATTTTTACACATATTATTTATTTAATGCTTGTCGACTGTGAAATGTCGAAATGTACTTTTGCTTAATTGAACCGTGCATATAAAAATAAAGTACACCCATGTATAATACGACGTAAGTTAGTAAAAAATATAAAATAATGAATTTGTATTTCAACTAAATATTCATATTTTAATTCTAATGTTTAACAAAACTTGTCTTTTTTATGAACTTCTTTATTGCTATGAATATAAAGTACTCCTATGTTCGTAGGACTTAAAGCTGAACACCGCTCGTAAATAGGCACTGTCCGCCATATTTCTCTTTCAGCACCGCTCTTCCTACACCCCTATATAAGCCATAGACCTCTTAACAGTTCAAAGTATATCGCTGTAGAGGTCTCACCTGTGTGGACGTACATCTTGCCTCGCCATGTTACTCGGTCGCGATGAAATTGTCAAGTTTTACGCACTTTTTTTCAAACCAGGAGAGTGCTAACATCAAATGAACTGGTCATTGCATTATTTACAGACATAATGTGCACATAAATAACAATTAAATGCTTAAAAATCCAAAGACAACGAAAGGAACACTACACGTCGGCCACGAGTTTCAGATGTGCAATCGGGTGTAACGAAATCGAAGGGTTTATATACCAGGTACCTGTGTGACGGTTCCTATTTACGAGCGGTGTTCAGCTTTAATGTCGATTTGTTTATTTGTATTTAGAGGGAGGGATAGTGGTGGCCATTTAAATTTTAGTCTATATTGATTTCCTTAAACAGCGGTCGAGCTCTGTATAATACATAGGAAAATATTTAAATTTTAAAGTTGATTTAAAAATATATGATTTTTACTTTTTTTGTGCATTCTAGTAAAAAACAGTGTATTAATATTTATTAGATTGTTTTTCTATTTCATTTATAATCGTGAACACAATAAACAAAATACAGACAAAAATATTTATTTTTTAAGGACAATTTTATTTTTGATCGATTTTTTCGTTGTACGGTAGATGAGCGTTGTCATTGCACTTTTATGACGTTTTGATTAAATGAAACTTTTTAGGAGTACGTTCCAAAAAAAAATATAAAAATCGTACACTATTGAAAATTTATACACAGAGTAATGCAATCCTCGGAAATATTTGTCTTAATTTTTGAATGTATCCATTATACCAATATACATTTATAATACTCTAAATATTTAACAAAATTTGGTGTATTTTAATGTTTTGAAATGGCCCCCACTGAAAACCAGACGGTAAAAATTTTTTTCCTGACAGTTCGCAAATTAACACTGGAGTTGGTGAAAATTACTTATGGTTAAAAAATAAAGAATTTTGCTATTGTAGTTTTTTGGCAAGAAAACCTAAATCGGCCTCGTTAAAAAGAAATTATAGCTTAAAAAATCATATCGAAATATTAGATATAAATCTGATGGCTAATTTGTTGACCACCTAGCATATATATAGCTGTAATTTTATAACATATATATTTACTAACTCCTTTCTCTCATTCAAGTCACGAGCGGTAATGTCCGAACTCCGCCTTCTACGAACTGATTGTAGATTGGTGAGTTACGTTAAAAGCTTCTCGGTAGTTCACTATACATAAAGCAATCACATAGAGGATAAAATTAAATCTTTATTTTTGGTAATTGTATAAGGGTACACTGATTACAAACAATCTCCGTAGAATTTTCAATCTACCTCACATTTAATAGTCTTTCATATATACACGAGCACAATCAGGAACATGTTTCTCGTTTAGTTATAGTATAGTCTGTATTTTGTCGAAGTGTGATTATACATGAAAGGAACCTCACTGCACTCTTATATAACCTTTATATAAATAGAAATGACATTTTGCTTGATTCTGATTTCCTGGTGTAAACTTTTGTAATTTTATAGTGTTGCATTTACTCGTCCGTATCGAGCATGTCACGAGACATCGACGTGGATATTTGTCATCATTAATTTAAATATTTTTTGTTAAGTGCATTTTCAGCGAATGATAATTACGGTATTACCTCAACTGGTGAGATTTTGGCGATAAACATATGTCAAGTAATGTGTAAACTAGTGTAGATCAATCTATTTATATGCTTTATACTTACAAGGCCCGCTTATTATATTCATTTTATTCATTAAAACGGCATGGTAACAAACCAGAGCAAAATGCTTTGTTACTGGGTTTTAAAAATCACTGATACATGTAAAATGTCAAAATTAAAATTCAATGTACGATATTTGTAATAGTAATAAGGTTGTGTCAATTTTATTAACTCTTTGTTTAAAAATTTCCGAATTCATGGTAGAGCTATCGTTATAATTCATCAGTGTACACTAAGTATGGGGCCGCAGCGACATGAGTTATAGGATAACATAGTTTTTTTTAAAAGATTTATCACAAATTCAATAGACGTTTAACGAAATACGCTTTTATGCATTTGGAAGACTGTTTTTATTGTTAATTGAAATTCGCTTTAATAGAGTATCTCTGTACTTTTAATAAATATTTTGACTTGATAGACATAAAAGTTTTTAGACATAAACTAGCCGAATGAGTTGGTAAAAATTATGAACTGCTATTATGTAAATTCTTTTTATTGATTTAAAGGTGGAGACCAATTATATCGGGCCATATTTGTAATATGTATACTTGATCTACAAGTTTCGCCAATGGAGAAACTATTTGTATTATTTTTTATGGTAAGACTTTTCGTAAACTTATCATGTAGAAATGTGTATTTTGTTGTTTTATTAACCACAGAGCGAAAAGTATTTGAAATTATTTTGCAATTCATGAATATTGAATACTAGTAACCCACAAATATCATATTAATAGATACGTGTCGTAGATGGCACTCTTCCAGAAGGTGCAGAACGTGTAGAATCTTGTCCTGAAGCAAATAACATTACAGCTTGGATAGAAGCATCAAAAAGATTCGGTTGCTCAGATTACACTTCGAAAATTACTAAAAATACATTAGTGTATCATTGCATTGCAAGTGGTTTCTTGAATGAAACAATTGAATTATGTGCAAAAAATGCAGCAATACCAAAAGGTAAGTGCATGTTTATTTTTCATTAAAAGGTTGATGTAGACTCCTTCATGACGCCTTCATAATAGGCAACTAAAAATTGAAGTTACGTGTAATAATCAAGAGAATAATAAACAGTTTAGAAAATAAGACGAGAAAATTAATAGTGTAAGCATCTACATGTATTTTATCTAGGTACACGTAGCATTATATTATGGATATAATACGGAATTTTGTCTAATACGATAGAGAAAAGCATACTTTTTTGTGATAAATAAATGCTGTAACACGAATGACTAAATGTAGATTAATATAAATATTAATCCTTATCATTTAGAGATAGGTCATTAAAATTTTGACCTGACAAGACGAAGATATTAAATTGACATCATAACATTGTAAATATTATGCTTGATTGTGTAAAAATTCCATGAATTGTTTGATACAACGGATATGAGTCAAAAGACTTCACTAAAACATTAATTATATTTGTAAAATTCTGAGATGGTTCTTCCGGTATAACATGTATCGTTTTTGTGTTTTGTTAAGAATGCATAAAACTGAAAAAATGACTCGTTCGTATATTGGTGGTGATATAAGAATGGGTCTTAGATAAATGGGAGAGGATTAAACGTGCTACTCGATTGCTTACAACGATTATCATAATCATGCATGCACCATTTTTCCAATTTTATGTTTTATTTTTTTTATATATATGTTATGTAACAATTTAAAAATGTTTTACCACAATCCTTCACTTCTTACATCGGACACCGTATTTCAATTTCAAAAACATTTTAGTCAACGACTGATCAAACAATAAATTTTTGCTGGCCAGTAATAGGCCTTGGTACAAAATAGACTGCTTATTTCTTATCCAGAGGTAGATGTAACAAGCTCATTTCTGAGGTCATTTAGTAACGTATCCGTCGTTCAAGCCATACTTCTGTTATCAACAATTTAGCCAAAATTACTTATTTTATTATTTATCATGCTTTTCATTATGTACATGTGTATATGTTTAGGCCATTGTCCTATTTACAACTACCAAAATGGAGCTACTGTTGCAACAAGCCGTAGTTGTGCTCATTTTACAAATGGCTGTCCAAGCCCGACGGAACCACTTTATCACAGTAATTCTTTCTATAAATGTGAGTAAAATTTTCTTCTTTCAAGTATTTCAAATATACTTTAGCTAACTCAAAATTAAGCTTCTATCTACCTTTTTTAAAATGTGTTCGTTAACTGATGGATACGATTGTTTTGTGTATCTATTATCATAAGTGAACTCAAAGAAATCAGTGTAGTAAAATTAAATTATGCCAATAAAATAGAGTTAACTTTTTTGAGGTCAGGTTGTAATAGATTAAACTCAATTCTATAATCAAAAGTAACACATTACTTATAACTGGTGATAATACATTTATTTAGCATTTTATTAAACTGCACAACTCTACCGGTAATTTCGGGTTGACTGGTCGTACGGCTACAATGCCTTACTTAAAGTGACAGTACAGCTGAAAACACATGTGTGAATAACCTCAGATTTACCTGTTGTATGGTTAGGAAATAAGAAATAACGTTTATTGTAATAGTTGAAATACACGAAAATCCCTTTCACATACTTAATTAACGTAATTATGAGCTTCCGGATATTCAAGGGTCGTACAAACCTGAATAATCTTATATCGTTTATTTGTACCACCTGGATTTTGAATGACAGTAATTGACACGTGCTGAAAACTACTAGATCTTCGTCCGACTACGGTCAACATGGAAAACGAGGTTAAAGCGATTCTCTAAATGAAACATATCCTTACTTACTCGATAATTTACGAATGGTTTACTAATTTAGGTTCATTTTAAAGTGAATAGACATAAATATGTCAAATAACCCCTCAAGGGGCCTCATTCATAAAAATAGATTTAGGTTGTAGCAACTCCTATGATAAACACGAAAAATACATGCTTACAAAACAATAATTGTGGTTATTTTAAATCTTGGAACAGTTATTACCTATGAGAAGTAGAATAGACATATTTTTATCAACAAACCTGTCCAGTAGATTCTTTGCGAGCCCTGCATGTGTTTTGTTTACAGTAAATATGCATGCGTAATAGTATAGAAGGCCGAACCTCGAACACGTTGCGATGTATTTATGTGATAGGTTATACGTAATTATTAATTTTAATAAAATAATTAGATTTATTGCATGGAGAACTTTGTAATTTTCTGAAAGTTTATACATTCATGAGTAGCACAAAAATACCGAACCCGATCGGAAAATTTTTTCAAGTCGGTTTTTTGATATGATGCGCTGTACTGTCTCTTTAAAAAAATACAATTTACGGCGATAAAAACGAATGCGATCATTGAACTTACTGCTTGTACACCAGGGTACTACGAAATCAACCTTGTTCTCATACACACACCATGTTGAAACACGGGAGAGACGTTTAGGAACGAGCATTAACACCAATCAACTTCAAAATATTGGATGTAAAATATATGTTATCATTGGTGACTGTAGGATGATGCGTTGATAATACAGATTTGTGGTAAAAAATATTGTTAAAACCATTCGTATCAAAGCAAAATCTATTTAAATTCTAAAATCGTGTACAAGTGATGAAAACTAGTATATTATACGATTCAGTGCTTTGAAAAAGAATAATCGTAAAAATACGAAAGTTGTCCGTTTTCTTTAATTCCAACATAGAAACAGTCACAGCTGCAATCTGCAAACCGTTCATATTTAGTGTGCATCTGTGTTATAATGGATTGCGGGTATTTTCATAACGCATGGTATTTTTTCACATTTTGTATACAGATAACTTGAGAATTGTATACTAGCATCAGTAGTAAAATGTCAAAAGATGTTTTGAAATCAAATATTTCCATTGTCTAAATCATTTTTGTGCGCAGTGAATTGCAAGATCTAAGTACGTTTACTGTAACTCGACGGCACGCCAGTCCGAGATTTAGAGTTGTAGATCAGCAGCTCCAATACATTATGTATGGGTTTTGTTCAAACAAATCTTTAACAGAGATGTAGAGGGGTGTCTCGAATTTACAAACAATTACACGTACCAATAAGAAATAACGAAAAGGCATATCTAAGAATTATTTGTAATGTTTATTTGTAAATCTGAGTGTTTATTGAACGTGTTAAATATGATTTTGCAGTTTATTTTTTGATTAACAGACTCTGCATGTTGGGACATAAATAAAAAGTCCAAGTGTCATCATGCTGACCCAAATTGTCCAAAGGACGAAATGAGGTTAAACTTTACATTCCTTTGCAATATAATGTATTTGTGTTATTAGGGGTTTTTCTAAATATCAAATACACGTTTACTTAAGAATTTTTTTTTTATTCAAATGTACGTATAAACAACATATATTTGATAACTGATCAGAAGATATATGCCACAACACAAATAATCCAATGGGATCCCACCTTTAATTTCTTTAGTTACCAGACAGCGGTGCCAAATGACCAGAATATAGATAATAGTGTCAACACAACAACGTGAGTACAATTAAAATCCTTTTAGTTATATTTAGTTAATATTAAGAATCTAATATTAGTAAATTTGTTTATGACTTATCTACAATTGCATGTTGTTTGGTTGTTCTTTGAACTTCACTGATATTTGTTTTCAGCAAAATTACTGCAGAGGGCAACATCTAATGCGGTTCAAATTTTTTTTTTTCAGAAACCAGGCAATAACACCAAATGTCCAAAATCCACCCGCAACTGTGTCAAATACACCTGTGTAAGTATAATATCTCGTGAAAGGTGTTTGCATAGTAAAGTCTGGTACATTTAAGTCCGAGTTCTAGGTGTCTTTCCCAGAATTCTCGAAATTCTTTTAATTTTGAATAAAACCATACCATGTGGGTTAACGGGTGAAGGTAACGATTCGAGGTAAAAATAAGTTTTCTGTCTTTAATGTTTATAAAAAACATGCTTTATTTGGGTCATTGTAATGGTCAGCAAATATTTGAAGGTCTATTATCGATTTATATAGAAGAAACAAAGCTCACAATTCTTTGTTTTGTAAACAATGTTTGTGTCATGTTTTGTTACATATAACGTTTGTGAAAATATACCAGAAGAGGTTCAGTTTTAGGCAATTTTTTCTCTTTGCCAATTTGTTATGAACACAAATAAACAGTATTTAGTGTTTGTCAATGAACATTTGCTTAAAACTGTTACTGTTTATTTTTTTTTCAGCATACAATATGTAAACATGACCTTTAAAAATTGAATTAGATCAACTATAAGATAAAGACTAACAAGAGATAATTGATAGAAACAATATCTACATGTATTACAGTGTGCTAAGAAAAGATATCCCTGCTATATCTCTGGAATTATTAAATGAAGGCCTATTGTACAAGGAGGGGATATACATAGGCTGTGTCTGTTGTCCAATCCTATTGAATAAATTCAATAAAATATGTTTAAATTAAAAATTAATAAAGACACATACAATATTAAATCTCAGATAGCTTTAAAGATTTAAAATATAAGGTCAAGATCTAGTAAATGACCCCACAGTGTATTTTTGGTTTTAGAACCACTATGACGTCAAAATTGATTTAAAGAATGTTTTCTCCCAACTTGGTAGCTGTAAAGGAATTATGTAGGAAAAAAAATAATATAATTTCTTGACATTCTATATTAAATCATGGGAAAAGTAATGCCGATACCTACGTTCAATTTGACATCATTTTAATGAGGAGGTCAAGAGCCTATTTAATTCCGTTTTTGGAGAGACAGTAGGCATTCTAGATATATTATATTAGTCGAAAATGGACAAAACTCCGAAATTTGTTACTTATTTCCTTCATATTTCATTGAAAATGACAGGTTTTAACATGATTTCTTTTAGCCCGGTACACCCAATCAAACAAAGCTATTGTTATGTAGCATCACTGAAAGAATCTATATCTTAAAACTTATGAACATGTAGGCACCTTCATTGACTGGATCTTGGCCTTAAAGCAATCTCATAGATTGATCATCGTGTATTTTATTTGGATTAAATATCAAACTTACTCTTGAATGTTGTTCATATTCCTAACTGTCTAAAGATTACATGTTGTCAACATTAAAACACTGGAGTATTCAAATGAAATTGATGTTTTTCAAAACACAACAAAAAAAATATTTATTTTCATATGTAATGTAAATACAAAATACAATTTGCCGTCTAATTTATTAAATTATCTATTTCCATACTTTTTGTTGTTTGTTTAATTACCTCAAAATAAAAAGAAAACCTACAGTAAGTACTGTAAAGAGGGTTCTTTTCGCCCCAAGTTATTTTCACTCTTCTTCACTTCCAAACTGTTTCGCCCCGTCTTGATTTCGCTCAGGCAATGTTGTGTTTTTAAAAAAGAGATACTTTGGAATTCGCCCAGTCTTCATTTTGCCCAATGACAACGAGGTCGAAAGGGGCGAAAATAAAACGGGGAGAATATTTCCCAGTAAACATATTCCATTGCTTTTTGCGCAACTTAAGAAAACTCTCGGGAAGAGATATTTTTTTTATATTACAACATTATGCTTCATTTTTTAGAGCGACAAAGGAGAGACATGTCAAATCAAATTGTTAACACAAGTTCTTTTATACACTCTCCATATCCCTCCCTTCACATTGTTTATCCTTATTCTTTTCAAAATAATAACGACGGATCAGCTTTTTGCTTACTGAGTTAAATGCTTTAAAAAGAAAAGTTGAACATTTCCCTCTCTCAGATGCTTCATGTCCTTTTTTTCCATAATATTAGTTACCGGTTAAAATGTTAAAAAAATATCAAATACATGTAATAAATAGTTTTCAGATGACGTATTTTCCATCAGAGTATTTCTCTTCGCTGGCATCGTGTAAGTGAAGCCATTTAGATTTTCTCTTAGGAACAAAATTCAAACAAGTTTGGCAGAGATTTACAGGGAGAATCCAAATAATATAACAATTACGAAAATTAAAGGCTTTTCTAAAATAAATTATAATCCTGATAAAAACAGCGCTACATTTACGTAATTGCTCGATCAAAAACTTACTAATAATAATGATAAAAACTGACATATTACGAACACAGTGAATTTTCATCAATTATCATTTTTATCTGTGGTTGAAAAAAGTAGAATATTCCTGTTGTTTGCTTGAAAATTAACTTTAAATGAAAATTAATAAGGAATATATGGGCTTTTTTTAATGTAAATACATTCATTTTAAAGTACTAGTCTGCCTCAAGGCATAGAAATAAGTTATATATGACTTAATTGTATAAGACTTAATAGCATATCTCTTGATTAGGAATGATTGAAACGTGAAAAAGAAATGTCTGTAAAACAATATTTATCCCAGATACACCGAATATTAGAATAACAACAAGAAAATAAACATGATAATTTATTCCCGATAATAAGACTTAATTACATTTAGTTTTGTAACAATCCATATATACAAAGGAAGCCCATACCAGTGGAACCCAAAGAACACTACCCACCTACAGTGGTGACCCCTGCCCCCACAGGCCCCCACAGAAGACTGTGGTGCGAACAGTCCTCTATGTGCCCATCAGAGTGACTGCCACAACCACAGGAGGAAATCAAGTTCTGACTCGGGCGTTAACTCTTACCTGCTTCCCCTGGTATAAGCCTCCTGCAGGGAATAACACACCCACATGAGTAGACCCCAAGCTAGCCCTTGGTATCAAGGGGCAAGCCGGTCCTTCATGTACCAATGAAGTAACCCCTGAATACTCCCCAGCACTGAGGATGGATATGTCCAGAATTTTGAGACAGATATTAGACAAATTATCCTTCGTGGTAATCACCGGATTCCGCGAAATGAACTTGTTTCTACCAGTTCCACACCACTAAATCGCGCTGAATGCCTTACCATAGGCATAAATAATGCTAAAGTGCACTTTAAAATGTAACAAAATTGAACAAACTAATATTAATTTTATTTATCATCGGGAAATACATTGATGTTTAATGATGAGAACCCCATGGTTTCGAGTCCCCTGAAGGGTTTTGAGGGATTCTGCATTGTCGTGCTTGCACATGTATTGAAATTTGGTGATAAATGCAATTAATTATAATGCATCTAATTAAATCTGTTCGCTTGTTCACTGTCACCCGTTTGTCAGTCCAACATCATTTGTCAGAGGTTTTCAAATCTGGTTCATACCTAATTATCAAGGACCAGTTAGAATCAAAGAGCAAGAATAAGATATTTTTAGAATTCTTTGGTTTGACCGTGATCTCTGTGTATCATCAAGGTCACTGCCATCATTTACCCACAAATACTTTTGTGTAGAGGTGTAAGAGAATATATGGTCTAAGTAATGCTTTTAGTCGCGAATGTCTTCTACAATACGATCTGGATGAAGCATAAGCCTATATAATAAGATCTGGTCAAAGGTTGTCAGACGAAATGACGCATAGACTTATCACTAGAGGGTGTCCTCAAAGTGGGGCCTGAACAGTACAAGTCCAGTCTACTATTTAAACCCTACTGAGTTAACACATAGATATGTAACATTTTCCATGAATAAAAACTATTTGTGATAAAATTTGCTATCAAATTTTGAAATTATTTTGATGAGAACCCTTTTTTCTTGAGCTCTTGATGATTTTGAGATTTTCTCATTAGTATTTTGTTTAGTCATAGTAATTTCTTAATACAACGTTATTTTATTAAGATTGGTTACACATTTCAATATATTTTGAAGAATCAGCTCAATTTTATACAGTTTTTACATATCCTTATATGAATAATATTAAACAAAGATATCTTCATTTATTCATACAAAAATTATTGCAATAAAACACATTCGAATTCTGTATTTGTCACGTTTCGGCCTTACACCAGGACACTTCTATATATTTGCTATAATTGGTTTTTATATTAACGTAACACTGCGCTCCGTTTAAAACACAATACAATACATTTAAAAATAAGTCAACAAGATCGTATCTTCAGTCTTATTCCAAGAAAACAAAGATATCCCCCCCCACCCACAAATCACAAATAAATACGCACATGGTCTTTTAATTATATATTCAACATCTATATCGGCAACCCTCAAAGAAATTCGGGGCGTAAAAAGAAAACATCAATTATTATAAGATACTCTAAGAATAGATTTTGACATTATAATTAAATGAATAAGGAATAATCAGATCAGTATTGATCTACTTGTACATTTATTGACTCATTTTTTTTAAAATTTCAGATGGGCAATTGTACTCATAGTAATACTTAGCTTGGTCGTGGTTGTGATCATAACAGTATACATTTGCAAACGAAAGTTTTGTACTCAACTACTTAAAACGCAGGAAACAGGTAAGTTGAAAATAAAATGTATATACGATGATTGTTTCAAAGTATGCGAACTCAATGATTCACGAAAACGTGTTGAACAAGAATGGCAGATTATCTATTCCAAATTGGTATACATGTGTAGCGATTACACTTTGTTATTAATAATGAAGCAAGCAGTTAACTGAATTTGATCTCGGGTTGGTCAATGAAACGACATAGATGTTGACAATAGTTCATTAATTGGATCACTGTACTTTGAAAGGAAAAAACCTTTCGAGAAAAGTAATAATGTGGTACATGCTTTGTGTAATAATATGAAATCGCCCTCTGGTTCTCTGTGCATTCTAATTAGGTTCATTTTAAAAATACCGGCGATTTTGATATAAAGATAGGCAAAGCCAATGATACATACTACATTTCAAGGCAAAACTCCTAAATATATTTTTGTAACCAAACAAATGTGAATGCAAGGTAAAGATACTATTAATACCCTTCTACGTTTAAGGTAGTTCATCCATAACTAATGTGAATTTAACAATTTTGATTGATCTATACTACATCAAATACATATTTTAAAGCTAATATAAGGCTGACATAGACCAAACTTGGGTGTATGTATGTAGTCAATTTAATGAACTTTGTGCACTTAAAACTGTGTTAAAGAGTTGTCTGCCCTTTAGGAAAATTGATAAAATCATTTTCTGAAAATATGTATGGTAAACTATGAATCATTTTTGCATATTCGAATACGGAGAAAGCTTCTGCAACTTTTTACCAAGAGAAATATGAGAAAATTACTTGTACCTAAGAAATATATTTAAAAATGCATTTTTCCCATAGTCTTCAATGTTAACTTCAACATATGATAAATTTATTAATATTAATTTTTTTAAAAGATTTCCAAGGTGCAACTTTATTATTTAATAAAATTGACTTAAAAGATGATTTGCTCAATTTAAAATGTACAGCAAAACTCGTTTATTGCGAATTTCAAGGGACCATGGAAAACTTTGTTATAGTCGTAATTCGATATACAGTTAGAACGAATTCATTAGAAATCATTTGGCGAATTCGTTATTAAACAATAGCTTTAAACTATCGTCAGCTATAAAATCAATATTATTGTAATTTACAAAAACTGTCATTGCGATATCTTCTCTTCAAGTAAAAAAAATAACTTAAGATTTTAATATTTTATCTGAATCTTAAAGTGTTACAAATTTTCAATGAAATGTGTAATGGAAAATATTAGTTATGTAAATGATAAAATACGTTAAAGTTTTCTCAGCGGTGTCTAAATATAATATAGCCGTAAATTCGTTATAAACATGTTCGTTGTATATACGGCAATTCTCTAAACAATAGTTTTGTATATAAATTTTGCCGGGACACGAATATTAATTCGTTACGGTCGTAAATTCGTTGTATCCGTGTTCGTTATATTATTTCTCAGTTTGATAAACTTGCGTCAAGTAAAAGATTATTGACGCTTTCATGAGACGAATATGTTAATCCCACCGACACTATCTTTAAATCTTTTTTCATTAAGCATTTAATATACATCAGGAAGTGTAAAGAATGTATCCCTGGATTTACAATACGCATGTTAAGAACCTTTACATGACAATTTTACAATATAGATTGAATACAAGATACATTCGAGAATGTTGGGTTATATTTTAATAGAAAGCCAGTGTACATCCTACCGGCCTACCAGAAATTCACGATAAAACTTCAAGCTTAAGATTTCATTGTCAAACTTGTATTGTAGTGCCCAATAATGAAATAATAAATAAGTATTCCAAACAACCTGAAAACAAAATTTGTTACTGCTTTCCAGCCAGTACTTTCAGTACTTTGACTATTTATTTCGTGGTTTACCTAGATGAGAAATAGTTTATCCTTGAACATGAGTTAGCTCAGCAACAGATGAGCATAAATGAAAAGAGGAGGAAGACCGTGTGATATCAATAATTGCATGACAGGATGTGGAATACAGTTAAAAATCTAGACTACTTAGAACTGACTGTAAGACCCAAGAGACTGAGGATATTCACTAGGGAAGATCAAAATATTGATATCTCCGTCGCTTTCATAGATAAGTCAATATAATGACAGATAGACTCATATTTACCAGTACATCCTATGTATCATGCACACCTACATAAACATGTTAATGATTTACCAAGGGACAGAAATCTCAATGTATGAAACGAATTCGAATAAACAAGGCAAAGGGTGGTTAAGTTAAGCCAGAAGTATATTACAAAATCATGAATCGACATGAAGTCTTATCAAAATGTTTAAGCTGAATTAAATGAGTGGACAGGCACTGAGAGTGGTATTCACCGAGTTGTAGATGTTCTAAGGGGTTTTATTGGAAATATGTTACTAAAAAATATGTATACCTACAGATACTTATGCATTGCATTGGAAGAAAGCTGTTCACATTTAAACCAGATATAAATGCAAAAATATAGTTGAGAGAAGAGAATAGCAGCAATCTGAGACACTGACACAGCGTGTTTAGGACATGCGTCATATAACAAACTAGGCATATCCTACAGCTTTTATGGAGATGAGAGGACAAATTGCCAAATAGCAATTTATTGATACCGTTCATAATACTGAGGATATACATGTACACATGCGATTAGGAGTAAGACAGGCGAGTCTTCTGATTCTAGATTTTCGACATGCAGTAGAGGCAAGTGCTCTTAACTCGGCTGATATTAGAATTAGGAAAGAACTAGGAAAAATTTTGCCTAAAATGAGGTCTAGATTCTTTAATCTATAGTTTTTTGATCAATTCCATAAAATCAATGATTAATAATTTATACACTATGAATGATTTTTGAACAATGTATTCCATAGTTAGATTGCTCTTCTTAGTTCTACCTCAAAAGACATTGTTCAAAATGAATGGATGAAATTCATGAATTTTTCAAAATCTATACTACTATATTAAAATAATAGACTCGAATATTTTGGCTTTAATACCGAGAAATTCGTTGAGTTCTGTCTTTTGTTTTATATATTCTTAACATCATTGGTACTTAAAGATTGTTTTTATTTTTTCTCATGAAGGCTTCGCTAATTAATAATCAACGAAAATTCCTTTGAAAAATCCGGAAATCATCTGGATCTTTTGGATTTTACAACCTTGTGCATGTGCATTACATTCACGCTTAATCACGGGAGCTCTTTAGTTTATTTTTCCAAAATTTTACATTTGGATAAACTTAGAAACGATATTACAAATACGTGTAAATCTTCATTGAAAATTTGTCATATATTCTGTTCACCAAAAGAAATACGGGAGATAACTCTAACTAATATTAAAAATCCCGAGAGTTCCTAATGTCACCATGGTGTGTAAAGCGAGTAAATGAAGTTGGTGAAAAAGTGTTGAATTCTTTATTAATTTAGATGAAACGTACATGTATTTACAGCCTCAAAATGGTTTGTTATATTATTTGACTGTTATTTTCAATGCAGCTTCATAAATTTTCTCCAAAATCGTTTCGGGGCTATTCTGCAATTTTTAGCTACATTTCGGGTATATGGAATGGTGAAGGCCTGTCCCGAGACACAGTTATATTATTCTAACTTTGCAGAATGTAGTGAAATCACATGTAAAGAAAGTATTTTCTTGCTCTTTAAAGATCCATTAATTACCTTCTACACATGGTTTAATGCATGATTTCAGACAAATGGTGTGCACTGTCCTCACAATACTTGTCCTACATTTAAAAAAACCCCGACTAAATCAATGGTTTTAAAAACTCCCAGATAAAATTATTGGAATCTGTTTAAGCATTTGCTAAACTTAAGATAATCAGAAAGTATATTTATATTGATATTTATCTTGTCTTAGATGACCAAAATGATCCAGAAAAAGAACCACTTAATGAAACTGGAGAAAAAAAAGGCAAGTTAACATATCTAAATAAGGAGGGTTTGTTAAAATCTAAAATAAAAATTGACAGTCAAGGGAACAGGTGTGTACAATAGTTGGATTAATTATTTATTTACAGAACAACACAGGAATTCGCAGCCATCAATACAAATTGAGGAAGAAAAGAATACCATAGAATGTGAGTTCTCAAAAATCAATTTTACGTTAAGGTCAGGATCTAGTAAATGAAAGGTGCCTACAGGTTTATGAAATTCAGGACATTAATTATTTCGATGACATAACAATATCTATGTTTGAAAGGGTGAAACGGGCTTAGATTTGGGTAAACACAATTAAATCATGTTTCCACTGTCTTTGTGAATGAAGTATAAAGAAAATAATTAACAAAATCTGAACAAGCTATTGACCTACTCATTAAAACAATGTTAAATTGAATATAGGTATCGGGATTATTTTTCCCATGATTTATTAAAGAATATAAAAATATTGTTCATTTTCTACAGAGTTCCTTTATAGCAGTAAAATAAGGGAAAAGATTCATAAGATAAATTATGAAGTCACAATGGATCTAGCACCAAAATGACACTCTGCAATCATTTACTAGATCTTGACCTTAAATGTTAATATCTAGTAGGTTTTACCTTGCTAGATAGAGTTTATACTGAAATTTGCACAATTGTATCTCTTTTGTAAAGGGGCGCATACACTTGTTATTTTAATGTCCCACATCGTACTCTCTTACCAAAATTTATGTATTATAAACTTTAAAAAAATATTTTTTGTAAGATATCTTAATATATTACATCACATTTTCTTATTTTGATTAGTTATATTGTTTTAGTAATATATACTTAACAATATGTGATATGGTCTATATCCAATAACTCTATGATCCAATTTAATTTCTGTCTTCAAAGCACAAGTCAATATACATTTATCAAACCATTTACCTCAAAACTTAATATTGAACTCACAATCGTATTTTAGAGTTACATGTAAAAATCAATGTATGCATTATAACATAACATTTAAAAGACCTCATATCTAGATAATCTGGCCTAAACAAAATGTATTTAATGCAAATAATTGAATGCAAATCAAAATAAAGTAATGTACTTAATTTTTTATGACGTTTAAAATCCTGTTTCTTTGTAAATTCAGTACGCTTCTTGAGCCTAATCTAGGGTGATTTGAACACCCTGACCAAAATCGTTGATTAATATATAATAATTATATATTTCCCATTATGCTCGAAAACATAAATGATGAAATATATCTTGATTCATACATGTATATGATTCCTTGCTTGAATATCTTTCTTAATATAACTCTTCTACATTGAAAGATCAAGATTTAACTTCAAAATTTTGTTATCATATCTATGTCAAAAATTATCAATATTTCTAAACAAATACATATTGTGATTAAAAGATGGAACAGTAATGCTACAGGATTTAAGACAATTACGTATAATTTAGAGAAAATAATACATGAAATGCAATATATATATATATATATATATATATATATATATATTTATATATGGTGGAATATATACATATAATAACCACAATCATTGAAATAGATGGCCGAGTGTTTAGCGCGGTGGTCACTCACTTCAAGGAGAGTAGTTTTCATAGGCCGTGAGTTCAAGCCCCTGCCGGGGCGGAGATGAATATAATGAATTTTCATGTGCTTTATGGATGTCTATAGAATTCACAATGGGCGGGTATATATGTTAATTTTAGAGTTTTTACAATGTTTGTGCTTATTATATGTATATATCTATGCAATGTGTATCATTCTGATCCTCTAATATTGTCGTTTAACTGTATTCAACCGGTATCTCAATTGACCGTGGAGTGAGCGACCAATGCGCTAGGTTCCGTTCGTCGTCGACAACAAGATTTTTGTCTTGCCTAGATGACAGAGTGGTTAGCGCGGTGGCCGCTTACTACTAGGAGAGTGGGTTCCAGAGGTCGTTAGCCGGGGCAAAAGTGGAGCTCCAAATAAGTGAATTTCCCTGTGCTTTATGTATATCTATATCTTTCAATATATATAATTTGTTCTTCCAGTAAGCAGAAAAAAGTCACATGAACACAACCCAGAAAGCAAAAAAGAAGATCAAGAGATCAAATATGCGGTTTATGAAAAGGAATATGAAAAAGACAATAATGGAACTGGTAATTATAATTAAACTGTCTCTTGGAGAGATTGTATCAACATTTATTTATACACAATTTTGATGTGAGAATGGAGCAGTTATTAAGCCATTGGTATAGTAGTAAGAAACAGACTCGCAGAAAGTATGTTCATTGCTTAAAGGGGCATGGTCACAATTTTTTGGTCAATTCTATTTTTCTGATTTAATTAATTATAATGCTTTAGAAATGTATTTCAAATGATCAAATGAAATTTGAGATTCAGTCGTAAAGTTAGAAACAAGATACAGGGCTCACAATTCTTTGTCATGTAAACAAGGCTCGTGCCCCGTTTTTGTTTACATAGGTTCAATATACCAGTAAAAAATCTTTTTCAAGCTGATTTGTCTATTATCTTATTCATTCTAAGTATAAAGAAACAGTTTCTGACGTTTAAGGATTACGTTTACTCAGGGTTTGAGATTTTAAAAAATATTTTTACAAAGTTCAATATCTTAAGTCCAAAGTTGTTCTAAAAACACAAAATAACAACGTTATTAACAAATATCGATATTGATATCTGTGATTTTTTTATTTGAGGAAGATATGCTCCGACAAAGGTAGATTAAAATTGAAACAGAGGAAATTCCGACTTTTTTATTTTCTTATTTTCTCTTAAAAACTTTTTGTTGCAGTGTAATTGCAAAAGTTAAGTTTTTATGTGTTTTTTCATATCATTTTACATATTTTATGGTTGTATTTACTCGTCTATAAATTTATATCACTGGCTGGCACGCGATTGGAAAAATCTTTTAAATACATAAAATCGATTCAAGATAAAATATCTCGAGATTTTGATCATTGACCTTATATAATGTTAATGACAACATAATACAGACAATAAAAACAGTTTTAGGCAATCGATGGTTTGGAGCTCCTATTGACAGTTTTTTGTAAAACTCGACCAAAAATTGGTACAATTTTAGAAATTGATAGTGGAAATTCGGACTAAATTAATATAATTACAAATTAGTAAAGCTATTCGTATTTTATCATTTCCCAATCTACAAATTGTTTTATCATTTTTGATAATTAAAAAATAAAGAAAACCTTGAAAATGGTGGACAATTTTGACAAATTTTGACAATTTTTTCAAAAAACATTTAGAGGTCACTAGCAGAAAAAGTAGCTCATTGACATAGTTATTTGAAAGTGAAAAATATCACCACAATAGTGGGGCTCAAATGAACAATAAGTTTTTCGTTCATATTAGTGGATTTTTTCGCCCCTGAGTAAACGTAATCCTTAATACTATCATTTTAGGTCTAAAACTGGAATTTTCACTTCAATATTCAAAATGTAAATTAAAAGCTTTGTTTACATAGCAAAGAATTGTAAGCTCTGTAAGTCGCTCATAGTTCAATGAATGACACTCAAATTTTGGGTGCATATTAAAATACATTACTTAGGCATTGTAAACATTTAAACGATAAAATAATTTTTGACCAAAACCGTGACCATGCCCCTTTATATTTCTTTTTCATCGCCGCTGTTCCTAAAACTCCTATATAAGCCGTGGACCTTTTAAAATAAAGCTCAAATCATATTTCGCTGTGAATGTCTCTCCGATTAATGCGTCTTTTAAAAGCAAAAAGTGCACATATTACACAAAGATAAATACAAAACATCTAAGATCACCAAAAGGAACACTACACGTCGCCCTTGAGTGTTCAGCTTTAAAATTTGCTTTTAAAGGCCAGTAAGTGTTGCTAGAATTCATTGTTTTGATCTGGGAGACACAAGATAATACTAGGTATATTTCGTAAATATTGATATTTTTAAGCACCAAAAAGGCTCTTCATTCTAATTACGAATACATTATATTAAAAAAAAACCAAGGGTGAAATTCAAAACTTCCGGCGAAGGTTAAATAACGTTTCATAGTTAGAATGCCCTTTCTCCGGCTTCAGAAACTTGCATCAAATCCTTTTGCCACCAAAGATAGAGTTCTTGCTTTGTTATAATGCTGATGTTGAAAAAAGTATTTATCATTTGTTCATCATAGACCATTAAAGTATTTTAACCCATAACTGGTTTAGTAAAGGGCTTCTATGTGAGAAGAAGCGTTCTGCTATTTATTTAAGGTAGTTTGACTCGCATATTAATAATTCATATGATTTACGTGTATTAACATTTCTTAAAAATTGGGATTTAAAAAAAGAGGAGCAATCTTAATAAAAGATATTAGGTTAGTGAAGAGACAATATAGTTAATACAGCACATTTCAGTAAAATCAGTTTTAATGCAGAAAAGTGTTATTATCTTTAATGTTTCAAATGAACTTGATGCATTATTTTAAATCTATTAATTTACTAGTATTATTATAATCGCAAGCCATTTTAATTTTCACAATCAAAGTAATCCTTTTATAATTAGCAATCTTAACATTCACATATCCGTTCGCACTCTTACACACTACAATTCTTTAAAAGAAAAGAAAAAGATATTTGTCCAACTTTCCAAAATTCACATTTCTAAAGAAGTAAGGAATCATTTTTTTGAGTATTTTTCAGGTGATACAAAATTATCAGCTCATAATATTCAAAGAATGATTTCTTATATATATATATATATATATATATATATATATATATATATATATATATATATATATATATATATATATATATATATATATATATATATAATGACGACAACAATAATCAAACTTGTCAAAAGAAGCTTGTTCAAATGGAGAAAAAAATTTGTAAACTGTGGTGCATGTTATAAGCCGTTTATATTTTACCATATCCTTCCTTCTAGTGTTTATATAATTTGCTAATAGCTTAAATACTGTTTGGATGTTGAGTTACGTTTTGTATTTTATTTTACTTTAGAAATTATTATTCATGTTTCATTCACACACATATCCTCATAAAGGTACTTTTTCTTATGTACCTTAAGGTACATGTATCTCTGGTTTATGTTATCTTCAAAACGGTACACAAATTATTTTAGGGGGACCTTTTTTGTGGAAGGTCTCAGATCAGCAGAAAATGACAAGAAGTAAGTAATTTTAAGACATTTCAGCATGCATACTTCTTTTGATTAAATTTTACTTATATGGCAAAAGTTAATACATTCGATAGATTTAGAACATGATCTGTAGGATCTGTTTAACATGTAAAAAAAATGTGAGAGTTTAATATCAAATTTAAGAGGAATTTTATATTTGTTGTCTTCTATCTAAATATTAACAAATGACTCCCACTCATCGTTTTATTATGTCAAAACAACAGACCGATGCACATTTTCCAAAAGATGACCGATTTTACGGGGTCAACCCAAAGGTTAAATGTGAGAAAACAAACAAACTAAATTTTTCTATAGGTAACTAAATACTTCGGCGTCATATGTTGAAATTCCTTTAAGTTTAATCAATTCTTTGTTTAACGCGTTGACTAGTACTGTGACAATAAAAATACAAGACGAACACAACAATATTTTTCATGAAATGCCAAAGTAATGAACCCCTAAATTCAAAGACTACTATAAGAAATAATTAGTTTTTCTCCAAAAATGAAGATGGTGGTCAATTGAAATAACTTTTGCAATATGTAAGTTGGTCTGTGGTAAATACATATCTAGACAAAATGGATGAATTTTATTAAATTATTATTTTGAAAGCTTTTTTTCTCAAATCAAATGGTAGGTATTGGAGAAATTGTGTATTTGAAGTGCGATAAGGTCACAAAAATTTATGCAGTTTTATACAGAAGGGTTTAATCTCTCTGCAGCTGTTTAATCTAATTATTTGCATAAATCAAATCGATATAAGGTGTAATAATTTTGTTAATAAACAAATGCTGGCAACAAATGTCAATTATGCTAAAATTGCATTTTAGGTGCAAAAATGTTTAAATAAATGCGGTATAACTCAATAGGGATAGGAGCGTAACCTCAGTGGGAAATGGGCTCGCTCCCACATGTTTTAATAGCAAACATGCATTTTTTCAAAATTTACGTATTAAAAAATTGACCTCTAAAGAAGTTGACTCTCAGTTCTTGACAGCACACGAAATTAAATTGAATTTTTAAAAATATAACTTCAAAAAACCACGCTGCTACCCCCTCAAATAATAAGGAATTTCAAGATATGTAAATAAGTTTTCTTTTGTTTTTCTTTCCATTTTTGAGTTTCCCCCTCCCAACACACACACACTTTTGGAAACGATGCAACCCGCCTTTAGATTGAACACTTGACCCAAGTTGTTTTGTATCGTTCACTATATTTTCACTACAGATTGCATTATTATACTTCTAAAGAAATTATTAATTCAGCAACATTGAGAAGTGAGATACCTTAGGTTGTTAGGTTAATTCGATTGTTCATCATCATTAATTATTCGTTGTCAATTGTGTGCTTGATGATATGAATTCATTTTTATGAATATTTTTCCAATATGTGATGAAAAAGGAAGTTTAATTTACAATTTTAATGAACAGTAACAAACACACACAAAGATAAAGTTGTATATTCTGCAAAGTTTCAACCTTTTATTTTTAAAAGTTTTCTCATATAATAGACATTTTTATCACTTTGATTTTATGATGCAAATTGTCTTTTTACATGAATTCGTATGGTTTAGGATCTGTCACATTGTATCATGAAGTATCACTCTCAAATACGATGAATAAATTTACAGAAAATGAAAAAGATTATCTGGAAAAAGACACAAAAAAAGGAGATGAAGAGGAAAAAATATCAGATACGACAAATACATTTATAAAGAAAAGTATGATTGGTTTAAATTATGATATAAAAAAATCTATGCATAATACAATTATTTTTCGTTTGTCTGATGGTTAACGTTTTACTTTTCTATAGCTCCTGATACACCAACCATACCAGACACAATAGATACTACAATAAAGGGTAAGGCTTGAAGCTAAAAAGGCGATAAAAAAAACCCGAAAATTGTTTTAATTTCAAACTAGATTGCGTGAATTTAGAAAAATTTTGAGTCGTGTAAAATAATGTTCCTCTCAAATGACCCATAAACAAATCATTATAATAACAGCGAAATTAGCAATTTTTGCATTTAGGAATTCATAATGTCCATTCAAGAATTTTGATAAAAGAAGTGTTTTAACAATTTCGTTGCGCACGTCCGAGGGGAATCAGGTAGTTGTTTTTATTTTCACAAGCTTATCTTTTAAAAACAAACTTTTTATTTAACTTTATTTCAGTATATTGTCGTGATTTCTTTCTTTTAGAAACAAGGAAAACAAAGACAAGAATTTGTCAAGAATATTTTAAAACATTTTCTGAACTTATATCTATGATTTTTATAGCCAACTGCGCATACTTAAATATGAGTAGGAATTCTCGGAAATATGCACCCGTACTACGTAATTTCCAGAAACTGACCAATTAGGTTAGGATAAATTTACAACTGGGATTGCTTAGATGTAAATCAAAAACCCGTCATGACGTCAGGCATATCTAAGGTTTGAAAGTTGTATCCTCCGAACATTGCAGACAATGTGAGCTAGGAATATAAAATTGTTTATATAAAAAAAAGATAACCCAACGCATATTTTGACACATTCACATTAGCAATGAAAATTAAGCCTTCCAAACGAAGTTTGGAGACTTCTTCTTCTTATTCGCTCTGAACTTGTCAGTTTCTGAGATGGCTGAACAGAATTGTACAAAACTTTAGGATACGATAGACCTGCATATTTAGATGTGCAATTTGATTTGATTTTTCTCATTTGGGGTTGGCCAACCACTTTTCTGGGAGGATCAAAAGGTCACTGGTTCAAACATTGAACCTTATGGGAAAAACTGTAGACCCTATTGTGAATGGTTTAAACTTGAAAATGGACAAAGATAATAATATAGGTTTTCAGAATCATGTATGACTGTTACAGGCAATATATAGGGTTTATTAGATCTGACCCATTGGGTCATCCCCACCCCCAAGGAATTGGAAATGACCATATATCTTAGAAACGTTTAGATTCTGATCCCTAAACCATATATATTCTTGTTCCATGTGTTAAGGGGAAGCACATGGTATGAAGGTTATGGGCCCCGGGAGTGGTCCTGACACATCTCAAACAGAAAGGGCCGATATATCTTGAATACGGTCGAGATCCCCACCCCTAAACCATATATATTCTTGTTCCTTGTGTTAAGGGGCATCAAATGGTATGTAGGTCATGGGCCCTTGGGATAGTCCTGACCCAACTCAAACAGGAAGTGCCAAATATCTTGAAAACGGTTAAGAACCACACCCCTAAACCATATATATTTTTAATCCTTGTGTCAAGGGGAATCAAATGGTATGTAAGTCATGGTATGTAGTTCAAGATAGCCTAATTGATACATGTTATCAATGAAAATATCGTGTTTAGTCTTACAAGCTTTTTGGAACGCTATTACTGGTATCAAAATGAGATTTATTATGCAAAGAAAACATCACCATTTAATTTGAAGCCATAGCCGAACACATTGAGAAATGCAATATTTCATTGGATTATTACGAGAAAAGATCTCGTTATAACGAGAGGAGATCTTGGGAGAAAAAAATCTCGTTATTACGAGGTCTTTATCTCGTTATTACTGGTTAATTATCTCGTATGACAGAATGATTCAATCAGTTCAAATATCCTACCAATTTAAAGGATTGACAAATACCTGCAAATAGATAGATAGTTAATTAATCTATGTTATATGTGTGTATCAATAAAACATGAGCTCTTTTATAGTTATCTATACACAGATAAAATATATTGACTTGGAGGCTTGAGTTAATGACACTATGACAGTCTACCATCATATCTTACTGAAATCTTCCAATACACTCTGTTTAATGAACAGGTTTGTCTTTTCCTTGCAAAATGTTTAATTTACAGAAAAAGACCCAAAGGGTTTTAGCAGTTACCAAAGTACCGGTATACGTATAATACAACACTGGGAAGGATCCACAGATTCTCCATATTTAGAGGCAGTAGGTTGACTAGCTTAATACTGTGACAATATAATTACAAAACGAACACAACAATTTTTTTAATCAAATACCAAAGTAATGAACCCCCAAATTCAAAGGCTACTATAAGAATTAATTAGATTTTCTCTAAAAATGAAGATTGCCATCAATTGACATAACTTTTGCAAAGTGAGAATTGGTCTATTGTAAATACATATCAGAAAAAATTGGATGAATTTTATAAAATTATCATTAATTATAAATCTTTTTTTTCAAATCAAATGGTAGGTATTGGAGAAATTGCAATTTGACATGCAATAAGGTCACAAAAATGTATGCAGCTTTATAGATAAAGCTTTTTTCTTAATCTTTCTGTTTAATCTGATTATTGTGCATTTATCAAACCGATATTAGATGTAATAATTTTGCTTAATAAACAAATACTTGCAACAAATATCTATAAGGCTAAAAATGATTTTAGGTCCGAAAAGGTTAATATAAATGCGCTATAACTCAAAGGGATAGGAAAGTAACCTCAGTGGGAAGTGGGCTCGCTCTCACATGCTTTAGCAGCAAACATGCATTTTTCAGAATTTACGTATAAAAAAAATTGAAGAAATTTAAAGAATTAAAGAAGTTGACTCTCATTTTTTTGAGAGCACACGAAATTAAAGAGATTTTTTTTAAAATCACACTTCAATATTTCACGCTGCTACCCCCTCCCAGAATAAGGAATTTCAAGATATGCAAATGTTTCTGTTTTTTTTTCTTTCTTTTCATTTTTGAGTTTCCCCTTCCTACCACATACAAACTTTTGGAAACGATGCAACATGCCTTTGGATTGAACACTTGCCCCAATTTTTTTTGTGTTGTTCATTATATTTTCACTACAGATTGCATTATTATACTTCTACAGAAATTCTTGATTCAACAGCATTGAGAATTGAAATACCTTAAAAAGTGTTAGGTTCATCGGATTGTTCATCATTATTAATTATTCGTTGTCAATTGTGTGTTTGATGATCTGAATTCATTTTTATAAATATTTTTTTCCAATATGTGATGTGAAAGGGGGTTTGATTTACAATTTTAATGAACAGTAATAAAAAAAGACAAAATATACTTGTTAATTCTGCAAAGTTTTTATCTTTTGTTTAAGTTTTTGTAATATAACAGACATTTTTATGATTTTATGAGGCAAATTAGGTGGGTTTTTTTACATGAATTCGTCTGGTCAACGATCTGTTACATTGTAATATTAAATATCAACTTTTAAGTATGATGAATAAATTTACAGAAAAAGAAAAGGATTATCCTGAAGAAGACATTAAAAAAGAAGATGAAAAGGAAAAAATATCAGATACGACAAATGTAAAGAAAAGTAAGATTGTTTAAATTATGATATCAAAAAACTATCTATGTATAATACTAATATTTTTCGTTTGTCTGATGGTTAACGTTTTATTTTACGATAGCTCCTGATACACCAACCATACCAGACACAAGAGATACCACAGTAATGGGTAAGGCTTAGAGCTATAAAGGCGATAAAAAACACAAATTGTTTTAATTTAAAACTAGATTGCGTGAATTAAGAAAAATGTTGATAATGTTACTCTCAAATGACCCTAAAACAAATCATTGTAATAACAACGAAATTAGCAATTTTTGCATTGAGGAATTTATAATGTCCATTCAAGAATTTTGAAAAGAATTGTTTAAACGATTTTGTTGCGCATGTCTGCGGGAAATCAGGGAGTTGTTTTTATTTTCATAAGCTTATCTTTTAAAAACGAACTTTTTATTTTACTTTGTTTCAGTATATTGTCGTGATTTCTGTCTTTTAAAAACAAGAAAAACAAAGATAAGAATTAGTCAAAAATATTTTTAAATAATTATTTAACAGCTTATTTGTATGATTTTATAGCCAACTGCGCATGCTTGAACATGAGTAGGAATTCTGGGAAATATGCACCAGTGCTACGTTTTTAGCTCACCTCAAGTGAGCTATTCTGATCACATTTTGTCCGTCGTCCGTCTGTCCGTCTGTCCATCTGTAAACTTTTTACATTTTGAACTTCTTCTCTATAACTGCTTATCCAATTTCAACCAAATTTGGCACAAAGCATCCTTATGGAAGGGTGAATATAAATTGCAAAAATAAAAGTCCGATCTGTATTCAAAGCGGAGAAAACCTTGAAACTGTAGAAAAAGGGGGGTGCATTTTTAAAAATCTTCTTCTCAAGAACTACCGAGGCAAATTCAACGTAGTTTAGCATAAATTATCCTTATGGGAAGGAAAATATAAATTGCAAAAATTATGCGGTAATTTTGTTTCAAATCTAAGTTATTACGAAAATAATAATAAAGGAAAGGCGTGTTTCAATCAGTTTAATAGCTTCGGGGTCGGTATCCGGTAAAATGGGTAGGCAAGACTTGGCCTGGGCAAAACAAAAGATTGGCAGTTATTATCATTAAAATTTCAGGATATTTGATGGACTAGTATATTTGTATTCGCTGTAGATATTGCTGCAAAATAATGCGTATTTGGAATTGACGATTGCCGATCTGCCCCGGCATTTATTTTGCCACGGCCCGGGTTTACATACCCATTTTACCAAGACTCGTATTCCATACTTCTAAAACGAGGTTCTTTGTTTAAAGCAGCCATGACATTATACGAAAACGGGTCGATCTGACTATGATGAATTTGCTTGTTGTGCAACAGTTCGCGCATGAAGGGAAATTTTGAAACATGAAAAATATATTGGTGCCGATTTTGTGAAGTAAATTGAGGCTAAATATTTCAATGCGTTGACAGTTTTCACACATGACGTTGGTGTTAGCTTGTTCTGATTTTCGTTTCGTTTTCATTATTTATGCTTTGTAACCTGGAAACTATCGTCTGTATTTCGTGATTTTTACGTATCAAATCAAACAGAGACGTCGGTAAATCAAACAGTTACGTTAACTATTTACCTGCGCAAATTAAGCAAAATCTGATGTAGGGATACTGAAAAACAATTCATTCTATCGGTAATTCGGCATTATCTTTTGCGTAATGGTAGATTAATGCAATAGGTTTTGTTGAGATGCTCGGCATTTTTTTTTAGTTTATTCAGTTTAAATAGAGTTAGATATCGCTTACGGAAATATGTAGGTACATACATGTATATATATGATTCATTTCGAAAAAATAAATTGTGTTCTTTATTTGTTATACATGTAGTGCATGTTGTTTACAATTTCTATTTACTAACCATATTTGAGTGTTAAGCTTCGAATTATAAGCAAGATACAGAGATTTGATCACAATTCTATGTTTGTACTCATATCTTAAAAGCTAAAGATTAAAAAAGTATAAAAAAATTGCCAATATTTATTACAAAAATTTTCAAAATCTGTTCTTCCAGAAACCAACTTATTGAATTGTAAACTTAACCTTTTTAGCTCACCTGAGGATGGGGCCACAATGGGGGTCGAAGTTTAACATGAATATATAGAGTAAATCTTCTTCTTAGAAACTAATCGGCCAGGAAAGCTGAAACTTGTGTGGAAGCATCCTCATGTAGTGTAGATTCAAAGATGTGAAAATCATGACCCCTGGGGTAGGGTGGGGCCACAATGGGGGATCGAAGTTTAACATAGGAATATAAAAAGTAAATCATTAAAAATCTTCTTCTCAGAAACTAATCGGCCAGGAAAGCTGACACTTGTGTGGATGCATCCTTAGGTAGTGAAGATTCAAATTTGTGAACATCATGACCCACGGGGGTAGGGTGGGGCCACAATGGGGGATCGACGTTTTACATAGGAATATATACAGTAAATCTTTAAAAATCTTCTCAGAAACTAATCAGCCAGGAAAGCTGACACTTGTGTGGATGCATCCTCAGGTAGTGTAAATTTTAAAGTTGTGAAAATCATGACCACCGGGGGTAGGGTGGAGCCACAATGGGGGATCGAAGTTTAACATAGGAATATATACAGTAAATCTTTAAAAATCTTCTTCTCGGAAACTAATTCGCCGGCAAAGCTGGAACTTGTGTGGAAGCATCCTCAGGTAGTGTAGATTCAAAGTTGTGGAAATCATGACCCCTGGGGGTAGGTTGGGGCCACAATGGGGGATCAAAGTTTAACATATGATTATATACAGTAAATCTTTAAAAATCTTCTTCTCAGAAACTAATTATATATATAGCCAGGAAAGCTAAAACTTGTGTGGAAGCATCCTAAGGTAGTGTAGATTCAAATTTGTGAAAATCATGACCCCCTGGGGCGTAGGTTTGGGCCACAATGGGAGGTCGATGTTTTACATAGGAATTATTCTTTAAAAATCTTCTTCTCAGAAACTAATCAGCCAGGAAAGCTGAAACTTGTGTGAAAGCATACTCAGGTAGTGTATATTCAAAGTTGTGAAAATAATGATCCCCAGGGGTAGGGTGGGGCCACAATGGGGGGGGGGGTCAAAGTTTAACAAAGGAATATATAGGGTGAATCTATAAATATTTTTTTAGAAACTAATCAGCCAGATGATTCTTTATAATTGTTAAGACTTTGTCCCCAGAACAATTCTTTGGCCTCACGAGAAGGTTCAGAGTTTGATGTACGTTTATATCCCATATATAAACTATTGTTAGGGATCTTTTTTAGAACTGCAATACTCAACATATGATATGACTATAAAATCACCCTGTTAGAAAAGGGACTAATGATTATAAACATAAGAACATCCAGGGGAAAATGGATTTTATTTATACAGGATTTACATGAATTATTGTACATTGTCCAGATAGTTTGTAAATTAAACAACCCGTTCTAGAGAACTTTTAAATATTTCAAATTAGTATTGAAACAGTTCAAATCAAACTGCGCATCGTGAGTTGCGCTTGAATATCGGAAGACTGACCACGAGTATCGTCTGCTACCCATCTCTCTCTCTCTCTCTCTCTCTCTCTCTCAGTGGGAAAGGTTTTGCGAAGAAGGACCATGGAATCAAATTTATCTATGCAAAATTACCAAAGCTTGCCCAATTGTTGTAGATAACTTTATAAAGATATGAGGGTGTGTAGTCATATGCATTGTATGTGCATAGCTTTATGCTCGTTTTTTCACTAACTGGCATTAAAATAATTGTATGGACTAAATGTAAATTGAGCGGGGTCCAGTTGTGTGAAGAAATGTGTCCGAATTCTTTGAATAATTTAAAATGGCTTCAATTTGTAGAATTTATGGGGACAAACTAGTTATGAAGGCGTAGAGGAGTTAAGTTTTTGATAAATTTATCTGTAGGGGTCAATTAAATTCTTTCATTGACTTTGTTAAAACTAAAGATTTCATTATATTTGAACTTAACTGAACATAAATAGCAAAATACATGTTTAGACATCAGAGGATACAAATTTGTATTAATATAAAATTGTAAACAAAGAAGTTGAAGAAGAGAAACAAGCCTGCGAAATAAATGACAATGCTAATCAAACCACAGAAGGTATTTCATTTTTTTACGTCAAAATTGTACTTTTTAGATACGTTGACAAAATACATGTACAATTATTGCTGTTTTTGAGGCGAATTCGATAGTTAAGCTATCCGATATGTACACTATTCACCGACCCGAAGACAAAATGAATATTGTATTAAGAGGGTAGCTAAATAATCGTATTGATCGAAAAATAAACACACCATTTATAATTGTTTAATCACATGATTCAACGACGAATTTATGCAGCCATTGTCTGACGTCTTACAATGTAGGTTTGAAAGTTGCATCCTCCAATAGCAATATCAATATTTTTCATAAAGAAGATAACCCGACACATGTTTTATGTGTCAACATTCAAATTCTCAATAAATGAAAATTTTGTATTGGATATAAAAAGCAACAGTGAGCAAGAGTTCTCGCTTAAAAAGGAGGTTCACCATGCATGTTTATAATCCTGATTTAAAAATAGATGGCCATGTTTGAACAGTGGAAAAGGGGGGGGGGGTCTTCGCACCAAGTTGTTACCTATTGTCTATTACAGTAGAATGTAAGTAAAAATTGATGTTGGGTTATCATTATTAACAAAAACTCATCAGTTGGGATAAAACAAAATTATATTCATATAGCTGGAATATTTCTAAGGGACTAATTTGCCGACGCGGGGCGTGCCCGGATTTTTTCGCTCAATTGGGCGATTTAATTCATCTTGAAAAGGGTATAATTTGCGTGCCTTACTTAATGTACATTAAACAATTACCAGTAGTGTGTATGTTATTTGGGTCGATAGATTCCTTCTAAAACATTTGATCAAAAGTATAATGTACATTGCTCTTACAAAACAAATGTCAAAAAATTGATTTTACCCCCTCCCCATGGATTCACTCAAAGCATCGAAGATCACATCTTTTAAGTAAAAGGTAAAGCAGGACTTCGCGCCATAAAATCACGTTCATAATTTTACGTACCGATTTGTGGACGAGTGCTAATTTGGATCATGAGAATACTCAAGAGTACACAGTTTGTACACGTGCATCTTTATTTGAAAACAAAAACTTTTCGTATTACTTTCCTATGAACAAATACAAATTTGACTATTTTTTCTTCCGCTTTCAAGCATACAATTTTTTGATACATGTACATTCTAAAGATTTTTTGAAATTATTTCTTATAAGATAGCCTTATTGATACATGTTCCTATGATATTATTTTGTTTAGTCTTGCAAGCTTTTTGGAGAGCTATTACTTGTATCAAAATGAGAGTTATCATGCAAAGAAAACCTCATCACCATTTAGTTTGAAGCCATAGCCGAACACAATGAGAAACGCAATATTTCATTGGACGACAGTTATAATGATAACCAATCGTAGCAATTCTGAAATCCCCGATGTATTCTTAGTCGAATGTAGAAAAAATTCAAACAAATATTTATAGTTTATATTATCATTTAATAATGATTTTAATACAGTGAAGTTGAACACATGTAGTGACTCTAAAAGTATCATTGGTGCAATTTGTGTTTTAAAGAGAGCATTGATTTCTTTTTCAAGAGGGCTCGATGGCCATGGCCATTTTTTGACTGTATTAATCTCCTTCAAAAGAAGAGCTCTATAGAAAAATATGGAAAAATACACAAATATAAATTGTAAAATTTATGATTTTTTTCTTAAGAGCATGTCTACGAGAAAACCATGCAAAAGGTGGTGGGAGTAAGGTTCTCTGATCAACTTCATATTTTGTGTGTAACAGTGTGCATCTATTTGAAAAAATTTGCCACAAAATTTTTTTGGATGTGGTCAGTCTAAACTTGGTTCTGCAGCACTGTTACTAAGAATAGCATTTTGACCCTTTTAAGAATAAAATTTTGCATTATTCACCAAATTATTTTTAAGAATTCTGAGTTTTGTTTAGTTATAAATTCAAAAAGTCATTTAGAGTTAACACTAACAAGATACACTTATGTAAATCATTTTGTGAGAATTCCCAAATATTCTGTCAGTTAAGTGCAGATAGGTCATGAATCTGGCATGTTTCCAACTTTTTGTAAAATTGTAAAAATGTACATTTTTTAAATGCTTAAAAGTCAGAAAGTGGCACTTTAAATTTAGTAAATCTGTTTTTAATTATAAAAGGACATTTAGCTTTACAATATATCAAAAATCTGTAGTTTAGCGTAAGCTTTACATCGTCACATGTATATTATGGGGAAAAACCCGACATATTTGCGAGCCAAACAATATTTTACTGAACTGAAGGGTTGCTTCAACACATTTCAGGTTTTTTTAAATCAATGCCATTAAAACACGAGAAATCATGGGAAAATTGGAATTTGAAAATACATGTAGGCTGAAGTGGACTTAACTATTTTTAAAAAATCTTATATATCTCACTATTAATGAAAGAAAAAGTAAGCAAGCTTACACCCCCCCCCATACCCCATTATTTGCCAGTGCTACACATTAAGACAGGCAGAGTACCCATTAGATACACGAATGAATAATTACAGGGACAAAACTACAAAACTCAAAGTACTGAAGTGCTTAAAGCCGGGCTCTTTTGGTGTGTAATTTTACATATTGTTTACTACAGATTGACAATCTCTCTCTCTCTCTCTCTCTCTCGCTCTCTCTATCTCTCTCGCTCTCTCTCTGCTTATTCGATAAACATAGTGATAATTTTTAGTCGCAGAATCGAACTAAATAACATGTCAGCATGGTTGTTTCATAATTATATGTTTCATGTCCATGACTAATATAGTATTTAATGGCTTTAAAGCGGCGATACACAAACATTTCATACGAATAGACAGCAATATGAATATAAATATAAGCACTGAATACTTACTTTTGAAAGTCATCGGTCCTATAACACACCAGGCTGTGCAGACAAATTGAATACCACGCGTTAGCTAGTGACATCCAAAAACAAGCATTCAATGCTCAAATAAACTCAAACGAACCCACAGGAACACGCACGGAACACAGACAGTCTCTTAAATTTACAAAAAGAATTTGTTTAATCTGTTCATGGCAACAGGATCTGATGGAACTAATAGTAAATATTGCCTTTGGAATTGCACTCAAAAGCTGTAACTTTTAAGCATCACAAAATCAATTGACCACTCAGGTCAAAAGCCTACCACATGAAAAATGTACAAACGTCTTTTTTAGTTATTTTTCTTGAATTAGAGAAGATCCAGTGTTCCGTGATGTCATACTTTTTGTAAAACTTTGAATTCTTTAAAATTTGTGCAAGATAGTTTTATTTATTTTATGTGAATATAATCACGTGGATGAAATTAGAATACTGTTTAGTTCAAAATATTTTTCAGCTTAATTTTATCCTAAATTTCCAATTTTTAAAAATACATTTTATCTATGCTAAGGGGAAACAACTCTTTTTCTGACTTTTCTCTCAATTGTATATCTAAAAGCTATAATTTTTCTAATCCCAACAACTAATTTTAAAATGTGTTTGTAGTTTTAGTTTTTTAACGCAGTCGACAATAAAATTAAAAAAAGCGATACAAGTTTCTGCCCACAAAGATTTTACTTTTCACAAAAAAGTAGGTTTTATAATTCTTAAATATGCTCTAGTTCATTATTATCTGACATCTCAAAGAGTGTGAAGACATGTATATTTTTTCTAAAAATTGATGAAATTTAAGTCTATTAAGTTGAAATCAGTTCTATTTTTCATCTTTCATCATAGAATTTTACGAGTATGGAGTTACCTTAAAAAAAACCAAATTTATTAAAATAAAAAAGGAATTAATTAAAGTAGTAACTTTTAAATACCTTTTATTGTCTCTTAAAATAAATGAAAAGCAACATGACTTGTTTTCTTTATTTTCCCTAGAAAACCTCGAGACGAATGACGATTTATTAGTGTTCAACTCTTTTATATTCAACATTGGAAAAGAATTGATCAAACGAGAAAAGATGGAGCATTTAGAATATCTTCTTAACGGTATACTTAGTTTTTGTACAACATTTAAATTTTTTGTTTTGTTTTTGTTTATTCCTTTTGGCATCTCTAATTTTTTAATCATTTCTTATCATTTTAGAATTATGGTTTGAACTTAAATAAATTGTATATGATATCTTTTGAAAGCGTAAACATGAAATGTTGTTCTTTTTCAGACCATGAAAACAAAAACTTGCCTACGAAGAAGATTGATTTATTCTTACATTGGAGTAAAAAATATCAGTTTTGGTATAACATTTGGTACTTACAACGGCTTCTTATGCAATGCGATGCAATAGACTTATTTGATAAATGCCAGAAGTTTGCATCTGAAAAGTTACATACAGCGAAAATGTTTTATTTCACCCGGAGCCTGAATGGTAATTTTTATTTATTACTAGCCTTGTCGAGGTCAGTGGTAAAATATGTCATCGTCAAGCAAATGCAAACATGTCAAGAAAATTACGCATCACTGGATAATTGTCAAAGAGAATAACCATGAAACTTTATTAAAAACCAAAACCCAAAACATTTTATTTAAATCGATGCAAGTTAGATTTGTTGATGATGACGTCATTATGGACTTGCGTTGTACAGGTTTCAGGGGATGCGTTGCTCACCAAAAACCAACTTGTTATTTTATGTCGCATTGATACACCTTATTACAAATAATAAATGCAAATGTATAATCCCCATTGCTTAATTCAGACTTAAATTGTCTTCAAGTCATTTTCTTTATATGAGAATCCACCTTTTTTAAAATATCTTTTCAAAGATGGTTTTACAATGCGTATTCTCTGCAAAATGACAATGCTCTTCTTCAAACATTAATATATAAAGGCCAGCTCCAAATCGTTTATTTCCTTACTTGCTTTTTGTTTGTTTTTCGTTAATTTGTTTATATTTAGACATATGCCGATATTTTTTGGTTTCAATAGAAGAGTTCTATTGGGTTTTTTTCATTTTCAACTCTAGACCTAAATCTATATAAAAGATTCAATCATCGTGTACATGTACATATTCAAAGTGTTTTTCTGAACACAAAACTTACGTCGGTTGTGAAATTGTGTTTATTGGGAAATTGCGTTTCGATTTTATTTCGAATTTCTGGTAAGCGCAAGGTGTAAATAAAATTATTACGGTCTTCCGTCTTCAGCGGAAGACCCTACCATTATTCTATTGTTTTTTACTTTTCTTCTTATTGTTAAGGTCTTCCGGTTCCAACGGAAGACCTTATTGTTTTCGCACTGTTTCTTCTGATTATTTTTTTCCACAAATTTTGTGCACGCAATTTCTCAGAAACTGTTCGGCCGATTTCGACCATTTTTTAACAGATGATTACCAGAGGTCATAATTCTAGACGTTTTCTAGAAATTTTGAAATCGTCACTTCTGGTACCGAGTTACGGCCGATTTTCTATTTTTACGACCTATTTTGTGCAGAGTTGATCTCAGAAACTATCAGAGATATGACTATGAAATTTTCAGGATAGGTAGTCTATAGTTTGAAGTTGTGCACTATTATGTTGTTTTACGCCATTGGCGCCATTTCTTGAAGCTCGCCTAGGCACGAAAATTGGGTACGAATTTTTAATCAAAATTTTCATACTTTTTGATCTGTATCTCTTTATTAGTTGATATTTTGTTAAGACATATATAACATAAATGGTAGAGCATCAAAAGTTCTTTCCAACAAAAGCAAGAAAAAGGGGCTTGCCCCTTATTTTAGGGGCCAAAAACACTCGTAAACTCTATTACAAATAACTTAAAAATGATAAAGATTTTGCAATGCATTATAGAAACAAAGTTGTTGATCGTAACAATATCTATCAGGTAAAATCATTGCCACGCCCATTTATTACGTAATTAGGGATTTTTAGGGGCCAAAGTACTTAAACTTTGACGCAATATATCTAGAGAAGGAGAAAGACCCTTCTATTATTCTATTGTTTCTTTTTCACTTTTTAAGGTCTTCCGTTTCGAACGGAAGGCCTTATTGATATTGCTTTGTTTCTTTTTCCCTACTATTATTTTTTTTTCTTCCTATTTTTGTGCACGCGATTTCTCACAAACGGCTCGGCCAATCTCAATCAAATTTTCAGATATGATAGATATTGGTCTGAACCTGATTGGAAATTTTTTGTATTGATAACGTCACATCCGTTTTTGAGATATTAAGAGTTTTCTGATTTTTATATGGGTATTTTGTCTTTTGTCGTTCTCTTAAAGTATAAGAGATATTAAGCTCAAATGTCGACAGTTTGTAAAGAAAAGATTGAAGTTTTGCATGATTGTTGTTTTGTATGTTCAGCACTACTGGCGCCTAAGCTCGCTAGGGCTAAAAAATTTGTGCTTTTCTCTCTATCTCTTTTCTGGAAAATATTTTATAAAGACATGTAATGTCAAAAAGATTTATATTTACAAGACCTTTCAGCTGATATCAGGAAAAAGGGGCTTGCCTCTCAAAGTAGGGACCTAGAGGGCTCCAAAGTCTTTTACCCATAGCTCTTCACCGAGGGATATTTTGTAATAGATTATAGAAGCAAATATGTTTATCTATCAGTTATGTAGCTTTACAGTATAATGATTTTCTGATGTGTTACGTAATTAGGGATTTTTAGGGGTCAAAAGTCCAAAACTATGATCACCTATATCTCAAAAAGAAAAAATATTTTGAAATGCACACTGCAGTATAAAATAAAAGATGCTCAAAATGAATTACTTAACAACATGCAACCTTCAAACTTTGGTTCAGTGGCCCCAATAAGGAGATAAGGAACCGGCCCCTAAAACATTCTGTCTCGGATATCTCAAGAATGGTAACGAATTTCTAAACACTTGTTGAACAAAATATCTCTATAATCAAACAACCTATCATTTGATACCAGAAAGGGCTCTAAAGTCTTTTTCCTATAGTTCTTTACCGAGGGATATTTTGTAATAGATTATAGAAGCAAATAAGTTTATCTATCAGTTATGTAGCTTAACAGTATAATGATTTTCTGATGTGTTACGTAATTAGGGATTTTTAGGGGTCAAAAGTCCAAAACTTTGATCACCTATATCTCAAAAAGAAAAAATATTTTGAAATGCAGTATAAAAGAAAAGATGCTCAAAATGATGTACTTAACAACATGCAACCTTCAAAATTTGGCTCAGCGGCTCCAATAAGGAAATAAGGAACCGGCCCCTAAAACATTCTTTCTCAGATATCTAAAGAATGGTAACAAATTTCTAAACAATTGTTGAGCAAATTGTCTATAAAATCAAATGACCTTTCATCTGATACCAAGTGAAAGGGGCTGGCCCCTAAATGTAGGGACCTAGAGGGCTCTAAAGTCTTTTTCCTATAGTTCTTTACCGAGGGATATTTTGTAATAGATTATAGAAGCAAATATGTTTATCTTACATTTATTTAGCCTAACAATATAACGATTTTCTCATGTCTTACATAATTAGGGGTTTTTAGGGGTCAAAAGTCCTAAACTTTGATCTCCTATATCTCAAAAAGAAAAAAATAATTTTAAATGCAGTATACAAGAAAAGATACTGAAAATGATGTACTTAACAACATGCAACCTTAAGAATTTAGTTCAGTGGCCCCAATAAGGAGATAAGGGACTGACCCCTTAAACGTTTTCACAGATATCTCAACAACTCAAGAATTTCTTAAAACACTTGTTGAACAAAGTTCCTACACCTGAAACAAAACAGTATCTGGCCCTTAAAATGTAGACCCTCTTTTCCTGTTTAAAATCATGTTTAGCTGTTAAATAGCAAAATCAAGATCGAACATAAATCTTAAGTTCTAAATAGACGGAAGACTTCCTCGTTGCTCGCAACGAGATCGTGTCTAGTTATAATTCTTTTTTTGTCTTACAAATTTTGTGCAGGCGATTTCTTGAAGATGGCTCATTCGATTTTCTTCAAATTTTAAGGGTTGATGTATCGGCATTTGAAATTTGTACCACCGTTTCAATTTTTTGATAATCCCTTCCGGTCGGAAGTTATCGTCCGTTTACGATTTTTAAAAGTCATTTTTGTCGGCTAGAGATCCAAAAAACGAATAAAGATATAGGGCTGAAAATTTCACCGAAGATAGACATCAATTTTACCTGTTGCAACATGGTCATATAAACGTCCGCCGACACTTTCGGTCGTCACCGGAAGGAAAGATAAAAAATCGATTTTTTCATCTTTTTGTTTTTTATATATTTTTCTAACGGGTTGATAGAGACTCTCTTACTGATTCAGAATATCAGAACTTCAGATTAGAGAAGTCGTTAGAGTCATGGTCACGCACAGGCGACCAGGGTGCAAAATTGTTTTCCCTATTTTTTTTGCGTTGATTAACAATTTAGTCTTAAAAGTGAAGGATTTTATCTCATTTACTAAAAAATCGGACGGAAGACCCACTCGTTGCTCGCAACGAGAACGATCTAGTTTTTGTTTTTTTACAATTTTTTTTTATTAAATTATGAACTGTACAGGATCGAAAAGAAGCTAGCAGCACCACAAACATATAACATCTAAAAGCTTTCATCTGACAAGATCGAGGTAAACGTTGCAACTAAGATATCTTATATATGGTAGGCCATGTTTGAAATTAATATATGACTTAAATTAATATATACAAGCGAAAGATATATTTAGCGGATTTTCAATATTTTAAGAAAAATATTGGGTTTTTTGGTAATTACTTGTTGTATCGTAAAAAAATCAGCATGCTCTGTATCTGTCAGTTATGTGAACAATATTGTTTAATCAATGTCATCAGGGGACGATTCAATGAAAATAAGACAGCATTCAGTTACTTGAATTGGTTTTTGTTTTTCAAAATATCAACGACTGACCCGTACACCACCAATTTTACCCGGTGGCATTGCATTTTAATATTTGGAACCTTTTTAAGGATCCATGTCGCCAAAAAGTTTAAACATTTTGTGCAAATACCATGAAATGACACTTGAACGAATTTTGTTATACAAAGCAAAAAGTATAATTTTGCAAAAAATGCGCTTTCTAAAATCTAAAAATTTTCAATTTCTCGCTAAAATTAATACATTTAGACGGCCTATACAGTAAATATTCCTGTCCCAGCCTTCCGTTCAACACTGCATGCGCATCGATAGCAAACATTTCAGGGTGGCTTTCATTACGATGATGAAAAGACCACGGATTTCGACAGATTTGGATAGAAAATGATCAGAAAAGGTGGAAGATATAACAAGTGCAAACTATACATCTTGTAAGAGGAAAATAAATATCCCAGTGTTATTCAAACATTATATTTTTAAAAGAATATTTCAATATAATATCTAGACCCACCCAGCATTTCCATTATCCTTTTTTGTTTGGTACCTCATTTAAAATAACGCTCAGAGATCGTAACAAATAAAGAAATTTCTTAACATTAAGAATTAAGATGCTTTATTTGTCATGTTCATGATCCTGTGCATGACTTATTTTTACTTTCCGTATATTCCTATTAAACTGTTTATCTCCAGTATTCCAACTGCTGTCAATCAAAATCACGTGATGAAAATAAAATTTCAACCTCCGAGTGGATTCGATATAAACTTTTAATTCCGGTGTTATATAGTGCCGTTTCCCCCTAGCCATCTTTCCCCCCGGAAATATAGCTATATAGCAGTTCTTCCCCCCGGAAAAATGGCTATATAGCAGTTTTTCCCCCACGGAAAGCTGACTATATAGTGGGCTTTCCCCCTTTTTATAGCCAGATTACCCCCACGGAAAACCTACTATATAGTGGATTTTCCCCCATTTTTACTTTCCGGCCATGTTTATTGCGGACCATTCGTGACAATAATTTGCAATAACTAATATGATATTAATTTCTCACAAAAAAGGATAATTATGGCATTTATTAATACATACAATAAATTACATGGTTTTTCAACCCCAAATATGAACTAAGGCATGCGCCTTCATAACATGCATGCGTCATCATCGTTTATTTCACCTGTTCTCATCCCTTTTTGGAACACCTTTTCACGGATTTCGGAATACCTCGAATGTTTTTCATCTAATCGATGCTTATCTACAGTTTTGACTTCGACGTTATGAACACGTGAGAACACTTTTTAGTGAAAATACGCCGGTTTGCAATTGGAAATTTAATTTTCCAATGTATTACCATCAATGTTTAAGTTTCTCCCAGGGAACTAACTGACCAATCTTGACTTAATGTTGTAGAGGAAGGGAATAAAAAGTGGAAATGTATTACTCCCTTCGTCCAAAAGGCTACCAATTTTAAATTAATACCGTTAGAATTGACGATCTTAAAAACAATTATATATTTCTTCTTCTAAATATCAAACGGGAGACAGGATGCAATGATATGATGAGAAACTGAAATGTTTTAGTTTTACTTTGATTGATGGGGTTCTAAATCATGGTTAAGGGGTATTTTAATTATGTATTAAAAGCATTTGTAAAGTTAGTGTTTACCATTTCGTTTTAAAGATACGTATATTCATATTTTTAAGCACATTTCTACGAAATGCGAGATATAATGATGTAAACAATTTAAAAAACATTGAAATGTCTTCACAACCAGAACAATGTCGGTATCTTCGCTGGTTACTTTGGAAAATGTGAATAGAGCATGAACTAACTTTACGTTTATATTGTGACTCACTATTTGCAAATTTTTCCACTTTTAAGTATGCAGCGTGATTTATAAATATACTATTTTGAAAACGATGCTATCTAAATCAAGATATATGATTCAATTACCTAAAAAATGTATACTATTTGTTTCATATTTTTGCAATAAAGATTTACTTGTGTACCATATTATTTCTTTGAACAATTAAACAAGGGTAATTAAAAAACAAAAAAAACAAAAACAACCAACACATATATTGTGATGAGCCGACTTTTTTTTAAATATAAGCTTTTTCTTCTAATCAACTTACAAGTAAAAAAGTCGTATATATGCGCTTAGGTTGGTTATTTATTTTTGATTTTCGGTTTCTCCTTTTATGAATAAAAGTTCATTGATTTATTTATCTAATTATTTATTATATCATTAGTCATCTTATGAATTGATTAAATGATTTGAAGAATAATGAATTTTACCTGCGTACCTTTTTTAAAAAATTTTGTTCGTAAATTTAAAAAAAGCAGACGAATTAAACGTAATTTTCAATCATTTTGATAAAGAAATATATGGGTGATTGTGTATTTTTAAATGATATTTTTACTTTTAAATGACCGTAAAAATATGTTCATGTGGTCATCTATAGTTTTTGAGATATGTGGCCCTAAAACATACATATTCTTTATAATTGGATTTCATACATCGGGCTCGAAACCAACAAAGGCTCCTACCCTGCACGGGGGCTTAAATTTTCGGTGTCATCTACTAGTGGTATACCACTATCACTTTGAAAATATGGTTAATTGGTCATCTCTAGAATTTGAGATTCGGGTCCACACTTATAGAACACTATTCAATCATATGGGGTTTTAAACATCGGGCCCTGAAACACCAAGGGCCCCTACCCTGAGGGCTGAAATTTTCAGCTTTAAGTAGTAAACCACTGCCACTATAAAAATATGGTGATATGGTCATCTCTAGTTTATGAGACATTGGACCCTAAAGAATATGCACTATAATTATTATAATAGGATTTTAAAAATCGGGCTCTGAAACATCGGAAACAAAATTTCTCTAAAACAGAGGTTTAGCCTGGATGAAATTTTCACAAATAGACAAACAGTCTGATAAATTTATCAAGAAATTCTTAAAACATTCTCGTTTAATACAATTTTAGAACACAGAATTATGCATATAAGTGTATAACTTGTAAATCCTTTTTCGATGAATTACCTAAATTAAGTTCTAGTTGTAATTCCGTTACACACATGTTCAACTTTCAGCATTGTCTATAAAAATAATAAATCGGCAAAACGAAACTTAACCTGTACAGATGAATGCCGATATCGAGTATGCAACCTGGGAGTGTAGAAACATTGATTTTAATCCTTACTGGATTTCCATAAATGTTTTTTATAAAATCTGAACCAAAAACGCGAGGGAGAAACCCTACTATGGGGGAAAAGCTACTATATAGTAGCTTTTCCCCCGGGGGGAAAGGCTACTATATAGTAGGTTTTCCGGGGGGAAAAGCTACTATGGGGGAAAAACTGCTATACAACACCGGAACTTCTGTAAATCGCAATTGCAAGTTTATTATTGGAGTAAAAAGATCTGAGTTTTCATTGCATACACAACTTTTTTTTTATTGAATTGTGTTTCAAAAATAAATAATCCAAATGAGAAAAATTAGCTGTAGTGTCTCTTTAAGAATTGCCAAAAACATACACATAAAAATGAAACATGCAATGATCAAAATCCTTTTGTACTTTTTACTCTTTTGGTGTTTAATTACATTAAAAAGATTGTTTAAAGATATATTTTGCCATTTATTTTCTTATTGAAATATACGAGGGTTGTTCAAAAAGTTATTGGACACATTTTATTTTATTCAAAATGCCATTACCAGGAAAGTATTATAATATTTTAATATAGAGTATAATAATGTATAATTTATGTATAAAAATCAGAGCGATGTGCATTTTTATATTGAAGATGTCCTTATATATACATTTCATATACCGGCCGCATGGCCCAGTCTGACGTTGGGTTATAACGACGTTTCTATAACGTCGTAGTCCTGAGTTTACCTGCGAGTAATAGCATTCATCGTTTGGTCAGAGGGTACAATCGCATACTCCATCAAATTATCGCTTGTGCTACTTGCGGATAAGTAAACTTGAACTACTTCGATGTTTTTCCTGTTTCCTTCATCGTTTATTTTGTTTGTTCGGTGTTTTACCTCACTCAACACAATTTTATGATGGCGCGCTGTTCCATGCAGTCGGCTGAAGTCGCTTTCTCAGACGTTTTTAAAGACATGTTTTTGCCGTAATATCTTTTGAAAGTCCTCTGCTAGTTTGAAAATGGCTTCAAATTTCGCAGGAAAGTGACGTAAACCATACAGACAAATGATGATTATGAAGTTTTGAAATGTTTTATAAAAACTGTAAATATTCATATCTAAAAACTCAATTACAAAGTTTGGCCAATTTTTACGCTGGGCCGTGCGTTCTTTCTGCGACCCTTTGATACATAAAAAAATTTAGTTTATTTTTATGAAAAACATTTAAAACCACTATAGTGATTTGAAATTTTATGACAAAGATTTAGATATACTATATGTATATATTTACCCATTTAAAATGACAAAAATGCCATTGTCCACGAACTTTTTGGACAACCCTCGTATGTATCGTTTAATAATTATCAGTACATATTTAGATTAGAAAATGTATTACAATTAGGAGTTACGTTAGGGGCTATTTCATGTAGCGGATTGTTTATAAAATAAATAAAATAAACTTTCTTATTAATAAATAATTTAGTGTACTGTAAGTAAGGTTTTTTTAATGGAGACACTATCTGTGGGTTTTTTTTTTGTTAGTTGGGATACCTTCATATTGTTCTTAAAGCTTATTGTAACACTTATTGTAACACTTTTCTGAATTCTGTAGAAAATTTTGACAGGTCAAGTAACTATTTCTAAAACAATTTGGCTTTTATTTTCGCTCATGGTTAACTTAAATCATGTCACATATAATATTTTTCATCATTGACCTTGGAAGCTCCCATTTAGATTTTGTGAGTTAAAAAAATTTATCTGTCTAGAATGTTGTTGTAATTTAAGTAAATTGTACTCTACTTAGTCTAAAACTAAAAGCTCATGCCATGAAATAAAATTCCATCAGTGCAAAAAGATCACGGAATGGATTACTAGTAGGTGATGCTATTTGTAACCTTCTCTTTGGAATTATTTTTTATTCATTTATTCTGATTAGAATAAGTTTGTATTTGGTGCCATGCTTCCTTTCAATAACTAATAATAGCGGGAAAATGCGTTTTTAGCGAAAGCCACTGTAAAGTCGTTTAAAAGTGAATACAAGTGTTAACTGTTTATTTAACATATAAAATTGTGCCTAACGAACAAATATTGAATGACTTTGATGTCTGGTGCAGTAATTTATCTCATTTTATTTCCTTTACAGAGAGTGGAAAAGAACTTTTGTCAGTGCATACATCATTAGAAATCGAAAAGCCGGGTGTAAGACAGGAAATGGAAAAAATACGAAATGAATTAGTAAAGCACCTTGATATTGATAAGAGTGATGTCCAGCTGCATGGCATTACACGCGGATCCCTAACTTTTATATTCTCCCTCCCAGAATTTGATGTCACGCGTCTTTTAGATGTTTCTTTTCTGAACAGTATGTGGACACACAAGGTCTTGAAAATTGAAACGCAGAATTTCATTCTAACACCAGGTATTTTTATTCATTTCTCTAATTTCAACTTGTACAGTTTTGTTATTTGGTGCAACTAATTTAGTATTTTGAGTTCGTAAAAAAAATTATAATATAAGAATATCATACATTTTATTAGTCAGAAGGTTTGAACTCGCCTAAACTAATTGTTTAAAGTGACTTAAGAGTTTTCAACTTTGTGGCATGATTGACAACGCCTTATAGCTACACTAAGATGACGGAAGACTACAGCTACGATGTTTACAGTGCTGCTATCGTGAAAGTTGACAAAACTATCTTATCCTATCCTATATCCTGTATCCTGCATCCTATCCTGCAAATAAGCTCTATCCTATCCTATCCTATCCCATACTTTCAAAATATAGGAATGCAAGTTAAATGAAACGAAATTTAAAAATAAAATGATTTTATCAATTAATGTAGTACTCAAAATGAATAATTAAAACTTAAAACCGAATATTCATCGAGCGGGATAACTTACTTACCTGTGCTACGGTAAAATTAAATCGTACGCGGGATGGACACAATAACGTAAACAAACAGGTAAGCGATTAGATTTTTGATTTAATTATATTTATGCATAAAAAACAGAAAAATAACTTCTATGCACTTATTGAGGAACTGTTTAGTCACATATTTTTATCAAATTTTTTTCTAATCACATAAAACTGAGCATAATTCTCATTATTCGAGCGATTCGTTCGGCGATAAATGTAAACACGATCTGAAAATAAATAATTCCTTTAGGAAGTTTATATCGTTTATAGTTAAACCACTCGGAGTTATTTTAAAAGTATAAATTCTTTAGCATTTATAGCTAGCTAACATTTATTAATTCGTTATGTTCAGGTCAATATCGGACAGAAATATGCGTCCCTGTTATTGGGCATCGAAGAAATTTAATTAAACGTGAATAAATGCCTGATTCTTGTATACAAGTTTATCTTTTAAAATGCCAAATTAGTCGTTTATAAATTCAAGCTTTTATTAGTTTGCAGACTTTAAATGAAGTAAATACAGAAATCTATTTTTGACGTTGTCAAATGTTGCAACGAATTCTCGCAGTAAATCCGTACTTGCGTACGAATTGACAAAGATGTAGCGCCGACATTTTAGCGCGCATTAATGTTATGCACCGCGTTCTTGATATAATAATTATTATTAAATGGTTTAACTTGTAAAACGTATTAAATTGACATTGAAAATACATTGTTTAGCCAATTTTCGTTTCGCAAAATAGCTCTGAAATTTATACTCGAATCTGATTGGCTACAGGATGCAGGATAGGATAGGATAGGATAGGATAGAACTTAACTTTTATATTTCTATCATGTATCGTGCATCCTATCCTATCCTATCCTTGTCAACTTTCAGGATAGCAGCACTGTACAATATAAATATTCTACAGCTATATATAAAATCAATTTATTTACGCAAAAAATGTTAAAGTTTTTTCCTTGAAGTTAGTGCTTGTTCTGTAAAATTGATACAAAATAAAGAAATTGAGAAAGAAATCTATGACCAAAAAGGATTTCATTGTTTAAGTATTCTCAACAACCGTTATTTAGCAAAAAGCAAAAACTCACTTAATCATATATCATATCTCCATAGCTTTTGCCATTTAACATGAGTATGTTGTATTTATTATTCTGTCTGTCTGTGTGTCCGTCTGTCCGTTCGTCTGTCCCTCTGTAAACTTTTTCACATTCTTTTATATTCTTCTCTATACCTATTGGGCCTATTCAAACCAAAGGGCAAAAACTTTGTAAGTTCTGGGAGTGATCAACCAAAGGGTCATTTGGACCATAACTTTTAATGGCCAGTCACATAAAGAAAAAATTGCTTCAATATCTCTTGAAACAAAAAAGCTGTCCCTGGAAAAAAAGAGAAGAAAAAATAATAATAATAATAATAATAATAATAATAATAATAATAATTAAAAACATAAGAAAAACAAAAGGTCTTTCACCTGAAAGGTGGAAAGACCTAATAAAAGTAAGGCTAGTTTCTACACTAGTAGACTAATTGTTCACGGAACAATTAGAGGCATTTCCACCTTCCATAATGATTAAAAAAAATTCCCGAAAATGTTGATAATTATTGAGAAATTAGAGAAAAATATATTTACGGGAAAAAAATGAAAAAAAAAATCAAGTTGTAGATAGGAATATACAGAGAAAATCTTTTAAAATCTTATTCTCAAAAACTATTAGGCCAGAAAAGCTCAAATTAAAGTGGAAGCATCCTCAGATAGTGTAGATTCAAGTTTGTTCAAATCATAGTCCCTGGTGGTATGGTAGAGCAACAATGGGGGAATGGATTTTTACATAGGAATATATAGAGAAAATCTTTAAAAATTTTCTTCTTAAAAACTTGAGGCCAGGAAAGCTCAAATTAAAATGGAAGCATCCTCAGGTAGTGTAGATTTAAGTTTGTTCAAATCATGGTCCCTCTGGGTTGGGTGGGGCCACAATACGGGGATCAAGTTTTACAAAGGAATATATAGAGACAATCTTTAAAAATCTTCTTCTCAAAAACTATTATGCTAGAAAAGCTCAAATTAAAATGGAAGCATCCTCAGGTAGTGTAGATTCAAGTTTGTTCAAATCATGGTCCCCAGGGGTTGGGTGGGGCCTCAATAGGGGGATCATGTTTTACATAGGAATATATTGTGAAAATCTTTAAACTTTGCAAAATGCATCCTTAGATGAAGATGATTCAATTTTATAAAATGAAGGGGCATGCCTCCTCAAACGGGAAATAATTGAATTATTTAAATTGTTGTTTGTATCTCTTAAATCTTTTTTTTTTCAATTACCATATCTCAAGAAAATCTGAAACATGTGTGGAAGCACCCTTGGATAATATAGATGCAATTTTGTTCAATTCAAGTTCCCAAGGGGTAACGTGGAGGAACAATTTGGGGTTATATTTTATATAAAAAGAAAAAGAGAGGTTTTTAAAAAAAACTTTTTCTCAAAAACCATTTGATCATAAAAGTTGTACCTTGTTTGGAAGTTCCTCAAGACAAATCATGATCCCTAGGGGGTGTGGTGGGATGACATGAGGTGCATTTTTACATAAAAACTAATAGAGGGTTTTTTTTTAACACTATCTTTACTGAAACAACAAAACAGTTGATATGTAGAGATTTAAACATTCTTTTTCACAAGGTCTACACTACTTATTATTTGCTCATACTGTTTTGTACTGTATATCATAAAGCAGATTTAATCAGTTATGGATATTGTTGCCCGTGTGAGTGATGTTGACCTTTTTGAAAACATAAATGATTATAATATATACATTCATTTAAAATATCAATTTTATTGGAGTTAATGATAAAGCTAATTAACTATTTGAGTCAAACAGTTCGGCATAATGAATTAGGAGGAGGGAGATGTAACCTTTTAGCTGGTTTTAATTAAAGTCCTGGCTGTAAGCAGGTAAATAATCAATGTTACTACAAATAAAACAAGAAGCCCATGGGCCACAAATCGCTCACCTGAACAATAGTCCTTGCATCATTTTATTTCGAAAGGGATTATAATGAAGTGAACTCTGAATAAATATTGTAAAACTGATATATTTCAAGATTTTGCCATATATTAAACAATACATAAAAAGAAGAAACAATTTTATCTTTGGCATGTTTTTATTGATAGTTATTTTACACATCAAATAAGACTGAATTAAAAGCTCTAAAATACCCATTTGCATTTAAAAAAAATCCCATTTCACTGAAAAAATTGAAAAATATTCGTTAAATAATTAAAAGATGATTTTGACATCTGTTTTGTATTTCAATCATTAAAAGCTTCTTTATCAATCCATCAAATAAAAATATTGCAGGTGTGATGAGGACATTAGGCATGTTAGATTTTGCATTCTCATCGATCATCTGTCTTATAGACTAAATAAAAAAAAACATAGAAAGTCTATATATAGTTGATAAAGTCTAACAATGATTCCTACTTTATTTCCATAACCATTTTTTATCTTTTGTTCCTTTATCTTTCCTAACTGTATGTTTGTGAATCAAAACTTCGTAAAAACTAAGATCCACACCTTTTTGAAGTTGTTTGAATTTATGATCTTTGATCCCGATCACTTGGATCCCGATATGTGAGTAAGTGATGTCGGGATCGAAATTCCAAAAAAAACCCAAAAAAACTAGTCGATAAACATACACATGTATTTCCAAATAATTTAACCATGAAAAACTTACCATGGAAATTTCTCTTCTTTTTTTTGAAAACTTCTTTTAATAAAAATTGATTTAAACATTTTAGAATCTGCACTATCATAGAATGATTGCATAGTAATCTCACAAACTGTAGCATTGTAATTCTTAAAAAGAAGAGTTTAAAAACATTTCCCATTATATAAGTCTATGTTAAACTTTGAACATATTTTGGAGCCGTACGTAGTATTAGTCCGGGGATCACGGTTTTCACAATTTAGAATCTACACTATCTTAGGGTACTTGTATAGTAATCTCACTAATTTTAGCACTGTAGTCCTTGAGAATACATTTTTAAAAACATTTTCCCCCATATATTTCTATGTTAAATTGTCTTTTTTAATCAACTTTGAACCCCTCTTAGGACCCCAGTGTTGACCCGGGGATCGCGATTTTTAGAATTTAGAATCTTCACTATATATACAAGCTTTGGTGTAAATATTGGCATATCTGATGCAGTGGTTCTTAAGAAGAAGATTTTTTTAAGACACCCACCAAATTTTCGCAATTTCGCAATTATCTCCCTTTTAAAAAACCAGTTGTGCCCTTTATTTTAACAATGTAGAATCCCCTTCCCATAAGGATGCTTTGTACCAAGTTTGGTTAAATTTGGCTCAGTGGTTCTAGAGAGGAAGTCAAAAATTTGAAAAGTTTACAGACGGACGGACGGACGACGGACAACAGGTGATCAGAAAAGCTCACTTGAACCTTCGGTTCAGGTGAGCTAAAAACTGTTAAGATAAACAAAAAACCAAACAGCGTCAAAGGAGAGGCTTCTGCTATACCAGAAAATATCAAAGAGCCATTCTTTTTGAAACTTTGTATGGTTTTTTTTATTCAATTTATGTTTTCAAGACAAGTTTGTGCATTTTTTGAGCATACAGAATGTAATGCCATGATCGAACTACTTTACAAAGTGTTGTTTTAAAAGCCGCAATTGCAATTGGGGATTGTTTTTATTACATGTAGTCCTAAATTCAATGTATTAATGATTTTTGCTCGACATGCTTTGAAAGTTACTCACAAAATTTAGTCGCTTTCTTACAAAATCAAATGCATGCGCACTTATACTTGAAAATGCATTTTGATGTTTTAAATATGTTCGTACCTTTATTTTTTTTATTTACTTGACATTGTAATTATTGCATTTCAGATGCAAATCAAAGAAAGTCGAAACCAGAAAAGTGGATCAGAAATTTTTCAATCCATAAAAATAATGGAACAAGCATCTCTGGTGAGCTTAAATAAATTATCCTATGTTACGGACTTGTAAATGTAAAAAGGAAGGCACTTGAAAAAAAAACATATCAAGCGTATTTTTCCTACAGTAGTATAACATTTAAATCACACAGTATGTGCCAGGTTGTTTTATGTTCTATTCCGTTTTAGGTTATATATTATATTTTGTCTCTTCATATCTGGGAGGGTTTTTTTTATGACGCATTGATAAGCAAACATTAGATGTGTAACTGATACATAAACTGTAAACATTTCAAGAGAATAAATAACTTTGGAAGTTTAAACAGAGAAAAGTTTTTCCAAACTTGTGATATAATTAACAAATGTACAACACTTTATCTTACATGACATTGATGTCGAATTATATTCATTTAATCGGAACAAAAAAGTCACCGTCAGGTTTTAACTGAAAGAAAAAATAGATTTAAAATCTAAAAGACAACACAAAGTAAAACATTAACGCTTTGATAAAAGCGATTCATGAAATTATAAAAAGAAGGTAGTTAATTGTTGTTTTGAACATATTTTATTGTATTCATATATATAAGATACATAGACAAATGGTCGGACACAAGTTCTGAAAACTTTTTGGGTCTTTACCATATTTTTGCACTGCTAGCTAACTTTATAGCCCAAATGATGCACCAAACAAAGCATTTAACTTAATATTTTCATCAATTATCCCTTATGAAATAGAGGGGAAAATACGAATGAATACATATATATATATGACACAATTATATAAAAACGTTATACAAGTTTTATTTTTTCAACTTCTATTAAAAAACTATTCTATTCTTTTAAAAATAAATCCTTATAAAGGATAATAAGGATGAATATTATTTTAAAGGAAAACAAAGACGCATAATGATTCATTTGTCAAATGTTCAACGTCCATACTCTAAACGAAACATGCAAAAATGTATTGAAATGCTGATGAAAAGGTTAGAGCAGCACAAAGATATCAATGTGAATGGAGACTTGGCTATGGTGGAAATAAATAACAATAAAAGTAAGTAAATTTATAGTCATATTGTGGATACTAAATGAGCTTATTCTCAAAGCATTATCTTATTCATTAGATTTGTATTCTTTCAATTGATAGACATTAAGACAATATGCAAGTACATTGAATCTGCAATGATTTCGGATGTATCCCTTTGATAGCTTAACAACAATTCAATTGTCGCGCTCGTGGCCGAAAGAAATGTTAAGATAAATTTTTACGAGTGTCAAATCGGTAACACGAAGATTTGATTAAATGTGAATACTATCTGAGATTGAAATCATAAATACTCAGCAGTTAAGCGGGGGGATCACGATATATATATATATATATATATATATATATATATATATATATATATATATATAGCTTGGTTTTTTTTATTTTATATAGACGCTGAATTTGTCATTTGTCTTTTAATATGACAAAAACACCTTTTTTCTTTCGTTCGCGATGCTTCAATGTCACTGAAAAAAATTGTTTTGACAATAACGACTTATAATAATATTTGTAATAAATGTGTCGGTTCAAACTAAAAGTTTCTGATATCATATTATCTAAATGTAAAAAACAGTAGATACTTTGACATTGTTAATTATAATTCATAAAAAGAACCTCAATGTCGAACCACATATTTTACATACGTATATTTCGACAAAAATACTAACATAAAAAGTGTAGAGAATTTCTCGGTTTTTAAAAAAGAAAACTTAACTAGGGAACTGTGCTAGAAAGGGGAATTGGTAAGGATGGAAATTGTAAAAAGAAATTAACAACGTATTGATTTTACTTTTTAAAGAAGATTCGCTGCATTCGACTGGCAGGATACAAATTATGGCAGCTCAAGACGAAATTGAGCCATCCATTGTATTGGCTCATCTAAAGGAAAAGTTCCCAGAGCTTTACGATGATTGTGAAAAAGTAGTTCTTGCTGGCAAATCTCGCAGGGAACAAGCAGAAAAACTACTGGAGTATTTCAAAAAATTGAATGGGAAGAGTTTTAGCGATATCAAAAACAGCATTTTCACACAAAAGGGTATCAGTGGCAAACAACAGAATGCTCACAATAATGAAAGATTGAATAGAAAAGGTAATATTTTTTTCTACTGATAAAAAACGCCCATATATAGATACCCAATGTGTCTCTTAACTCTGCGCGCTCTTTAAATTATACGTTTCTGATTAATTTTTGCAACTAAAAATGTACATTCGTTTTTTAATCATGAATATCCACTTTAATTTAATGCACTCATTGTTCATTTTGTTGAATAAAAATCAAAACTTAACCAAACATGACAGCACTTCAAGCTGTTAACCAATTTAAAGAGAAAAAAGAAGGACCAGTTTCTCAATACTGTCATAAGATTTATTCAAAGATGTACACATATCCAAGACATAACTTCTGACAATTATAATATAAGTCACTACATTGTGTAAGTAACTTATGAACAGCATAATTTATTTCAAAACTTATCAATTATGTGACAGCATTGATGTGCATACTTTAGATAAATTAAAATTCTCCCGATCTGTAACCTGACTTATGGGTGTTATTATATATTTCAACATACCATGACAGTTTTGTAAGACAGCTTTATAAAATATAATCACGAGTGTTGGTCTTAAGACAAATCGCGACTTGATAAAGTAATGCTATTCAATTGTCTTTTTTAACATTTAAATTGTGTCCATTTTAGTGTTTATCGGCTTATTAAAGATATTACAATTTATTAATCCCTTTTATATTTTTATTTTACTGACAGGTCTAATGAAGAAATTTATTGACGATAACTGGGATTTTCTGCTGGAAGAGGTTGATTCTATTACAATCAGCGATACTTTTGAGTCACAAAACATTGATGCCAAATGGCAAAACCTTTGGCAGAACAATGTCGGAAAGGCAAGGAAAGTTAAAAACGAATTATTTCTGAATTATATTTATAAAAACGAAGAGTGGTTGTTACCATTTGATGACGTTCTTCGCAAACAAAATTTATCTTTGCCATGCATAATGCCTTGTTCAAGTGTAACTTGCTGAAAGAAAAAAAAGACTACATGGTATCGTGCTTCCTAAAAATTGCCAGTTTGAAGCGTCGTAGCTATATATCTTTTCTTAAACTGAATTAATTTTTAAACTATTTGATAAGAAAAAGTATCTATGTAACATTGCGTTACCATACTAATTGTACATGTAAGTGTACTAACCTGGTCATTTTTTTCATTGTTTATATCAGAGTACTATTTGTTCTGAACTAGTTGGTTTTGATTTGTTGTTTGATAAGTTTCAAAGTAAACAGTTGTTATTGTTTTTAAAAACACGGGTAAATCATGTATAAAGGAAATTCAATCATTAAAAAAATTTAACTTGTAGCTGACCTAAAATATTATCTGTTTGCGGACCTGACCTATAAAAAAGATATCCCCTTTTTGAGTTAAAATATCCTCACTACGGACGGGCAAATGTCTTTTTACTTTTTAAAGTCCCAGTCGCCACAAGACGACGCCGATATGTAAATTTACCTTCTTTTTTTCCAAAATAACATATTGGACATCATTTAGATAACCAGCTACAAGATTATTAATATCGAATTCTGTATTATTTGACCTTTATGTAGATTAGAACTAATGTTTGAAAAGATAATAACTGAAATTTAAATTGCATTCCTTTTACTATACGTTTACCAACGTTTGTAACCAAACCTGTTTTTATTTTATATTTTGAAATGTATCCACATGTACAGAATGTATTATGAATCATTTTATTTGTATTTTATTGTGAATCTTATTTTCCAATGTTTATTCAGCGTTGAACTATATATTATAGTGAAACATTATTGAATTGTATGAATGTATAATGATGCAGACTTAGTTTACGAGAAAACTATAGTCTCACCTGCTGTGAAGGCCACCTTTAATCCATGGCAACTCCGCATGCGCGTTAACCTGTTTTCAATGCCAATTTTGTTTATTTTGTCAAATGACTTTCAATAGAAACCAAAATTAAATCGCTGATAAACCGAGACATTAACTCCCTAAATGGGATTAATAGCCTCGCAAGGCATATTTTAAATGGGACTAGTGTGAATTTACCTTATTAAGAATGAAAAATAGTTGAAACATAAATACATTGTACAATTAAAGAACAAAAGTTATAGAAATTTGAATACAATTTTCATACCTAAAAAAAATATTCCAATCTTCGCTATAAAACTTAAATGTAAAACATTTAAAAATATATGTATCCAAAATTCCCATTTGTTTTAGAGAAATAAACATATGCATACTGTTGTAATAAACCTTTCCTTTTCTTTTAAATAAAAATAAAAATGCAAAGCTCTTCAGCAATAAAACCTTAAATTTGTTTCTTATCTTAGTCTTGACGGATTCAATTAGTCTATTCAAACTTTCCCTCACATTCTCATGCAATGCATCTCCATAACAGATAAATATATGATCCTAAAGACTATGATTTTTTTTTATGATTTTGTTAACTTGAATGGACCAACAAAACACTATCAGAATTTAATATTCACTAGATGATAACCCGCGCAAGCGCGCGAATTAACACTTTATTATGATATAATGCTTAATATGTTGTGCCATATTTTTTTGTTCATTTTTGTAAATACTTTGTCCAATGTTTTCCTTATCTTATTTTCTTAAAATTGAAACTTTAAAAAACATTGATTTTTGGTTGTGTTTATTTGAAACCAGTGAATGAATTTTTAGTTTGTCTCTCTCTAAATTTGGTTCTTTAGGTAAATTTTCAATATAATTTCTATTACTGTCCCAAATATAAATTTCAGATAAAAACAATCTGGAGAGGGAGAAGGTGGCATTCCCATTAAACTTCCCCGTTTTATGCATACATTATTTTTCCATATAGACGTAGAATACAATAATTTGTTCATTAATGTTGACAAATTAATGTCTAATGTTTACAGCCAGTCTGTTGTGGTATGAAAATAAATGAAATTATAACACGCTAGGTTGTGTATATTATCCATTTGCATGCATATTTTAAACCTGCCCGGTAGTTAACTCGCCCTATACTTTCCGCCATGTTGTTAATTAGGCAACCCGTTTCTGGATACCCCGCTCTAGTAAGGTCTTTCCATTAATACTTTAGTCGCAAAAATTGTTCCATTTCATTAATCAAAAGTTTGTATTAATCGAAGTCTGCCCGCGATGCATAAAAAACTCGTGTTTTGCAATTGCAAGCGACTGAGTATCAAAACTAAAACCGCCCACTAAAGAAACAAATCGACTCATTTTATTTATTTGACATTTGTCAAATCTTAACTTCAATGTTTTCTTTAAATAGGCTCACGGTAAATATATTCACTCTTTACGTAATCATTCAATATCATTTCATTGCAAGTATATATTTTTTAACGAGAGTATCCCTGACTTGGAGTGTCCACCACCTTGCTCTCATTTTTGCTATTTCGGACTTTTTTTTTTATCGAAAATGAAGGTAGTTTTTTTTTTTATTAATTTCACAATGATAACTTATCAGTTCAAATTCAATTATACTTTACGGACATCATCACATATGTGTTGAAATACTAAAGGTGTAAGCAAGTACTCTGGAGTTCCTCGTTTCCGGAGAAGCCGTGATTATATTTAAGAAAAAAAAGCATTGAATTAAAGTTCAAAAGTTTTGATCAACAAGAAAAATCATTTTCGTTTTCAATAAACCATTTTGCTACCGATTCCAAAATCTTTTTATTGTTACGTTTTGTGTTAGCATATCCCCACCCTCACTCTTATGAAGTAAGATTTAATTCATAATACATGTAGTTTAAAATAGTTCACAATTGAAATCAACTTTGAATTAATCATGCATGTTGTTAATATCAGTCCTATTTCAATATATTAATTATTTGGCATGTTAGCATAAATATCTTGCATTTAAACATAATGAACTCGCATGTTAACATAATCAACTTGCATGTTGATATAAATAATTTGCATGTAAAAATAATCATGTTGAAGTAAGCATGTATGATGTCAGACGCTGGCCAATGTAAGTAAATTTACCCATTTTAAAACCAGTTTCTCTAAAAGTATAAGTACTGTAAACCAAATCTTATTCGCGACGACTTTATTTCGCAATTTTCCTGAGGTGAACTGGTTTGCGTCAACTAGTTTCGCGATCAATCCTTATCCATACCTGTTTTGTTTTATAACAACTGTTTGGCAAATACTGGTCCGCGGTGAGGAATATTCGCGACAATTAATCTCATGTGAAACTCAAGAAAATTTCTCGCACGCTAATATAAGTTGGTTTACAGTATTTTGCATGACAATTTCTTAGCGTGCAGACATGATTACAATGTATCAGGTATGTTGTCATACAACTGCGTCATATTGAATTCTCACCGGAAAAAAATTGCCCTTGTTATAAGATATAAATATACCTTCTTATAAGATATAAATATAAGATTGTCGAACAAGTTATTCTTTGTCTCAGGACAAGCTGGACACCATGAAAGCGAAAAAAGAGTATATTTGTTGGACAATATGTTTATTGGTTCTAAAATGGGCCAGTATAATAACCTTCTCCAGTCTATAGCAAAACACACGACACCAAAAGTATTTCTTCGAGTTAAACATTTTGTCAAAGGTAAAGTTTTTTACCTCCTATTTTCTACCATGCAGTTTTCTGCATTATGTCTTTAAAGGTGTTTTAAAGCATGTGATTTGTAACCTTCCTTATATCGCAGATAGAAGAGAAATGAATGGCAACGAATTGGAAGAGATAAAAGAACCAATTTATTTATTAGATTACTTGGATCAGAAATATCTTGTTTTTAACAACATTGTCTTTCTACAAGGACTTTTTTGACGCGTAAAGCTCCTGACCTGTGTGATCGATGTTTGGAGTATGCTATAAACAGAGGAAAAGAAAAACATATTTTAATTGAAGAAAAAATACTAAAACAGTTAAGGGAATTTTTTCTCAAAACAATTTTGAGTTCAAAAATACAAGTTATTCTGTTTTAGCATCAATTAGTGTTACCAATTGAAATTATATAAATGAACATTTAATAGATTATCCATTTTCATTGAAATAAGAAAATAAAATAATATAAACATTGTGATTTATTTAAATTTCATAACTGGCATTCTAGAATTTTAAAATGCCCTTGTTTAAAGCTGAACACTGCTCGTAAATAGGCACTGTCCGCCATATTTCTCTTTAATCACTGCTGTCTCTACATCCCTTATATAAGGGACAAACCTCTAAACAGTTCAAAGTACTTCGCTGTAGAGGTCTCACCTGTGTGGACGTACATTTTGCCTCGCCGTGTTACTCGGTCGCGATGAAATTATCAAATTTTACGCACCTTTTTGAAGCCAGGAGAATACTAACATCAAATAAATTGGTCAATGAATTATTTACGATCAGAAAATGAACATAAGATAAGAAAAAATGTATAAAATCTAAAGACCACGAAAGGAATACTACATGTCGGCCACGAGGTTCAGGTGTGCAATCGGGTGTAACGAAATCGAAGGGTTTATATACCAGGTATCTGTGTGACGGTGCCTATTTACGAGCGGTGTTCAGCTTTAAGGTAAAGAAGATATGTACAGGATTTTAAGTCACCAATTACAAATATACTTGTTTGTCAAAACGTAAATTAAATTGTTTTGGCGGGTTATATGACGTTTTGTTGATTAAATTCTCTTTTGTGAAATTTCAAATATTATATATTATGTGCATCAAACATTTTCAAATCACACCAAAGTAAAATACGTAATAAACTGCCCAAATATTTCTGAATACGAAATACCAGAGCTTGAGAAGTTGCGACTGATGTTAACGGCGCTGATCCATGCAAATCACGACGATATACTTGTGTCAGGAGTAAAAATTGATGTGTTATTGTAACAATGATGATACGAAATTGCCTTATTCCGACTCTAAAGGCACCTTACATGTATACGTTAGAAAAAAGAAAAAGTATGACATGCCATTGGATGCTGAAACTGTCTTTAAAACACAAAATTATTAAAGTGATGATCCAGGAAAAAGTTATATACCCACCTGGTATGAATTTACTTACTTTTCTAAACACATTTGTCTAAAATAATATGGTTTATCGATTGTAAATACTGTGGAATCATTAGAATTCGTGGTGGCTCAATTTTCGTGGTATTCGTGGGTAGCCCTTCCCCACGAATTTACATCCTCAACAGTAAAACATTTAGAGTATTCTTTCTTACTGAAACTGAAAACTGACGCACCCACGAAATTACATCCCCTCAAATAAGCAAAAAACCAACAATCCACGAAAATTTACCCCCACGAATTTAAATGATTCCACAGTATACAAAATGTATAACTTACATTACGTCTTCATTTTGTCAAATGCAGGTGGATTAACTGCTGAAGAAGAACTAATTCGCTAAGTCCTGTGATCTAGTTTTAAAGCTAAACCTGAAAATCCAAAAGTAACAGTTGTTTTGTATTGACACATTGTCATATTAGCTTTTAATATTTTTTGTTATGAAATTATTTAAAGTTTATATTTCGAAGTATTACATTTTACAGTGTTAATCATGATGCTTAGTCATTCAAACAATTTTTTTTATTTATTTACGCGAAAAGAATTATATTATAAACATATGCTAGAATATTGTATACCAGAATCTGGTATACTGTGACCAATGATCTCGACACCAATATTTCAAACGTTTTGGAATGCAAATAGAAATCAGCAACTTGCAAGGATAGTATACATTCAAAAAATATATAATATATACTCAATGCTCTGGTTTAGGATGTTTAAACAATATTTATTTTTTTTACGAAAAATAACAGTTGGGCCATTCTCTGATTGTTTCTCGACCCGTTTTGTAATTTAGTGTGCCGTTCATGAAGTTCATGTCAATTATTATTTTTGCCAAATTAAAGTCGATAGTATCATCGCATAATATTTGTGCGCATTGGTTTGCACACCGTATACCTACATAGATGTTTGATTAAATCTCATGAGTAATAGACTGTTTTTCCATTATCTTATCTTTTAAAATGTAAATATTTTATATTTTTCATTATAAAAATATTATTTTTCCTTCAAACTTTATAAATGAAATAAAAAAATTTAAAAATTGTTGATGGTGTCCATGCATTTTACGAAGTTAATGCAATTTTGGCCACAATGAATTTAATGATTAGATCAAATTTTTAAAAAAGGTTGCCCCGGTGCATCGGTGGCTCGAAACCCTTTACCTTTATGTAGTAGATCTCCGTGAACCAACTAAGCCAGACAGTTGAATGCTGTGGATAATATTAACACTACAATACTAATTAAAGTCTACGAAAGGTAGATTTATGATGCGAATAAAGAAAATCCTGATAATTTAGAGTTATCCAACATCGCTGAGGATCGGCAATGGTAAATTTTTTTTTTAATTTTTGCTTATAAACAAATACATGTATGTATATTAACAATAAATCACCACCTTTATTATTAATATAAAAATCAATTGTTAATCGATATCGAGTATTTTTATTTGTAGCTCAAACACTTATACGCCAATTTTTTTTAATTTTTTTCTTCAAAATGTGTAACCGACTAAGAAAATTTAAGTCGATAAGCTATAAAAGACAGCATATTCGTTTTTAAACCAATATTCAACCATGTACAAGGGTTGATCCAAACGTAATGTCACAGTATGCACTGCGTTTCACACTGGCGTTGTATTGTATAAAATGATACATCAAAATTTCCCTTATCAAAATTCAAATTCGAATTAAAATGTTTATAAAATTTCGTTGAACACTTATAAAGATATTGATGTTTATAGCATGATATATACGTGACATGGCCGCGTCATGAATTTACATCTTTTTTTAAGTTTGTATATATGAATAAATTACATGCTTCAAAATTTAAAAAAAAGCCTAAAACAACACAATATTTTAAGATAGATATATTGTAAACTATTTTGTAACTGATTTGAAAAATTATGTACCGTTACCGTCCATTTCGGATATATTCGCGATGCCCTTTGTCTCTAGGTCAAGGAAGAAGGAGCAAGAAAAAGACTGGACATGCGAATCGTGATACGATGCTTTTTTACTTTGATGGATAGAAATCACTAGAAGTGTACTGGAATTGATATATCAAACAAAAATGGAGAGCGAGTGTACAGGATACCTTTAACGTGGTTCCAATACCTAATAAAAGCATTTCATGTTAATAGATAATTTCGATAGATAGAAGACGTTCGCTCTGAAGAAAAGTTAAAGCTGGGTTCATATGTCAATGGCTATATTATAAAGCTACGTTCATGACTTCTTAAAGAGACCTCAACAAACTGATCGCACATTAAATTATCCAATATACTACTCAATCGATTACAAAAAAGATTAATTATTTTATAACTTTACTATAGTAGTTACTTTAAGAAAACAAAACTGATAAAAAAAAAATGTAAAATAGAGCATCTTGGCGAATTCATACAGAGTATAAAATTACAAAGAATTTCCTGAATGAAATCGGGGGTCGTATTACAGACGACACTTGGCATGCTATGAAAATTCATTTACACAGTATTTCTTATCTTCATTAAATCCATATTAGAATTGGGTTCTTTTTGCGTTTGGTATAACTATAACAATATAGGCATAATTATAGTATTTGTATTAACAACTGTTTACTTATTCTCTTTAAAGACTTTTTAGATCCCGGGTATGTTAAAGAAATGAAAACAACTGAAATGCTTACTGGGTTATTGGATAAGTTGAAACTTCAGTATAACATGTTGTAATGAGTTCTTTTCGATTTTGTGGGCTGAATGAAAAATAAGACTTTGTAAAGAAAATAAAAAAGTTTAATTTGAAAAAAAAAATCAATAAACAAAACAAATCATTATTCTTACTCCCCCTTTCACGCCACTCTCATTCGAAAATAACAATAATTCAATTAAACAAATGAACAAATATCTGATACTATCAATTAAATTCAAAATTAAATCACACTGTATCAGATATAAAATGGAAGTAAACTACAAAATGTTGTTTAGAAGCTATGTCAATCAATAAAACTCTCGTTGAAAAATTACTCAAAAATCTGTTAAAGTTCAATAATTCAGAAAACCGTGATAATACAATTATTTTAAATTTCAGCTCAAAATCATGTATATGAAAATTAGCCTGTAATAACAGTCACTTTTACACACTTAAAACCTCTCTCTGAAAAGGAACTCAGTCACTTTAAGGACACCACACACCCAAGACGCTCCTGCCCTCGTCAAATTGCCTGTCCCTCTAGTATCACTATCCTAACTGAAAGCCCCGGACTCGCAGGTTTAGTACCACTAGCATACTTTTTGGAAATCGCAAACATTAATAGCTACCCTTTTTGAAGTATTCTAAACATCCATGAAGCAAACTTACAACCCAGGGTGGGATAAGCTTACATCTGATGAATAGAGTTTGTAAAACGATACCAAGTAGAAATCAAAATTACAGAATGTTAATATCCAACCATATTTCATATAGAAAAACTTCTCAAGCAATTGTAGCTATAAATACAAGTATGTCTAAGTTTTCTACATATTATATGAACGTAAACATTTGTTAGATATAATTGAATATTGCTTTGTTCACTTGTGAACAGATCATTTATGATTTTTAATGATTAAGCATAAATTGTTTCAATAATTGAGAGTGTCAGAAATGACAAATTATCTTAGATTTAATTCTACATTTTTGGAATAGTAAAGTCCTGCGTGAACTGTTTTTATTCTAAACCTATGGTAAAAAGAAATGTTTTAAAAATGTCCCTGTAAAAATCATTATAAGTTTTATACAGCAATTTCCCCAAATTTTCCAATTTTTTCTTCCGATGAGAGAGGTATACAACCTTAGTCGTGTTTCTAAATAGAGGGTCTCTTAAAGATATTATAGTTGAGTCACTATTTATTCTTACTGCATAATGTTCAACTTTTTTCCAAAAAAATTTCAACTCTTGTTAAAAACAGTCCGTACAAAAGAACAGTATTTAATTTAAGATAGATTATTTAATAGAAGTCATTTATACGAGTACGTTTTACATAGTGTCTTTCAACTTGGTTTAATTCTAGCTTCTTAAAGCTGAAATGAATTCATAAAAGCATTTGGTGGTTGCCATATTAGTTTCGATCACTCTTCTACTGCCACTGGGGTATATATATATATATATCGGTTGAGTAAGTTACGGTCGGTTGCTTTCCGATCGAGGCATTCACTAAATGCATGAACTACATATTGTAGAAAAATGGTTGTAGTAAAGAATAAAGAAAACAACAATCAATGAAATACAAAATATGTTTATTCTGTGAAAGGATTTTCCAGATATCTCTATTATATTGCACATACAGTGCTGCCTCACTACGCATTCACGTCGAACACGTGTGTCGTTCATACAGAGTGAATAACGTCTGCGTCTTTTTTAAAACTCCGGCGGCACTACATCGAACACATGTACAGTAGGTAAATGATAGTAAATCCAAGAAAATGACAATGTAACATCGTTTCCATCCGTTCCACCGTTTCTAAATTCCAGGCGATCATTGACATTGCTCGATCTGCCACAGTGTGTTGTTTGCGCATGTGCGATGTTATAAAATACATAGGAAAACGGTCCACAATTATCGAGGAATTTTATAAGTATCTGCGCCTGGATTTCAGTCTGTCTTGTTTCATCGTGTATTGGATATATCTTGCCAGTGCAGTGGTTGTCATTTTATTTTTCTTCGAAACGCGTTTCTACACGTCTTTTCGTCCAAGGCAACGTGTTCGGATGCATGAAATACCTGAATGCGGTGAAGCATGAATAGTGCTCTCAGATTATATAGGGGGTGTAGCATTGAGCAGAACAATAGAAATCGACAACTAATATGGCGGTAGTCGGGGATAAAAGGGAAACAATGCGTATTTATGAATTCATGTCAGCTTTAATCGGGAATACTCTTTGATACGCAATTTAAACAATACAACATATTCATACAGCGAAGTTTAACCATACGTCTTGCAGAAAATGAAAAACCATTTTTCAAAGCACAGTCTTTCCTAAAGAGATTTGGTCGGTTTAGAAGTTAATTATATCTACATGATCTATGGCACGCACAATTTACAAAGTTGAAGTAAACATAACTAGTTACACATTTGATTAACTAGGTTTATCGAATGTAAACCATAGTATACGAACAGTTTTTATCTGTAAAGTCATATTAAACGGTTAAATAGGTAGTTTACAAATCTTAATTCATCTGTCTGTAAATAAACTTTAACATGGGTTTTGCTAGTAAATATAGATTTTGATCTGTAAACTATAATGTACATACGTTAGCAATAGTTAAGAGTTGTCAATCATAGTTTCGCAAATTGTGGTTTATATATCAGACTGATAGACTATGTTTTGCAATTGCAAATGGTTTAGCAAGCAATCCGTCGATAATTAAGTTTCTCAAAATCAAATAAACAAATAAAATAAAAACCATTACAGTCCTTGGCTATCAAAGTAAATATTTTATTGTAACATCCGATTTACAAAGTGTAGGAAAAAGGTGCAATTTACGGCGAAAAAAAGCTTGCCTCTGATATGTTTCTGAACACCATTACCAATCCCGTAAAGTGAAGTTGTCCAGTTTGTAAACATGTGAAAATGGCGACTCTTGATCGCGACGTGAATTTAACATGCTTAATTTTTCGAGGTATGTTAAGGGTTTGGAAGAAAATTTGAGGCAAGTGAAGAGACGATATCAGTAAATTACATGAAGAATTTTATGGTACTATTTTCATTTACAGGGTTTACAGACCTGCAGCTACGAATTACCGTGCAGGTTTTTTTTAAAGATATTTACGAATACTTACGTTATAATACAAGATTGTTGACTTGCAAATTATCTTACTATATTTGAATTGGTATATTGACGTCTAGTAATCGATGACAACCTAATACATGTAATGTACAGTAAAAGTAGTGTTAGCCATTGAACCTGTGGTGGTGTCCCCTCTAGGATATCCATCCCCTCAATTCGAAACACAGCTACGCAAATGCCACATTTTGCAGTGTGGTCACTAACGATGGTCAAAGTGTATTAGTGCTAAAACCACTAAATTGTTGTCTTTAGAAAAAACGAATTAGGATAAAGTGTGCTGACAAAAAATATCATAAACTAACTTTGCACGTTTTGCCATAGATGTTTGCAATCTTTACATGGGCATACTTTGTATAAATTATTATAAGAATGGTTTATTCTTCTTATTGGTTAGAGAAGGTTGAAAAAAAAAACAAGATCTGAAAAGCAGACATATGTTAGTGTGTTTCAAAATGTGATATAGTAAGTAATTTTAGTGAATAGATGTTTCAGATTGTATTAAAATTATTTTCAGTGGAATTGAGGATGCATGAAGTCCAAAGTTGTCTTCTTTTTTGACAATTTTCGGTTAATTGTTAATTACATATGTATTAGTAGTTTACTGTACATAGATTTGAGAAATATATACTTGTTTGTCTTGTTAGTTTCACAGACCAATGATGAATTGCTACGATTTGCTTCTTGGACAATTAGGATGAACAAATTTTAAATTAAAAAGAATGGTACATAAAATTTTCAGAAATTAGGATTAATAGATAAAAAAAGGAATATGAGTTTGAAGAAAGGGGACATTTATATACTTTGGGGTATGTATGTGCCAATGTTAATATTCAGTATTGGTTTACTTTATTAGAATTTTGTACTTTTGGAGATACTACAAAATAGTGACTGACATTGCCTACGTTTAAAATTCATTGATGGAATGATGTTAATATTAATCCGATGGTACGATGTTACCATTTATTATTTTGGTGTTAATTCAGAAATTTCTTAGAATAAATAACCGATATCTATTTTGTAAACATTATATGTCCATATGTTGCCAATGAAACAGGTCAATGCCATTGTTATTTCAAAAAAACATTCCTTCTAATTTGTTATAAAACAATTTGATCTTGTAAGTAAAAAAAATCGGAACTAGAAAGTCTTATGAATGAAATATAAGAGGGACATGGTATTGGGTCACGCGCCAAATAGGTAGAAGAAGGTTAAATAACCTACCAAATATTTTTGCAGCCTAGAATCTCGAAATTTTAAAAATAAAACTATCAAGAAGGTTGAGTTGGATGAAAATAATACTATTTATTATCAGTCTAAAGTTGTACTGCAAGTAAAATTTTGTTAATAAAGGTTTTATACTCGAAAAGACTCTGAACACATAGCCATTAACCTCAGAGATGTATTAAATCCCCTACACTTTCAGAGGCTAGATAGAAAGACTCCAAATTTCCTCAAGGGTAATTTCACAGAAAACAAAATTTCCCTAGTTTAAAAAAAATGAAAAATAACTAATCTCCGGGAAGCGATGGATTCAATGTTAAGTTCCTTAAAGTTCTTAGGTAGCAAGGGATAGTTTCGGATAAAGTACCGTTATTTTATAAAACTGAGAGTTGCTGTACCTGAACGTTTATATGAGTGTTGCTAAAATTCATGAAATGATTTTTAATGATTATCATTAGTTAGAGGGATGTCTTTTGTTGAAATTGATATGCAATATGTAGGCCTCTAATGTTAAGTACATGGGAATCAGAAAGTAAAATGCGAAAATTGCGGCTATGATTGGTGTGTTGACTTAACACATTGAAATTGCAAATTACAGACCGGAGGTAAAATAACACAGAAGTAGGTGGATGGGACATTGTAAACTATACACCGGTAAGTTTCTGACATGTGATAATGCAACATGCACACGGAACAGAAAGTCAACCCTTTTCAGTGAATTAGCTGTGAAAGTTAAAAAAAGCCGAAAAATCATGAAAAATGGGTGAAATATGAAAATTATTACCCTTGTTGGTAGAGTAACCGTGGCCAAGACTTTAATTTTGCCAAAATTTAATCATCTATTTATTTCTCTTTCAACACCAATTAAGGCTTTTCATCGTCATTGAATAAAGCAATAATTAATCAATTATGAAGTCTAAATGCGATGACGTCAGACAGATAGTTACTCAAGATTACACAAAAGGTGGTTTAAAAATGCTAGATGTCCAAAATATTCTTTCTTCTCTCATATGTTCATGGATAAAAAAGTTTGGCAATTAACGGCAAAGATGTTTTTATAAAAATGTTAGAGTTTCGAGATGATTTTATAAGAAAGATGACCAAAAAAATAATGTTTTTGGCAAGATGTTTTTCCAATCATGGCTCGAGGTAGTGACAATGTTCAATAAACAGCCTTGTAATATCAAGAAAATATTAAATCAATGTTCCACTATGCCACAACTCCTGTATTACAGTTGCCAATAAATCTTTTTTTATTATGTATGGTATAAAATAAGTTAGAGATTTTGCACCTAAAAATAGATCTTTTTTGACAAACGATATTTGTTAACATATGCTTAACTTGCCTGATGTAAACGACATGCAATACTACAGTATTTTTAGTGCTATTTCAAAGTTTTTAAAATCAGTTTATGTGGAAAGAGTAAATTTTTAAAGAAATTATACTCTTTTTACCAATGTATTTTGAAGTGATATTAATGAATGAAAACTGTACCGAGGCATTTATAAAACTTTAAATTATACTGATGTGATCCCAACTGCAATAGCAAGATGGAACAATAATTACCATATGGACAAAATGTGTGCATACAAGACTGTTTCGGAAAATGTTTTATGATAACTGATGATACATCTGTTGAATGGCTACAGAACAGAATTCTACACAGAATTCTTCCTATGAACAATTATTTGAAAGATACATGTATCAAGATTATTGCAAATGATTGCAGTACTTTTTAAAAAGAAGAAATAGAAACAATAAATGTATTTTTTAGTTGTACTAATGTTTTACCCTTGTGGAATAATCTTAGTATGTCTATATATAGAAAACAAAGAAAAGGGCTGGTTTCAATGTTATCAATATACTGTTTAGAGAAAGTTCTCTAAATGTAGATGATAAACATATGAACTTCATAATTTTATCTACAAAACAATTTATATTTATATGTTTGAAGCAGACTATGTTGAGCTTTTACATCATTTGAGTTTTTAATACAAGATAGAGAAATATGCGTCAGTTCAAAACTTTCAGCTTCGGAAATATTGACAAATGCTGGTCACTGTGGGAAGAGGTTTTCTAATTATATAATAATTGTATAACAAAATTATACAGAAGTTGGATTTTCTATCAATAGTATTATTGCATATTTTTATGGGGTTTTTTGCATTAATTTTCATTTACAACCTTATGTCAAGAACTACCATTTACTGTTGGTTTTTGAATGAGTGCGTGAATGAAAGTGGTATAGGTAGAAAGTGATCAAGATTATTTAAAAGATTGACATTATGTTAATAGAGATTTCGTATGTTTGAATTTGAAAAAATAAAATAAATCTCCATATTACAATATTCTTTATTTTCCACATTTCATTATGATTTGAAAGAGATGATACTATAATATTTACATTTTTTACAGTGTACTTTTCTGAAATAAAACTACGAATCAATTTTGTAATTTATAGTCAGATACATTTCATCAATGACTATTTTAATATTTAATCGCACAATTGCTGAAAATTATGTAGATATAAGTAATAAGGAGTCATTCTTTGAGTATTATGAAGTGATCAAAAATGATTGGGCGTGATCACATCTATCATAAAGCCCTTTGAGCTTTTTTGATTTGATCACTTACGACAGTATTTGATCATCTTATAATGCTCAAAAAATGTCTTAAATAATGACTCTTCCATGTTCTGTCTTTTAACAAAATCAAAAAATAATTTTTAATGACCCAGAAAGCAAACTGTTTATGTGTTAAATTTCTAACAGTAAACTAAAAAAAAATATGATAATATGTGTTGTTAAAATTTGAATTAATACCCCCCGTTTATTGCTATATCCGGTCTCTGCACCGTTTTAATTATCAGATCTCAGTGTTGGACACTTTGATTGTATACCTTCATAAAAACATGAAATGTTCTCCCCATGATATAAGTAACATCAGACCCTATTTTTGTCGTAAGAGTTAATGTCTTATCATAGAGAGAAACAGAAATACCCTGAGTTAAAGGATATGTAAATGTTCGGGATATGTTTAATCAAGAAATTATATAGTTAAATCCTCTACGTCGTCTCTGAACAAATAAACCTCCAAGGTGGGGGAAATTTTAGACGTGTTGTAAATAAACAAAGGAAATGTACCCCAAAAAATAAAATCTGTTCCTGCCATTACTACATTATAATGATTCGCTCCCGTGATTAATGTCTCAATTGGATAGGGATTGTTACGCTGTGGTATGCATGTTTCATCAGTGCTATGTTTACCATTACACTACTGTAAAGAAAAAAATCCTGAGACTATCAAAAAACCCTGACGAAACCCTGAGTGGCACCGGGAAAACCCTGAGAGACCCCGAGGTCGGCACTGAGGGTACTGAGCTGAGGAAACACTGAGAGACCCTGATATTTTCACTGAGGGCACTAAGAAAACCCTGAGTGGCCTTAAGGTTTGCACTGAGGGTACTGATAACGCCCTGAGAGACCCTGAGGTCGGCACTGAGGGTAATGAAAAAATCCTGAGATACCCTGAGGTCGGCCCTTAGGGTACTAAGAAAACAAACCCTGACGGACCATGAGGTCAGCACTTGATACGAAAAATTATAAATTCCTTCAACTATTTAATGATTGGCGTCATTTTCATTGAATATCAATATGAGTAACATTATGTATTGATATAAATTTTTTATTGATGCAATCGCATATGATCGGACTTGCTTATTTTAACTGCATCTTTAATAAATTGTATAAAGTTAAAGTAAAATCCGAAAACACAAATAATAAGTATATTTACTGTTCTTACATGTAGATTGTATACTGGTTTAACATATAACGACCTTGTCAGCAAATACAATCTTCCAATGGGTCGCATGCTACCTGACGTTTTCCATACTAATTGTTAGACCATAATCATTCACCTAATTGTCTTCGGACTTTTCCAGGGGTTTTTTTTCGATTACGACAAAGAGCACACAGCGGGTGTGACCGGTCAGCACAGGATGCTCACTCCTCCTAGGTACCTGATCCTACCTCTATCTTTTTAGAGGTCCGTGTTGCTCTGCTTTGAATTTGTATTTCGTGTTATGAAATTTTGAGATGGTTGACAGTTTGTTATTGTCATTTTTCATGCTACAAGCGAGGCCACATGTTTTGTTAAAGAACAAGTGCACTTAAGCTTTAGAGGATGGGTCCTTTTTGTGTGCCGTTTTTAATTAGAAAATATCAACAAATTGGTTTTTCTCGTAATAGTTAAGCACTGATGGATATTTCTGATTTATATGCACGCTTAAATTTACCAAAATTAGCATACAGATTAAAAATTAAGGATTTTTAAATGCTTATAAATAATCTAAATGCAGAAAAATTGAACCGAACCTACTTAAATTGTGTTTATTTAAATCAGAAGGAGGAGACATTTAAATCAACATTATAGGTGGATCGTTTGGCACGTTTGCTGAATTATACTTTATGCATCATTTTACGTCTAAAAAATTGAATAAAGCTTTGAAGTTGCATATTGCCTAAGGGATCAAACAAACATTCCTGACCATACAAAGTTGATGGAAAGTGATTAAAAACGTTTCAATGTTTTAAAGTGAGCACATTTGACAAACGTCTACCTGTATAGAAACCACGTGATTGTTTGAAATAATTTATTCCATGCGTGGAAAAATCCCCTTTTCAAAATGTCTACAATAAATCAGTAAACAAAGATTAAATATTTTCCTGAATCAAATTGAATTGCATTACATTTTTGTAAATAAACTATCTTACTGGGTTTTTTTTTAATGAAGACGTCTATAGGTCACCATACATTGTAGTTCGTTTAGATAGCTATAAATAGTGGATGGGAAATACACCAAAAGGATGAATGATAAGGTATGAATTTATACTTGTTTGTATATATTCTAGGCAATTCATTACTGAATTGTTTATTTTAAAAATGTTTAATTCATATTTTGCTTGAAATTGACGGTCAATGTTATATAATAATTTTGAAAACCGTAATGATAACTTTCGTTTTAAATGTAGATATTATTATGAAACACAGCAAATACAGGGGCGAATTAAAGAATTAGTTGTCATATATTATCATTTGCTTGATACTAATGACGCTAACATCACTAAGTATAAAATACTTTGATATATCAATTTTTTGTACGAAGGGAAAGAATTCGCTCGATATGCGAACAAGAGAAACATGTACTTCTTGTTAATCATAGTTTTCTTTATGTAAAATACATTTGAATTCATTCATGAAACAAATTTTTAAACTTTGTATTTTTTAAATTAAAATTTCAAAAAATGTGCATCGTAAAGTGTACAATATGAGTCTTAATAACTGAAATTGATATCTGCTAAGCGAGTGAAGAATTTAATTGTCTTTCCAATAAACTGCACACTAGGTATCATAAGTATAACGTATTGTAGTTGAAAATCGGTTTCATTTATTGATTTATCTAGATAACAAATGTCAGATAACTTTTTATTGGTTTGCTCGATTTGTATAACTGTGTTACACTATTTAGTTAATATGTATTAAGATAAGATGTATGTACATGTATGTATGGTGCATTGAAACATAAAAAAACATTTAATACGATATATGAAAACGAAAACAAAAACAAAAGTTGAGTAACGAGGTATTGATTTGTTTTATGTGTACATATCTTCTTTCAATAACATTTAGTTTGTTGCCGAGCAGATAAAAAATCTTACATTGTACTTATTTAAAGGTCCACGTAAGATGAATACACACTCGGGACATCACAATTAATAAATATGACATAATCAGTGTAATTCCGCAGAACATTATGTACATTATCGCGAGGAGAGGAGAGATGATAATATTTATTTTAACTTTTTAATGGCAAATAAATAAACAAGTAAATGAATAAATAAATGAGATCTTTTAATATTCAAAACATAATCATTGCAATTTCAAATAAAACTTTTGTATACGATGGTTGTTCGAAAATTATTGGGAAAACTCGTATATTTCTCTTTGAAATGACGGATTCAAGTGAAAATCGGCATAAACATTTGATAAATTCCAAGAAATACTTGAACATAGTTATATTTAAAAAAATATTTTTATTTTGTTACGACAATACGTAAAGATGTCAATGGTCGAGAACCGGAGGAAACATAGACTCAGGGGAATAGAAAACATTAATTTCTACTTAATAGTGTTAGTAGAAGAAATATGTACGGAATAACTGTTATAGACGTTTCATAGCAATTTGACTTTCAGATAGCAATAACTCAAATATTGTTCACAAAAATCAAGAATGGAGAGAATATCAAAAGAAAAGAAGTATAATAAAGTAAGTATGTTTGCAAGTATGATGAAGTAAATGTATAATATATTTACAAACAAATTACAATATTATATTTTGTTGCTTTAAAGCACAAGACAGGCAACACATACAAACAGTTATTGATATCGACGAAACATGCTGTATACTTTTGGAAGTTTATGTAATTTAGAGCGCTTTATGAAATATGCTGCAATGAATCATTTGATGCTTTTTTATTTTTGTAATGCATTTTTATACAGTTATAAAAAAGATTGACTATATAAAAATGATATACAAATGTACATACGGGATTCAAAGGTTTCATTTAAAGATATGATGTCGGTGTTACTAGTATACATTGGAATATGTTATAATTGGTAACTCAAGGCAATATCTGATGTAACATAATGGAAGAAAAGTATTTTTGAATTACTGCTGAAGACAATTTGCAACAATGAAAGATCTGTTAAGCGATTTAAGAGGGCTCGGTGGTCTTGGCCATTTTTAGACCGTAATGATTTTCTTCAAAAGAAGTTTTCTATATAAAAATTAAAAAGATATCCAAATTTAAGGTAAAATTTCTGGATTATTTTTTTTACTGAATAAATGTTTAAAGTTTAACAAACCATATCTTTAAATTTTTGGTAAATCTGAAGGTTAATTTGTTTGCCATCCAGGCTCCTTAAATAAAAATTGAATTTAAAGCACCTTTGTCATCACCTTGTTCTTAATATAACATTTTAAATATTTGCTGTGAGTTTTGGATCAATTATTGTACAAAACTATTTGACAAAAGTTGATAAAATTTCTAAAATCATCATCATACTTCACATTTGATCCTTTGATATGACCCAAAAATTCATTATGCTTAAAGTTCGAATATTTGTATTTATATTGTCAAAATTTTAGGTCAAAACACATACTACACATTCTAGGATGGAAAGATCAGATGAGCATCATTCAGGTGTTGGATTAAAATGTTAAAACATGCTGTACCTTGTTATTCCACTTTACATGGACGACAGGTTTGAGTATTTATTTAACTGAAGAGAAGAGGTTGAATTTATCTAATATGATGTGAATATTACCATTACTTTGTGTATCCATGAAGTAAATAATTGATAACCTTAACTGAAGAATTTTTTTAAAAATATAATCTCAAATACTGTTTAAATACTGTAACTGTCTTTTTACCCCCGCTCAGAAGGAAACATACTTTTGTTTTAGATTTCATTTTTGTACCAATCGAGCGTCAACATCCTGTTAAATGACGACTTTGTTTATTTAGGGGGCCGAATTTAGTTTTCATTGCGAACGTTTTTGAGCATTCTAGAAAAATGCAGTATAGACATACTTTTAATGAATTTTTTCGATATCATTTAAAATATTAAACACAATTAACAAAATACAGATAAAAATATTACGATTTTAAAGAAAAATTCAATTTTTTAAAACGATTTTTTCGTTATACGGTAGGTGAGCCTTGCCATTTTTGCTTTTATGACTATGATAAAATGAAGATTTGTTGGAGTGCGTTGTAAGAAAGAACATAAAATAGAAAGTAAAAAATCGTAAGCTGTTCAAAATCTGTGCACAGAATAATGCTATCCTCGGGGGTATTTTTCCTAATTATTTTACTCATATATTATACCAATCTACATTTATGATACTCCAAATATGTAGCAAAATATGGTGTACTTTAATATTTTAAGATTGCTATCACTAAAACCCAGACGGTAATTTATAGTTTTTTTATATATAAGGTAGAAAATAATGCTACTAATCACATATTATAATTTGAGAAAAAAAAACTATTGTAATATTTTTTTAATCTGCTTCAAATTGCTAAAAATGACAATTTCTTATATATTCCTATAGTAAATGTACCTGTATTTTGAAATGTCCCCTAAAAAGAACCAACGGTTGATTTTCTTGAAACTTTGCAAATAATCTAAAGTTGGTGTGAATTACCAATTGTTAAAAAAAAGAGTTTTGCTATTGTCGTTTTTCCACAAAAAAACCCAAATCGGTTTCTTTGAAGCCTAACATTTCGAGAGAGAATAATTGTCAAAGATTTCTCAGCAACTATTTATCGCTAATGATTGAAAATTTAATACTCTTTGTTTAGGCATGCCATATGGTGGGATTCATTTTTGAACAAATTGGACTTTAAACAACTTCTTATTGAATGTCGAATTTGCTTATTTTGTATATCACATTAGAGTGGAGGTATTATAAGCGAGCATTGACTCATATGTATATTGTTTATACCTGTTATATAATTGTTTTTTATTTTATTGCCAAATTTTCTTATCTTTGTTGCGAAAAGAATACGCTGATAAAAATAAAATACTGTAGCATTGTTTTGTTTCCATTCAACAATTTTCAGAGAATATGTTTTGAAAACGAGTGCTGTTACTTTATGTTACAAATAAGCATATATATCTAAAGGGAAACATGTCATATATTTTCATGTAACATTCTCGGATAATCATGTTAATGTTATTCTTTCAGATATCAAAAATGATGCAGAGTATCTTAATTAATCTTAGCCTGGTTTGTATAGCTATTATTATATTATGAATAGTTTTAGGAGTCATGGTAAATCATGATTAAGTCAAAAGCTATTAGTTTCACGGTGAAAACCTGAATTGAATTATAGAATCAATCTACGATACTTATGAATGAAAAAATAATTATTCAAAATTCAATCGATTTAAAAAAGATGACAAGTAATGTGATTCGGTTCCTGTTTACATTTATTAAAAATAATGTCATTTTTATTTGAGATGAAACGTTTGCATATTGGTTCTGTGTAGTTTATTTTCAGCACATGGAAATCATGCAACAGTGCAGTTTTGCCCAAATGGGTATACAGAGTTGACTCATGTCCAGATCCAATAGATATTTATCAATGGATAAATGCATCCAAAGCACTTAACTGCCATCATGATCTGATGTCAACAGATCCGAATGAACAGGCATCTGTGTATCATTGTATGCCAAGTATTTATTTAAACGAGACTGTGGAATTCTGTGGCAGGAGTGTTCCCATTGCTCCAGGTGATTTTTGCACCTTTTGCAATTGTTTATTAGAAGTTTTTTAAAGTTTTTCTTTAAATTAATATTTACATTCATAAAGGACTTTTTTTCTCAATTTAGAACAATTTCATACGAATTTTAATAATAATTGTGTTTTATCTGTCTTTGAAAAACCAGGGTTTTGTCCAATTTACAATTACGGAACCACATTCGCAACTTACCACAATTGTTCGGATTTTACCTACGGGTGTCCATCAACGATGTTTCACTCTAAGAAAGTATTTCAGCGTAAGTGGACATTAGTTTTATTGGTCATTTCATTTTGACTTGATAGCTACAAATACATTAAAAATATATATTGTGACAGAAAACTCCACTATGCTCTGGCACTGTAATAAAAATATATATATTAATACTTTAAATGATCGGATACAGCACTTAAATTGTGAAAAAAGTTGCTTGGATCTGGCTTTATATGCTCGCTATTTAAATTTTTATGTAGATTAATGAATCTTGCAACTGTATTTAAAAATCAATTATTTTTTGTTAATAGAGAAATGCAATTAAAACAATTGACACATAACGGCAACAATGCGCGTAATTTATAGATGATAAAGTTTTCAAACAAAGTGCTAAAGAATTTACATAATTGAAAGAAAAAAGTGTACCAGTGCTGAGTAGATGATAACAAAGTTGGAATACATAGTATCTGTTTGAAAATATTTTTTGAATAAAATTATAAAAAATAACTTCCCGTATCAGAAATGTCATTGTTTACTGTCTAATCCCATCTATCCATTTAATATGTAGTTCAGTAAGCTGGATGGTCCTGACCATACTTAGGTAATATACACCTCCTTTTAACGAAAAGTTTTGTATAAGGAAAAAGGAAAATGTTCAAAATTTAAAGTAAAAATGTTTAAATTTGTTCTTTACTTAATGATAGATTATGGCGAATAGCATTGTATTTTAAAGTTTGTCAGCTCTGATGGATAATTTGCTAATCGCCAAGCCTTTTTAATACGTTTGTGTATGCCTGCAATTCATTATTATATGCGAAATTCACCATGATATTAAAGCTTCACCTCCGCCACGGCAAGGGGTTTTAACTCTAATCTAGTGGAACCCACTTTTCTGGCAGTGGACGGCCAGCGAGCTAACAACTGGGCCATCTATGCAATCTATGCAGGTCAAAAAATTTGTTCTTTGTATTTGTTATTGCTTTAGTTGAGTATAATAAGTACATTTCTCTGTAAAAATTACCGTCAAGATCTAATCAAATTGACGTTAAACTGTACCTTACCTCTATCTCAAAGATCTTGTGGTGTTCAACAGCATGTCAGGTTCTGTTCGTCATGAAAAATAAGTTTTAAGGCTTGCTTAGATATCCGAATAATTAGCTTGCTGACCGCGCATTGTCATTAGAATGGGTTCTACAGGTCTAGAGTTTAAACCCAAACTGAAGTGGAGGTATGGTTTAAATATGGGAATTTCTGTGTGTTTTATACATTATCTTATATCATTACAGTCTAGAGTTTTGTAGTTGATCTACACGTATCATTTGATCCCGATTAAGTTTTGGTATTGCATTTAATTTACAAGGGTATAAATAATTACATATTTTATCGCAGTTGGTTTTAACGATTATCATACGCTTTCAGGGGACTTGCATATCATATCAAATAAAGCATTACTATTTAAGCACAAGTGAAACTTTATCGGATGACGCTAACAAACTTAACCTTTTGAAAAGGGGCGACAATGGTTGTTAGCCAAATAGTTCTATATACTTTCACTGTGTGAAGTCCTTGTTATCAGTATATCGAAGACACGAATGACATTAGAACAATTCCTTTCTGTTCAAGAAACTTACAAACTTCACAGTTAGAATATAACAAACACTTATCAACTAAAACGAAAATGCAGCGCCTGAAAAACTTATGAACGTTCTTCGATCAGTAATCAAACGTTTGTGTACCAAACAGTGGGCAAAAAATAGTTGTCCGCTTGTGATTGGTTCAATCTTCTGTTGATGTGCGGGAGAAGAACCCCATAAGTTCCTTACAAACGCATAGACCTTTATTGGCTATTATTATGTGTCCATTTCAATTTTGAATAGTGTTAACTTCACCGGGTCTCCATAAACAATGAACATATAGGCCAGACCCCCCCCCCCCCAAGAAAAAAAAAGAAATAATATTAAATTACATTTAAAAAAAAAAAAAAGACTCGTGCATACGGTGAAAGTTCCCGCCCGTTTGTTTGACCTGTGATAGCATAAGCTGGTTATGTACATGTGTGATATAGCATTCATTTTATTTTTTTATTTATGTTATATTTTATTTTTACACATTAATAGACCCAGAGTGTTTGAAAATTAACCGTATAGCAAGATGTTTTGAGGTCCAGACGAACTGCTCGCAAAGTACAGCAACGTAAGTAATTCTGTCTATTAAGATGTTTGAAGACTTATGCAGTAAGAATTACCTGAATGAAGAAAATATTTGTTTCTTCTCAGTATCAGTTCCAAAACGACCACCGAGAATAGACATAGGAGGCTGACGTATGTATTTTTTATCTTTACAAAATCGACAGATTTAGGTATGGTATCAATTACAAATTGCAAATCGAATAACTATTGCAATTATCTAGCTCCATTTGATAGGTGTGTTTAATCTCATCAAGTACACATCATAAAAATACGTCGGTGATATTTTGTCTAAATTTAAATAGAAAAAAATCAACTGCTATAAAATATGTAGTTATTTATATCCTAGCAAATTAAATGCAATACAAAAACTCAATCTTGATCCAATGATACATGTAGATCAACTACAAAATTTTAGACTGCAATCATCTAAGATACATGTATAAAACACACCGATTATTTAAAAAAAAAAAAAATTTCGATTATGCATATATACCAGTACTTACAGTTCATTTTGTATTGCCTTTATCATTAAAAAAATCCATATATTATTTATATACAATTATTTCTTTAACCGTGATAAAAAAAAGTTACAAATTTTGAAAGAAAAAAATTTATTCTTTTTCAAATTAATTTTTTAGAATTATCTTACAACTTAAACGGATTCTGTACGTTTATTTTTAGATCAACTACTCCAGCATATATATATGTTAATGGAAATACCAAAAATGAAAATTCTGTTGCTGTTGTGTAAGTGGATTTTAGTCATACAAACGTTTGTTCACCTTTGTTTATGGAAATGCTGTTAAGCTTTATCTTTATTTCTAATTCACACAATTTTAAACACATATTTGAAAAAGGTTTTATATTTATAGAATATTTTTAAATGCAAAATGTGATTAAAAGGTACTAAAATGTTGCAAACTGATGCATGTTAAAATAATTGTTCGTTTTCACGTAAAACTGCAAAGAAGCAAGGTAAAATTGTACTAACAATTGCAAAGTAAAAAAAATAATAATGTTATAATTTTCAGCCATTCATACATCATCTATAATATATTAACATTAAAAAAAACCGGTAATTATTAAACAAATTGAAAGTAGTTTTACAATTGAAAGATGTACATGTACAGCAAAAAGTGGCGGAATGTATATATCTGTCTGACATATATGACGTATATCTGACACTTTACCGCTTTTATTTTTATTATTAATTCGCATTTATTCAAACGCATAACTGACTTCTTTAGGAATGAAGTGAATTCTAACGCTGAGGGTAATATTAATAGAACGGATTATAAACTGGGTCCAAACCAATTAGATTTCAGTGTTTAACATTAAAGTATTATAACAACTGATAATAATAAATCTGCTGTACTTTTAGTGATATCACAGCGATAACAGGCCTTCACAAAATCTGTTTTATTTTATTTTTGTAGCTACGTTATCATCATAGTTTCTTTGCTAGTCGTCACAGTTCTATTGATAGTAGTCTTCACTTTCCTTTTACGTCAACGAATATACATTCAATACAAACGTAAGTAACATTGTCTTTTTGTTTACAATAAGATATAATTATATTAATAAAAAATTATATTATATAAAAAGTGAGAAATATGCATGTAAATACAGGCAATGAGTGATTTTTAACGCCGTTTTACAAATTTTAAATACATGTATTTTGTATAAATTTGGAACGTTCTTTGTCAAAAAAAGGTAACTTACATAAAAGAATAATTATATTTGTTGTAAAGAATATATTTGATTTTGATGTTAAAAAAGAAAAATTATGACTTTCTGAAATCCACAGTTTTCGGAGGCGATGATATAGTGAATAATCGAAAACAATTTTTTTAAATGAAACGATGTTTGTCAACAAGTAAATGTAACTTACAAAAAAGACAAATTATATTTGTTTTGAACGAAATATTTTATCCTGATGTCAAAAAGAAGATTAATTATGACTTTTCTAAAATTCCAACTGATTTCGGAGACAATTATAATGCTTATATTCAAAAGAGAAACATGAATTTTACTTTTAATTTTTTTTTATTTTGCATGTGTATAATACAAATAGATATATTAGAAAAAATGAACAAAAAATGAATATTCGTCATTGCTAAAACAAAATTGCATGAAATATGTAAAATATTTTGTCTTTTTTTTAAACTTATTTCTGATTGTTTGAATTTTAGACGAAAAAAAACACCTACAAATCAAACATTATACTATTATTTTTAACAGATTTGTTTCCTAAAAAACCACGGACTATACCGATTATAGAATTTAATGAACTGAGTAAGTTCCTAAATGGAGTGGAATTACCGCCAACAGACTATTGATCTTTCTTTAAATCTTTTGAGAAAATAATTATGAGAACTTGGAGAATACTTTTTTTCGATTAAGCGTCTCCTTTACTGACGGCATATATTGAACAAATCGAAGCAAAATGTCCCGGTGCGAAACGTTTTCATAGCAAAACGCCTTGCATTCCAAAAACGCTGGTTGTGTTTTTTCGATTCAGATAACAGAAATTGTAGCGAACACACTGCCGCCTGGTGTCATAATGTGGCAATATTTACATTTTGAAGGGTCTTTGCATGTGAAAACACTACGTATCGATGGTGTACTATACCGTCCAATAGATTTAATTGACTTATAATTATGGTGCATATGGGGTTTGCTTATTTATATTTAAATACTCAAAAAATGATTCTGTATTCCTTAATTAAAATCACAAGACTTTTGTTCGACTTTATTGAATGGACTTCATGGTTTGCGTGATCGAAATCATTTTTGGAATAGAGATTAGTATAAAGAAAATTAGTCACGAACGGTATAAATATTAAAAAAGAAGTACAAATTAACATGGATAAGAAGAGAAGAAAGCAACAAAGAAATAAGCACAACATAAAGAAAAAAAAGAACCAGAATGAAATATGATAAGAATCGATATGATAACAATATAGCGACATACATGTGTAAATGTACTGAAGAATGAAGAAGCAGAGTTAGAATAAAAGCAAAATAAATAGTCTTTTGGCGGTAAATCTCTTCTATATTTCCAATGCATTAAAATATTTTCACACAAAATGACTCCCTCTTAAAACTTAAATGATATATGTAATAACATTTTGTATTCTAATAATAAATTGAAATATTGGATTAAGTAGAATAGAGATTTTTTTTAAAAAGAAGCATAATTGGATATTATAATTTTGTAGGTGGAACCAAACACACCAAGGAATCTGCTATACAAAGCGATATTCATATTGTTATGACCAAGGAAAATGGTTTGTATATTTTGAAGCTTAATATCTGAGCTGTATGCATAATACCAAAACTTTGTTTAAGTGTATTATAAAACAGCCAGCGGATTTATAAACTGCTGCATCAATAAAACAAAAGCATTGCAACTTAAACAATCGTATAATTATATTCATGTGATTTAAAATATGAAATATTTAAGTTTCACTTGTTAAGTTAAACTAATTGTATGACAATGCATAGACCTCTACTATATATAGGTAGTATAAATGTCAATAGAATAATAATATCCTATGAACAAAAATCAAAACTTTGAGTTATAAATCTTTTACTAAAACCAGTGTGCATTGGTTTTCTATAATAAAGGCACATAAGTCTAAATTTTCAATGTTATGTGTTGCTAAATTCTACTCATCAAGACAGTAGCACAACTTTCAGTTGCGTAAACAATATCTTAATATATATCTGTTCACAATTTGTGTGCTTTATAAACAATTAACCTCACCAAACTTGTTCCAAAAGAAACGTTAGCGTCGGTGATAGATATTTAACTCATTTTTATACTACTTAATTAAATTGAGAAAACATGCAGAAATTCATTTGAGTACATTTGCAAAATATCTTTCCTCAGGTGAACCTACGGAAAACAAACTGTTGTTTAATTGTATAATACAATTGATAGGCATATTCGTAAAAAAATATGTTTATTTAAACGAAAATATGAAAAATTAATAACAATGTTAAACGTTTCACACAAATACATGAACGTCATTGGTACATGATCAAGTATTCTGAAAGTGGTCACGAAAACAATGCATTTTATTTCCAAGTGATTTGAACAAGTTATTAACGAAGTTAATGTATCAGCAAACTTTTTCAAATTGCTTTTTTATCTTTTAAATAACATATCACCTGTTCATGTTTCACATTTATGTTTTGTACCTATAAGAGTTTAACGTTTATCTATCGGTTGTCGTTTTTAAAGCTTGTATGTTTTTATTATTACCGAGTTAACGAGTTTGCATAAGATGTCGCGTGTTTACAATCAAAAACATTCTAAGGAAACTTCTTGCTTGATTATTTTTAATCTCCTTTTTTGCACCATCGCCGATATGATATAAGTTTGTATGTGTTAGACAGCAGTGTCAGATTTTTCTGTCTTATACTGTGTAATACTAACTGCTGAAAACGTAAACAAATATTCTCCTGTGTAAGTCTTAAAATGTGCTAATCCATCAGGAAATTGTTTTGCTTAACTGATTGTAATTTAAATAAAATCATTTTAAAAATTGTCTTATGCACTTTTCTTGACTTGCACTATATGTAGCGCGCGGGGAATTTTTTTTTAGCGTCACAGCATAGAGTTTCATCCGTATCTACAACATTTAAAAAGATTCAAATAAAATGGGATTGTATTTCTAAGCTTACAGATAAAGTGTAAACTATTTTTTTCTCTTTTCGATTATATATTTAATTGTACAATCGGAGTTAAAATAAGGAATATGAATTTTTAATGACGGTGTCAGTCATCTTTTTCTTATAAAATAATGCGAGATAAATAATAATTCATCATTTATATTCGCGTGGTATCGTGAAATTCCACGTCGGGGCCAAGATTCACTGTCACAGACGGTAAATCGTGTCCCCTCGGTTGAATTTCTCAATTTCACACTCGTAATAACAATTGATTCTCTATATCTCATTTGATTTTGTTTGAGTTTGAGATAACACACAAAAAAATTAGGTTGAGTATTGACATTATAAGTCTGTTAGAATTGATAAATTGCATTAAAGTTCGAAACCTACATCTTCCTCCTTCATATAACTCAGATTTTATGAAAAAGAAAGAAAACATCTCATTTTAAGAGAATTTTTGTTTTATAATAATACTAATGTTTTATTTTTAGACGGAAATCCAACTTCAATTGTGAATGGGTCCGTTCAACATCGTTCACAAGAGAAAACAACTGGTTTGTTTGTTTGGTGATTTTTGTTTAAGTCTTAATCAAAGAGATGACAGAATTATGAGGTATAAAATTGTATCATAAACTTAAGTGTGATTCGTCAAGTTTGAAAGAAAATACACATGTAGGTCTTAGAATTATATATAAGTAAAAAAAATGTTATGACTTGCTTAAGATAATTTATTACGATAAATATTTGTAGCAAAGTACCACTTCTTTTTCATTTGAACAAAATTTCTCCAAACCTTTCTAAAATTTTCTTTAAAAACCAAATTGGTGCTTAATGTGGCTCTATACACCCACAGTTTATTCCAATTTTCAATAGAAGACCACAAAACATATACTTATCAAATATTAAAATGATGATAGGGATACTATAGGTATTTTTAAAGAATTTTCAAATGTTTTTTTGTGTTTTTGTGAAATAATTCTTAAAAAGTCAACTATTGAGAAATTGAGAGACATTTTTTTTGGTCATATGATGGATATTTCCTTCGGACACCTAAAAATAAATATAATACTTCTTAATAATCAAACATTTTATCATTGCAATTTTTTTAAAGTATTTCCCTAAAACATATTTTTTCATATTTTCTTACTCTGTTGACAAATCATATGAAAAAGCTGCTTGATGTTATAAAAAAATGTATTTTAATAACCGTGACATAAAAAATTTGAATAAAAATCATTGCAAATAAACACAAAAAATATTTTAAATTTTATTTGGTATGAAAGTTCCTCAAGTAAGAGTTATCGTTCCTAAGTCCCAGGGTCCAAACATCTCGGGGACTTTTCATATCTGAGTTAAAGAAAATTTCCTAAATATCACGATGGAATGATAAATACATACACATTTCATTATAGGCCTATATAAGTTAATTTATTCGCTTTCATGCAAAACTAAGTCAAATAAATAAAGGGGAAAATTAACTAATAGGATTTATGTATCCCAACTGAGAGGAATTCAAAGTCACCCTCCCATCCCCATATGATGGTTAGGAACATCTGTCAATATTAATGTGGATTAAAATATAATACATGTAATTAATATACTTTCACCGGTTTAGAATTTTCTTTCACAATATTCAACCAAAAAATACGTTTTAGAAAATTTTGGAAAGTTAAAAATTGTATTGTTCTCAACGGGGTTCGAACTCATGACCTACAGGTTTATAGTGAACCCACTAACCCACTGAGCTACGCTGTAAGATATCGAAAATCGAAAAGAAACTATTTAAAAAAGTATACCTGATTTTATTGTTTTTTACGATAAATAATACGACACAACGTGAAGGTGTCACAATACTTATAAGTAATGATTTTTCCAATTAACAAATTAAATCTAAGACTATTCATTTAACGAATTTTTTAATAGAGCGGCCCCCATACAATTCGCCTCAGTTTAAATCAGCCAGTACCGGAATTGCATGCTTCCAGGTGACTTTTTGCGTACTGCGTCATCAAAAAGTGGTGTATAGATCCACCTTAAAGACTTCATTTTTTTTTATGTCGTACCTACGATACACTTAGACGTACAAACACAACACAAATGTAAATCGCTTAAACGATAATAGGTCGTAGGAGTGACATATACTAATGTTTTTTTTATACAATGTTCATTACTTTTAAAGCCGTTTCAGCTTCCAATTATGCTAATGTCTAAATCGACCATAATTTTCTTTTTTTTAAAATAATTTTTAGACGAAAGTCCAACTACATTGGCGAATGGATCCGTTCAACATCACTCACAAGACAAAGCAACTGGTTTGTTTTTCTTCATGTCTAAATCTTAAACAATAATAGATGAAAAATATTTCGTAATGAAGTCAAGTGCGACTCATCAAGATTTAAAAAATTGAAATGATTCATAGTATTACTGTAAAATAGAAAAAAGAACTGCGAACGCTAACGCCCGTTTCCCGCCTACATTTTACATCCAAATATTTCGGAATTTTTGTCAGATATTCAAAATCTAAGTTTTCAACTAAAAAGTATAATCAAATCCTAATCAATGTATATAAAAATAAAATGCGTAATCAAATTATTCATTTTTAAACAAAAGTTTTGCTAACGCGGGGTCTTTAAAACATTTCATGGAAATCGGTTTCTATGAGTGCGGAAAATATTATTTAGCGGCCAATATTTGAGTGAAAACTTAACAATTACATATTAACAATATATATTAAAGTTAAATTTCATTTGAATTCATATCTGGTAATTATTTTTCGAAAATTTACAAAGCAAAATTCTTTTTTGGGAATGTATTTCGGTCTGTAGACATATGTTCCCCCGTGAAACAACAAACCCTTTGGTAAAAATATGCTAAATAACAATAATTAAAACCCCTCAAAAGCAATTTTTGTTTCACGGGGGGGGGGGGGGGGATGTTATAAAAAACATTTCCGTTTTCCGTTATTTTCTATTATGAAATGAGCTATTTTAACCCAAAAAACAAAGCTATCTCTCTTTGTTTAACCAAATAATTTATATTTAATGAAAATATACATAAATGTTTACATTATTATAAAATAAAAAATAAAACTTTCAAAAAATAACTTTTAGTTTGGCGGCTAGACAGTGCTATCGTTTGCAGTCCTTTGTTATGCATGTTTTGCTGAGGTTAGAATCTTAAAAAATCGGAATTCCAATAAATACATTCTTTGTCTTGTGAGCACGGTTGCTGCTTTTCTCATTTAAAAAAAAATTCCTTTATTCTTACATCATTTTTGTTCTGTTGTACGTACGAAATACTTAAATTTTCAAACGAGAAACATTTTTAAATCGCACATTCGGGAAAATGATTTGTACATCATTTTTGTTCTACTGTACGTACGAAATACTTACATATACAAACGAGAAACTATTTTAAATCGTACATTCGGGAAAATGATTTGTACAAATGATAATAGATGTTCAGCCCAATTCTGCTGTAAAGTTTCAATCGCAAACCAAAAAAGAAGAAGCTTAAAAATGTTCATAAGAATTCCCATGTAAGTCCCCTGTGCCTCTGTAAAGTCCACAGTTAATGGTTCAGTCAAAACGGTCATGGCATATAAGTGTAGCGGATAGTGGATGAAATATTTCACTTGTGTAGACAAGCACCAAATTTTGCATGAATGTTCCTTGAACATTACTTGATCAAAAATTATCGTTGACCATTCAAGTTTTGGTCATTTTCAAGATGGCCGCCTCTTATTTCAAAATGGCGTCTTTTTTTCATAATGTTTTCATGATATTTTAAATATTTCTGGGTAATGTTTTTATTTTCTGTGAAACTATGAAGAAGAATTTGTTGTATGATAGAATTTGATGTTCATTTCATATATGAACACTCTGCGCATGCGTTTAAAATCATGCTGCAGCTCATTTTTTGAATGTACGTGATCTAATCGTCTAAGCAGTTTCACTGCAGAGAGCAGTGCAAAATAATTCGGACTTGAAACATTTGCATTCCCCAGAACAACTAGTATTAGATCAACATTTCAGTAGTTCTTAACATGAAGCAGCCATTGGTGGTAAGGATGTCCAGTGTGAAATCCGAAAATCGTAATCCTTATCCCCACCCCATCTGGAAGGGGATGGTGAGTTTTGTCACTTGTATAGTGACTGACCCAATGTATGTTTAGCTTGCAATACAGATCTCTTAATATGCTCTACAAGAGCAGCTCTTGAGGGATCGAGGGATGCCATTGTACGGACGCTGCTTAGGAGCAAAGAGGTCAAGGCGCGTATCATTTACTCTATTGGCAGTGCTGGACCGAACGTACATGATGTGTACAAATTGATTATATGTTCTGTCACACTGTCACAAGGAGAACTTGAATCTGAGTACCTCTGTTACGTTTTCAAACACATTTCAGCCTGCCATTCTGTCATTTTACCTGTCCCATCAAATACGGACTCTGTATCACAATCCGTGAATGCATGAAAGAATTAAAGTGCTTTTGATCTTGGACCCACTGATTATCATGAATTGAATCCATCGCAAATTTCCTGCCCTTTCACCCATAACTCATCAACTTTCAAATCTTCAAAAACACCCACACCAATAACAACAACAATCTGTATCCGAACTTGAATTTGATACTTCCCAAGGCTGCATGTTTGTATGTAGGAACATACAAGTGTCAGCTTCTTCATGGTTTCAAGATGATACAAAGTCTGTATCTATAGCTCTGTTACTGACAACATTTCTTCTTTTGTTACAACTATTATAGTAGTTTCTGTCGTTATAGTTGCTGATACGATTTTGTTTGCTTAAAACCCAATAGTTCAGTTTTTACTCGATACGCCGAAGGAAAGAGTTCCAAGTCTAGTGTTTCCAGTTACTTACCCTCTAGATTCTTTGACAGTTAGCAATATTGTACCATCATCACCTTTTACAATTGCACTGTTCTGCTCATGGGCTTGTGCAATGGCAATGCTTGAAAAATTATGTGATTCAGTTTTTCTAATGGTAAAGTTTCCAAACGAAAAGCTGATTCTTCAAAGACATAGTTAACAAATTTAGAAGATGACTGTAGCCTGTTTTCTAAACTCTTATTTCCTGTCAGAGCAATGTGATTTACAAGAATTTTTGGAATATGAAAATCAGAAATTCCCCCTTCATTTTCTCAAAATGTTTTTTATGAATACTGGTGTGAAATCTCAGTCGATGCCTATTGTAGAAGCTTTTCAAGTATTGCCAAACAGTGTACCCACAGTTCCCTCAGTTGTTATTGACGACCCATCATTAGTCAATTCAAAACAACAGAACAATGTCAAACGTTTGATAACTATGCCAATGACATTATCCTAACGCACATCTTCGCTTGCACAAGGCCATTTGAGAGTAGATATTGTCTTCGATGTTTACAAAGATCATAAAGGTGAAACTAGAAGAAAATGAGGCATAAGATATAGACGGAAGATAACTAGAAACACTAGACCACCAAACACTTTTCTTCGGTGTAACGAGAACAAAACAAGACCATCTGGATTTAAGCAGACCAAATCGTATCTGCAACTATTACGACAGAAACTACTATAGTTGTAACAAAGGGAAAAAATGCAAATCAATGCAAAAGATGCCGCCTTGGGTAGTCTCAATTCAATCATCATAGTAAGTTCGGATACAGATTGTTGTTGTTATTGGTGTGGTTGTTTTTGATGATTTAAAAGTTGATGAGTTATGGGTGACATTTGGAAAGGGCAGGAATTTGCGATGGATACCAGTTCATGACATTGTTAGATCACTGGCTCCATGATCAAAGCACTGTCATTCTTTCATGCATTCACGGACTAGGATACAGAGTTCGCATTTATTGAGACAGGTAAAATGACAGAATGGCAGGCTGAAATGTGTTTGAAAACGTAACAGAGGTACTCAGATTCAAGTTCTCCTTGTGACAGTGTGACAGAACATAGGATTAATAAACTAGAAGAATTTGTAGTCATCATGTACGTTCGGTCCAGCACTTCCAATAGAGTAAATGACACGCGCCTTGCCCTCTTTGCTCGTAAGCAGCTTCCATACAATGGCATCCCCCGATACCTTAAGAGCTGCTCTTGTAGAGCATATTAAGAGATCTGTATTGCAAGCTAAACATACATTGGGTCAGTCACTATGTAAGTAAAAAACCTCAGCATCCCCTTCCAGATAGGGTGGGGATAACATCGCGGTTTATCGGTTTCACACGGGACATCCTTACCATCAATGGCGTTTTCATGTCAAAAACTACTGAAATGTTGATGTAATATTAGTTGTTCTGGGGAATGCAAATGTTTCAAGTCCGAATTATTTTGCACTGCTCTTTGCAGTGAAACTGCTTAGACGATTAGATCACGTACATTCAAAAATGAGCTGCAACATGTTTTTAAACGCATGCGCTTATGTGTTCATAAAGTGTTCATATATGGAATAAATATCAAATTATATCATACAACATATTCTTCTTCATAATTTCACAGAAAATAAAAACATTACCCAGAAATATTTAAAATATCATGAAAACTTTATGAAAAAGACGCCATTTTGAAATAAGAGGCGGCCATCTTGAAAATGACCAAAACTTGAATGGCAACGATATTTTTGGATCAAGTAATGTTCAAGAAACCTTCATGCAAAATTTGGTGCTTGTCTCCACAAGTGAAATATCTTGCTGAAATATTTACCTAAGCCGCTACACTATATCATCGAAAATGCAATTTATCAATCTAATGACAGTTATTTTGAAAAATTATATTAGACTTCTTAAAAATTCATTTTTTTTTATGATGAATTCATCAATTATTGTTGAAAATAAAATGTATTGGAAAATGTAGTTAGGGCACATTATGTGAATAGGCACATATTGATTATCATTCAAAGACACAATGTATATTGCCAGGGCTGTTTTTTTTTATAATCCGGTTAATATATTTCCTGACAATATAGCTATTATATTATGCAGTGGCCACTGTTAAATTGAATTGTCATTGCACAAATTAAAATCGCAAAAATATACTATTTTTGGGAACAATTCACAAAAATTTGCACCCGCAATGTTCACCTCTTTTAATCTTGTCTGAAACACCAAAAAGGTTGTCTGTCTAAATCAAACATATTTTGTTTTATTTTTAGACGGAGTCTCAGCAAAATTAATGAATTGGTCCGATCAATATTGCTCACAAGCAAATGGTCTGTTTAAACTATTTTGTATTCACGTCTAATGCTTAAGCAATAAGATATCATGAAAACCAATATAAATCATTGAATTTTGAATTTATGTGTAGTTTTACTTTTAAATTGTGTGGATAACACTGTATCAATTACAAATTTAATTTAATATATGTGTATTATCTAAAGTTTGTTCCAATCAAGCTATGTTAAATGCTATTTTGAAAATATATGTTGGGTTTTTATCAACTAAAGCATATTTTTGCCCATCGATATCGTTTTAGTTAGTTTTAGTTTACTAACGAGGTAATTAGTTTTACAACTAACACAATCATGCCAATGAAAGGCGGTAGATTTGAAATATATTAAATTATCCGTTAGAATATAATACATTTTAGAACGATGAACATAAAAAAACATCAGTGACTTATACCTGCCAAGACCGTTGCGTGAATTTATTTACCAATGTCATCCCTACATGTTATTTATTCAAAAAAGGTCCCGTGGGGAGATATAGTCACTTATTGTTACATCTAAGTATCTTGTTTTTATTACCTTTTGTGTCGTTTAGTGGGCTAACTTTTTCGTTATAACAAGACTTTCTCTTTATTATAATAAGGACTAGACTCTGACCCGTGCGTGCACGAGTTGACATTGCATATGATATAGGACATTTACGAAATAGATACATCGACACGCCGTATTGTTGACATTTACGTAACAAAGCTTTAAGCCTACAATAATGCTATTAATTTTACTACACTTAGAATAATCTAACTGTGTCTCGGGACAGGCTTTCACCACAATTAAAATGTCTCCCATCTATCCGTTATACATGTAGCAAAATATTGTATTTGTAATATCGTTTCTGAGTTTATCCATGCAAATGGATAATAACAAAAAACAATACCTTTCCGATTTCTCGGTATTAAAGCCCAAAATTTCTAATCTATTATTTTAATATAGTAGTGTAGATTTTGTTGATCAAAGTCGTTTAAACGATATTTTGTCTTTTAAAAATGACATCATATTTCATATAAGGACTTCTATGTGTAACATTAACATATATTTTCTGTAGTTGTACCATTTAATCTCGTTCGGACAAGTAAGCATTTCGGGTTTTTTTTAACAATGTATCTCGTACATTTGTAGGCATAAGCATGATTAAAATAATGAATTTAAAGTATTGTTAGATGCATATTAAATAAACTTGATAGAATGTATCTAAGAGTCTGCATATTTACATTTTAAAATTTCTCGAATGAACTAAAATCTTTTTTTTCAATTTTCAAATATTGTAAATAACTATATTTATTCGTCAAGTATTAATATAAAAATATATATATAATTGTAATATTTTCGTATGGCATATTGTTCTTTGCTTTAGGACATGGTTGCATTCATGATGACGAAGAGAGATTTCCATTATTAGAAAGAATGATTTATGGAACTAAAATGGGGCAGTATAATAACCTTCTTCGGACATTGTCAAGAAATATGACAGAAAAAGTGTTCAAGCGAATAAAATGTTTTGTAAAAGGTACGAATGCATTTATTTTGTACAATCTCATGATAATCTCTTTATGCTTAAGTAAATGAGTGAGATTTCCATCAATTTATCAATTTTTTTTAAATAATGATTAGATTTTTTGTTAATTTGATGATCAATTTTTTTTCCATTTAGATAGAGAAGATGTTGATTCCGAAGATTTAAAAGAGATAAAGGACCCAAAGGATTTATTAGATTTCCTCGATGGAAAATATTTCGTTTATAACAACTTAATTTATCTACAAGGACTCTTTTTAGCATGTAAAGCTCCAGAACTTTATGATGAATGTGTAAAGTATGCTAAAAACAGAGGAGAAGAAATACACTTTTTTGAAAAAGGAGTATTAGAAAAAGGTACAAAAAAATTAGGTCTAAAAGCTACAGTTTTTTATACAAATAAAACCATATCATTGTTTTAAAGCTATGGGTCTTATAGATAATTCATTAAGGTGGCTAACTACACCTTGATATAGTTTCTCAAATCAGCAGAAAAAATTGCTTGATTATGATAAATAGCATGATGGATAAGAAACACGTAAGTCAAATAGGCAAAAGAATGCGCATGCTAAGACAAAAACTCATGTTTACTCGATAAATCGGAACAAAACCCCAGGTGGATTCAAACTCATGATCTGCGACTCACAAGCCCAACCTCTGATCAATGACGATATTCAACCAAATCGATTGATACAAACGATTTAACAAAACATTTAAATCATCATCTTGTGACGTATTGTCTTAAAACGTATAAGTCTAGGTACCTTAATATAAATACTAACACCCTGGGAAAGATATATTGATTTATTTTGGTTTTCTATCCTAAGTTACTTTTATTAATAAAAAAATTGCATTTACAAATCTTTAGATATTTAAACAAAGTAATTATCTGTAAGGTTTTTATAATTTATGGAATGAAAGTAAATGTCTTTTGATTAAACAAAATCAGTGATTAATTTTCCCTAGCTTTTTATAGAATGATATTGGGCGTATTACTGAAATGTGATATGGATATTCTATTATGTTTGATGTTTGATTAAATCAGAGAGTTAAGATTATTTTTGTTGTTGAAAATACCTTTTCTATGTTTTAAGCTATATACTTTTAAATTATAACCAATCTACGTTTTGAATGAAACAATAGACTTCAGGTAATTGTGAAATTTGTTGAACATTTCAGGTCACACTAAAGTTAAATACATTATAAATTGCTCAGGAATAAGTCAATACCCAAGATCGGAGCTTGAGAAGTTACGGGAGATGTTAGCAAATTTGATCCATGCAAATTACGACGATATACTGGTTTCTGGAGTGAAAACTGGATGCGTAATTGTAACAATGATGATACGAAATTGCCTTATTCCGACACTGAGGGCACTTTATACGTCAGAAAAAATAATTTTAACATGTCATTGGATGCTAAAACTTTCTTTGAAACATAAGATCATGAAGGTGATGATACAGAACGAAGTAATTTACCCCCCTGGTAGGTCATTAGTCATAATTAATCGTCCTTCTCAAACACACCATCTGTTAATATTGTTTCCAAATTCTTTATTGGCAGTGTTTATCAATGCTGTGGATTCTAAAATACATTGCATAACGTTTCCATTTCACTAGATACGTTACAGTCTGTCGACGAATTAACTGCTGAAGCATCACTTAGTAGTCATGTTTTGCGATCCGCTTTACATTCTGAAACTGAACTACCGAAGGTAAACAGACATATTCCTATTATATTGCCTTTCAATATTTATTTTGCTTTAAAATTGGAGTTCCTTTTTATTTTACTATAAGCAATCTTCTTTAATATTATCAATCCCAATGTTCAACCATTATTATATTTTATCCACGACACCAAATAAATAACATCATGTTAAACTTATAGAACATTTTACGTGTATTTCGTAGACTAATGATCTGGACAGAAATACCCCAAACGCTATGGAATGCAGAGAACAATCAGCGAATTGCGAGGATAATGTACTTTCAGCTGGTATTTTAATCACATTATACATGAACTCATTTTGTTCCAAATCTTTATTTACTTTTTGATAAATACATGTAATTATCAGCATGACTCGAGCATTATTCTGATATAAATACATTTTCATCGATGAAAACTAATAATAAACATGAATGATCCTTTCAATCAGAAAGCGATATTTAATAAAAGTCTTCTATAAAACTGCCAAATGAAAGAAATGACATCAGAAAGCTTAATTCCAACATGAAACCATAGATTGTCGATAGGAACGGTGCATGGTAGTTTCGATCAAGAAAAATAACTATGCAAATTGGGTCATAATGATGATGTTTTGTCGATGATAAAAGTGAATTACTATATATATATATATATATATATATATATATATATATATATATATATATATATATATATATATATATATATATATATATATATATATAGGTTTGGAAATGTATATAAAATAGTATTTTTTGCTGAGAACTGAATTATCTTAAACCAGTGTTTATTAAATAGTTTCAGGCATGGTGTTAACCAAAACTATTCTATCTGAATCAAACGACTTTACCAAATTCCTAGAAAGAATTGGAGGTCGTATTACAGACGACACTTGGCACTCTATGAAAGTTCATTTACGCAGTAAGATTAATATACTTTGATTTGTATCCATCTTTAAATGAATTTTAAAAAAAATCAGTATGAGCATATATATGCACTTTGTATACTGTGGAATCATTAGAATTAGTGGTGGCTCAATTTTCGTGGTATTCGTATGTAGCCCTCCCTCACAAATTTAAATCCTCAACGAAAACAATTTTAGAAAGACTTATCTTTGTTACTGTAACAGTAACCGACGCATTCACGAAATTACATCCCCACGAATGAGCAAAATACCCCCCAATCCACGAAATTTGGCCCCACCAATTAACTGATTCCACAGTATATGACAATTTGGTATATGATATTTGGAAAGCTAACGTTAATTTGCTTCTCTTTAAAGAGTTTGTGGATCCCAAGCGTGTTGAAAAAATGAACCCAACGAAAATGCTAAATGAGTTATCAGATATGTTGAAACTCCAGTATAACATGAGTTTTCTGGAATGGGTTTTTGACATATGTGGGAAACCTAAACTCGTCAAAGATTGTCAACAGTATTCCGCTGAAAACCAGTTTCAATTGGAATGCTTTAATACAAATTTCCCTCAAAGTAAGTAAAATGTCCTTTTAACGAGGGGCGTTCAAGAAATAATGTCACTAATCTTTTTCATAAAATACAGGGTTCAATCGACCTTCGAATTTCTTTTCACGCATGATTTGATTCATATTCTATTTAACTGACCACATTTCATCATCGAATACCCCTTTGAGAAGCTGATATATAACCTCTACTCGAGACACTGTTTGAAAATATGACTGGTAAGTCATCATCCAAGAAGGCTGAAATTAGAGGCTAGACAAGTAAACAGATGGGTCAACAAATTCAAAAATGGCTTCAGCGGATGCAATACTTGCAAAATATAACCAAAATCATTTATAATAATGGTTAATTCACCATTAAACAAATAGCAATTTTAGTAGGCATTTTATCGGGGGCAGTATTAACAATTTAAAAAAAACACATTAGCCTCCAAGGGATAGAGCAAAATAGTTACCTCATCTATTAACAGAAAAACAATAACGATTGCGGGTTGAAATGTGTAGAAAACTACTTAAAAATTGCAGTGGACGACGGTTTTTTGGGGGAATTGTACAAGTCATGAAACATGGATACATAATTTTGAACCTCGAAGGAAAATTGATAACAAGCTGTAGTTGACCGAAAAGTCAAAACACACTGTTTTAGCAAAACGATGCCAGATTACAAAGAAAGTATTATGCGCAATTTTCTTTAATAGTGAAGGTCCTGTAATTCACGTTGCTATTCCAAAAGACCATCGGACATGTATACAACAATGATGTGCTGAGGAAAGTTAAGAAACATTAGAAAAGGAAGAGACCAAAGTCTGGAATTCGAAACTTTTGACTTCTTTATGACAACGCCCCAGCACAAGTCACAGGTTGTGAGATCATTTTAGAAAGAGAAAAGGCTCATGTTTTACCCCATCATCTCTTATCTTATTAAAAACAGGTAACAAAAAATATCTTATTGTGTTACTTTTGTAACAACAATGACAGTATTTATTGAACGCCCCTCGTTTCAGTCAACACTCAATTAATTGACCATACTAGTCATATTTTAGTTGCTTGAATTATTCATTTTGTAGGTGTTGAAAGTCACCCTATTGAAATCCAGTTCATGGTGTTTGAACTAGAGTCGTACAGTGACGAGCTTCAGGATTTGAGATATTGGCTGGCAAAGACAATACATGTGCATCCTGGTCAAATTCTTATGACAGCACTTAAGAATGGACCAATTGTTGTTACATTTTTAATGAGAGAAAATCATGGCAATGCTATTCTTGAATACCTGAAGACGGACGATGGTCAAATTGCTGCATCTCATAAAAGGATTGAAAAAATTGTCCAAAATGGGAATGTCATTCAAATTGGTAAAAGCTGATTTCCACTAAAAATAATTATATGTTAGATTCCTGTACTAAATCATAAATTTTTTAATAAAATAACAATAAGGGAATAAACAGCAAGATTAATAGTTACTTTGGGTTGTGTATGGTAATGCCTACACGTATATAAAGCATTGCAAACGTTTAGAAATGAAAATATAATTTTTATCTAAAAGTATGACCATGTCCCTTTATGAAGTACAGGTATTAAATTGAATGTCATATACTGTATATGTTACTTTACTTTTTAGGTAAAGCCCTAAATGGATCCACCTTTGTTCATATTCGTCTACGTTTACGAGAAAATAGTTCTGGGATACGGGAGAGTGTGAGGAATTTAGCATCGATTTTTACTCGACGCACAGGGATACCTATGGAAGGCACAGAGGTCTATACAAGAACTGTCCCAGCAGATCGGAAAAAAAATGGTACTTTGAAATTAAGAATTAATAAAAAAAAACTTCCTTTCATAAAGCGCAAAATTTTATTCATGACACATTACTGTTTATATTATACTAATAAATTATTAACATTTAGGGTGAGAACCTATAGTAAGTTGCTAGAACTTCAAGCCTATTGCATGCTACATATGCAATAAAATACGTTCAAACCATATTAAACATTTTGCCACAAACAATCTTGACTAAAGGAATCACTTTATTCAGCATAAAACAACACTAGACCCTAATTTGATGTATTTTATGCATATGTTTTATGAATTACTTTGTTTCAGAAACGAAAGCCAAGCCAATCAAAGAGGATTCATTTATTGAGAAAATCCGCGACCTTATTTTAGAGAATATAGAGCCTTTGACCATTGAACACACAGACATTGCAGAATTGTTTAACAGAGAAGACCTGACATATATGAAGGATATCACAGGAAGACGAGACCAAGCAGAATACTTCTTGAAACTGTGCGACAAGCTACCAAAGGAGAACAGAGAAATAGCATATGCATATTTGGAAGGAATTGCTTCTTTGCCTAAAGAAAAATCAACTTATAATGAGGAGCTATGTAAGTAACTTTACAGTTTTGTCTGACTTTAGTTCATTTTAATCTTTGCATACACGGATTCTTCATTTGTTTGCGATTTTTGACAGCTCCTTTAAAGAAAAGGATTCAACAAATTAGAGAGGATCTTCTGGATGAAATAGACTCCGAGTTTATCAAAAGTACCATCTATCAGTTGGAAAATGTCCCTGAGGAAGTGAAAATCTCGTGGTCTGACCCAAACAAAAGTAGAAAGGAAAAGGCAAAGATATTCTTGGATTTTGCTCTACAAAAGGATGAATATGTTAAAGCGTTGAAGAAGACAATGGAGGAACACGGAATGTAGTTTACGGAATGACAGACTGATTCAACCAAATTTGACTAAATCATCCATTTTCATGTATCGTCCAAGATTAATCCTTCGAATACAGAATTTGACAATCATGTACTTGATATTTTTCACAAGTTGTATAATATTTCTCTATAGAAAATAAATTTGGTTGAATTGACTTTGGAAGGGAAATTAACCGAGAAATCAGATGATTAAATTTAATGTGTAATTTTTAACCGTGAATATATCATACTCGATCACTTAACCAATATATCAAAAAAGATGGCTTTTCTTTTTTTCGTTTTTATATGAATGTTTTCTTCATAATGACACGTTTAATACAAATACATTTTACCATTTCAGATTACTAAATATTATACACAATATGATCTTTGCCTGATATTTCATATATGTTTACATTGTCTGAGATAATTGAGTTGTGCATAATTAAAATTGAAAGAACCGCGAATGTTAGCATATCATCTTTTTTAAGGTTCTTTTTAAACTTTCTGAATATGCAGTTCTTTCACATTTTATGTGTTGTTATCTTGCATTAAGCATAAATAATATGTACATTTGTACGTGTAAAGCAGCTTTACTGCTCCTCTTAAATAAAATGTTTTACGAAATCAACTTCTTGAACTTGATATTTTGGTTTTTTTGTTACTATTGATTCTCGATGTTATCTTACGTGGAGGGTCAAATGAGTTTATGGGCATTTGTAATCTGGTGTCATTTTTGCAGAAATATATATGTGATATAACTATACAAACTTCAACATTTTCAGTGTAGACTCGTGTCTTTTTTTCCAGAACTGTTAACTCCGGATCAATAGAGACCACATGTGAAATGCAAATTTTTTACTCATAGAGAAAATTCTTTAGTGATTTGATTCTCAAAAACTACATCGCTTCCGAATAGAGTTATCTATACAAAAATGAAGCAAGCATAAACTGTTGTAGTCGCAATCCGAATGAGAATACAAAACATGGTTAGAACAGTATTCAAAAAATATCTATAAACATTTTTTCTAAAGAATTACAATTCTAATATATTATGACTATCTTTGAAAAAGACATGTCTTATTATTTCTATCTTAGATATTTTATTTGGTTTAAAAATATCGTCGCGTAAAATTGAACTATAATATTGTTAATCTTTAGTAAATACATGTATTTACCATCCTGTTTTTAAATGGACCACCATTCTAAATTTGGCAAATTGTGGTATCTTTATCGGCATCGTAATTTTTTTTTTAAAAGAAATAATTTTAAGTAACTTACATCATGACCCGTTTTAAAACATCTTTTATTCTGTAAGAGGTGCAATGCCCTTTTAAACAGTCCACTGAGTATAGCGCTGCTTTTTAAAGGATCGACAGAATAGGTATATTGAGTTAACGCAAAAAATGACATAAAATATATGTTGCCAATAAACAAGAAGGAGATCTAATCCACAATAATTGATTCCGTTTAAAATAGGAGAGAAATTTTAAATCAATATGTTTGGAATGATATCATGATGCAAATTCCTCGCCAGGAACATTTTAAAACTCTAGATTGATAAACATCATCTTTGCCTTTTGAACTGCCTGCTGACTAAGTTTTTGCCATTTTAAAGACTATATGTATTTTAACCTTCTGGAAAAAGAGGTATGTATAAAGATAAAGGAACTAAGAATGTCAATTTCACTCAGAGAACTTATAAATAGTCGAAGAATTGCGTGCTTTAGTCAAAAGATGGTCCATTATATTTACCACTTAGTTACAACCAGGCTTGGGGCGAATTACATTGTAAAGTAATGCATTACATTACCATTACTTCATGAATTTGGGCATTAAATTACCATTACCATTACTTGATTTTCTTGAAGTAATGCATTACATTACCATTACATGAGTAAAGTAATGCATTACCATTACCATTACTTTCAAATTGTTTTAAAAAAGCAAAGCTAATAAAGAGTTTTTGCAAATGTTTCAAATATAAAACACTCTTTAACATATCTACAGGTTCATGCTCAGTATCAGGTTCAAATTCAACGACTATATATGACTATGACTATATATACAAGAGTCATTCTTTATTTGCTCAATATATAATCATCTTGTGGCATTATGAACAACATGCGTATCAAATAAGTAAAATGATATTTATTGACATTTGGCTTGATACAATGTAGGATACGAAATAGAGACACAGAATTACATGCATAACGAAAAACAATTTATGGAATAATGTTGCGGTTATTAAAAGCTAAATAGGAACATTTCCCCAGATTACACAAATATCTATAATTTTGAACACTTAATTGTATTAATTCATAAACAGATGGTTTTTCCCAGTTATATTTCTTAAGATACAGTGTTTTAATCGTATTTCTTTCTACTGAGGACACTTTAAGACAAAAGATTGCTGTTGCACTTTATGATCGAAGTTTCAAAGGGTTCATCTTTTATTAAACTGCATCCTGTTAGTTTGAAAATCTTCCGAGCCATACTAAATAAATGTTTTACAGGAGCAGTCGAAGCTTGGACTGAAAAGTACTGTTTGACGATCTTTATCTAAGGATAAATTAAGTGCAATAATAGAAAAAATACATGAATCTTGTATTTTCTATCAGTCCAAACTAATGTACAGTGTACTTAAAAATTAAGATACAAGAGAGACAGAAGAGAGAGAGGGAGAGAGAGAGGGGGAGAGAGAGAGATAATAAGTAAGTAAAATTATTTTCAAATGGGTTATAATATTGGAAGTGATATTTATTTTCATCATGGATGGACATTGCATTTATTTTGCTTTTAAAGGTGCATGTGTCTCCTATTCTATTAGGACATAGCGAGGGGAAGGGGATTGGGGTGTTTAGCACTTCTTATAACAATAGATTGTTTTGATACTTAGATTATCCTGGGGGCATAGTGTGTTGTTGACACATTTCTTATTGAAGTGCAAACTAATTGGAGTAAATTGTTTAAATGAATAAAAACTCTTAATAACAACACTCTTAAAAATGTTATGAAATTGTGCTGTTATATTTAGTAATATTAACAATTCAAATATGAATGTTTTAAAAATCTTTTTTAATAATACCATTAAAACATTTTTATCTCAAGAATTATTTCTTTCTTCATTATAAATAAATTTAATCAAATTCAATTTCAAATATTCATTTTTTCATCACATTTTTAAAAGTGAACATGCATAAATAAGCATAGTAATGCAAAGTAATGCCATGTAATGCCAGAATTACATTAGATTTTGGAAAGTAATTAATTACATTACCATTACTTGTAATGCTAATTTTGTGGCATTACACATTACTAGCATTACTTTGAAAACATGTAATGCATTGCAATGCATTACCATTACATTTAGCATTACCCCAAGCCTGGTTACAACTCTATTTATTACTATCAATAACATTTTCATTTTTGAGAATTAAGACAATGCATATAAATTTAAATCAATGATAAATGTATTAACAGTTTCCTTTCGAAGAATATTAAGATCGAGCTTTGTATAAAGCTTTTGGAAAGCAACTATTTTTAAAAGCAAAGTTATTTGAAGTTATCTTTTTCAGTTAGGAGTTAATAACTTAAAAATTCATATTCAAAATTTTAATGAAGATCTGGTAAATAACCAATGCATCACACGAACTGTCAATATCAACCATCATGGATGATTCTTTACAGGCGATTCACTGCAGTGGCAAATCATCATACATTGCAAATATTTTTCAACCTATTGTAAGGATAACTAACTCTGTTTTCAGGATAGGAAGTTTTTGTTCGCCAGATCAATTGTACATATATTAGAGATGTGCATATTACTACGATTTTGATTTTTGATAATTTTTGCACACAAAAAATATCAGCTCTTGAACTTACTCTTTTTATGCAAAATATTGCATATAGAGTACCCAATTTCTCTGGATAGGTCGTGTTTATCAATTCAGGGTTGACTAATGGTTCATGTTATTGTTCATTCAAACGAAAGCCCGGTTTTCTGCCACATTGACAGCTTTTCTCTTGTTTAATAATTTTTTATGTTTAATTTTTTTTTTATGTAGCAATTTCAGGTCCAAACATCATAATTTTGCTTTAAAAATTTGTGGATACATGTGAAATTCAAAACTGTTGTGTATATTATCAACAGGCAGGTAGCATCGTTTTTGAAGGGGGGAGTGGACAGACAACCGGAAATTAAAAAAAATATAATCTTACACTAAAGATTAATAGAAAAGAAAAATATTTTATGGCTGGTTGTTATGCATTGTTGATTTTTCATATAATGTAGGTTTGGGCCAAAATAAAGAGCTAGGAAATATTGAGAACAAACATTCCGCGAAATCCTGAGACGTTTTGTTATTTTCTATAGCTATGGGATATTTTTAGTAAAATATATACAAACGGTTTTGGGTTATTTTCCTTTAATGTAAAATCAAATACATCGATTTGCCATGAGATGCTAGCATTCAAATAACCTTTCATAAATTATTTGAAAATGGTCAAAATTTAATTTGTTATAAAAAGGCCATTGTAAATCATTACAACAAGTGGTACTAATCACATTTAAAGTTTTGTGTAACAAAATGAAATTGCAAGTATGACTGACTTTAGTACCCCGAACATACTTTTTCGAATTTGCAAACAGTAATCGCTACCCTGTTTGAGGTATTCTAAAGCATCCATAATGCAAAATTACAACCCTGGGTGGGTTAAGCTTACATCTGATGGATAAAGGTTGTAAAACAATACCAAGTAAAAGTCAAAATTTCAAAATGTTGATATCCAACCTCCTCATATGTAAATACTTCTCAAGCCGTTGTAGTTAATAATACAATTGTGTCTGAGTTTTCTACGTAAATATGATATGGAAGTAATAAAACATTTTTTAGATAAATCGAATATTGCTTTTTAAACTTGTTAACGGGTAATTAATAATTTTTAATGATTAAGCATAAATTATTACAATAACTGAGCATTTCAGGAATGAACAAATTCTTTTACGTTTTAATTCTACGTTTTGGAATGGTATAGTCCTGTCAATTGCGTGAACTGATATTTCATTTTAAATTCGTGGTAAAGATAAATGTTTTTAAAATAGCCCTGTACCAAATTATCATTGTTTTATACAGGCATTGTATCCAATTTTGTTATCTTCCCCCCAATGAGAGAGGTATCCAACGTTAACCGGTTTCTAAATAAAGACCTTTGAAAATAATATTATGGGTGGATCAGTATTGATTCCTACTGCATAACCTTAGATTTTTTTTTTAATTTTTCGACTCTTGTTAAAAACAGTCCATAAAAGAACTGTATTTAATTAAAGACAGAATATTGAATAGGCCTAATCCCTGGTACTCATTTTTAACAATATAACTATCAATTATATGTATATTAAACAGCGAAGTTTTTTTTATCATAGGTCTTGCAGAAAATGAAAATCTTCTTTTCAACGTATTGTTTTCCCAAAATTTAATTCGGTTGGTTTTATAACACACAAAATTCACAAAGTTGAAAACTAAACATGCTACCAAAGGAGAAAAGAGAAAAAGCATGCGAATGTTTGGAAAGAATTCTTCTTTCGCATGAAGAAAAATCAACACATGAGGAGCTTTGTAAGTTACTTTACACTTTTCTGTTTGACTTTTAATTCTTTTCAAAAGTTGCATACGTGGATTCTTAATTTGTACACGTTTTTTGACAGATCCTATAAAGAAGAGGATTCAACAAAATAGAGGAGATCCTCTGGATGAAATAAACTTCGAGTTTATCAAAAGTACTATCGTCCTCTTTGAAGATATCCCAGAAGAATAAAAAATCTCATGGTCTGACCCCAACAAAAATAGAAAGGAAAAGGCTAAGATATTCTTGGATTTTGCTATACAAAAGGATGAATATGTTAAAGCGTTGAATAAGACAATTGAGGAAAACTGAATGCAGTTTTCAGGGTTGACAGACCGATTCAACTAAATTTGACCAAAATCGTCAAATTTAATGTGTTAGTTGAAATGACTTTGGAAATGAATTAACAAATTTTTTTTTTCATAATGACACGTTTTGTGCAAAAATACCATAATAGATTATTTCAATGAATATCATGCACAATTTGATCTTTGCCTTATGTTTTATGGTATGTATATGTGTTTACAGTCTCGGAATATGCAGTACTTTGACATTTTATGTGGTGTTAACTTGCATTGAGAACAGATAATATGAACATGTAAAACAGCTTAACCACTCTTCTTACATAACATGTTTTACCAAAGCAACAGTTTGTACTTGACTTTTCGCATTTGGTACTATGAATTTGCAATTTAGCTAACCTAGAATGCTGAAAGGTCAAATGAGTTTTTGACCAATTTTTATATTATTTTTACATAACTTCTAAAATATGACAAGGTGGAATTTTTATCGGCGCCATAAAAATTCATTTTAAATTAATATAACTTGTTGTTTGAAATCATTTGAGAGAGGATTATTACATCTTTTACAAGTCAAGGGTTTATGATCCGCTCCTATCTACTTTTAGTAGTGTATTAATAACCGTTGACTTGGAAAGATGGGACTGTTTGTGTAACACCATAGCAGCAACTTCGACAGGGGTTCTTTTGACACTACCACTTTATAGTGGGACACTTCCGGGTATTTTTAAAGAGAAGACACAAAAGCAAGCACAGCTTCAATATAAAAATATCATGAACAAAAAATTCATATTTATTCCTACATTGTAAAAAGTAGAGAAACCGTTCTATTCTTTTGACTATTTTAAATTTGATAATACCACCTTGTGTCATAATACACTCGTTAAGGGTATTCAGAATAAATAACTTTTTACAACTAAATCGCAAAAAGGGAAAATTAATGTTTATAATTGTTTGTATCAAGAGAATAAAAGTATATATCAAGAATTTTTTATAACAAAATATTCTATCATTAAAATAGCAACTTTAACAGGCGTTCTTATAACATTTCTACTTTAGTGTATTGCAGGTTACGTTTGGGTATTTCAAGTAGGGCCAATTATGCAAAAAAAGCCAAATTTTCAAAAGATCTTCTTCTCTATTCCCACACATGTGAGGAAAAAACTAGTTGCATGGTTGTAATGTCTATAAAGCCCTCTACCAAAATTGTGAAATTCATGGCCCCTGGGTAAGGGGTTCTGGCTCAAGGGCGGGGCCAAATGGCCATACAGTAAAAAAGTATCAAATCTTAGAAAATCTTCTTCTTTACTCTCTCATATATATATATATATATATATATATATATATATATATATATATATACATACATATATATATGTGTGTGTGTGTGTGTTAATAACTAAATAAATGATTATGGTGTCCATGAAGCCTTCTATCAAAATTATGAAATTCATGGCCCCTGGGTCAGTGGTTCAGGACATGGGGGGGGGGGGGCAATTTGGCATTAGAGGGTCAATGATATACTGTTTTAAAATCTTTTTTCCCTATTCTCACACATCTGTATGAAAAACTGACTTCATAATAATGTTTACCAGGAAGTCCTCTACTAAAATTTTAAATTTCATGTCCCCTGGAGTATGGGTTTTGACTCTAGGGCAGGGCAAAAATGAATTTATAGGTGTTAATGCGTTTAATGTTTAAAAATTATTTTCTTTACTCAGACACACCTGATAGGAAAACTTAATTCATGATTTTGTAGACCAGATCTTTAAGGTTTTCGCCAAAATTATAGGTATCAAAGTTCTTTTTTAAAGATTTCAGGCAGCGAGGTGGTCGTCATTACAATTTTATAATTTTTCTACTCCAGAATTAAACCCAGTTAAATGAATATATGAGACTCCTCGACTAGTTTGTTTATGGTTTATATGCTACTCAGGTGACCGTTAAGGCCTGTTGTTATTAAAAACCGTCCAAATGTGCTGTCGGAGTCGATAACATCCTTCTAATAAAACGAAATGTCGATAGAATAGAGCCACTGTCAGGGCGTAGGCGTGAAAATTCTAGTACACAACTTGCTGGAGATATGTACGAATTTGGTTATTTATATATATGCAACATGGTTGTATTTCCCATTTCATCTGTGTTTTACCTTGGAATTCAAATGCTATTATTGTTTCCCTTAATTGAGATTTGTGCACTGTGGATAGACAAGACCTCGCTTACCCTAAGCAAACTGTGATATGCGATGGGGAAAATAGTGGAAAATGAAACACTCTCGTAGGGAGATCTGCAAATAGATGGCAATGCTAATATGATCCTTTGAAAAATAAAGTTAAATTCGAGGATCTGTTGTGACGCCTCGCTTTTAATGGAGATCCTGCAGGCTTTCTTGAAAATTAAGAATTGGGTGTTATCTTAGATGCCTAAAAACGTGGGGGAGTAAGCAAAGACTTAAAACCACTGAAGTCCATTTGAAAACACACACTTTTTTTCTTACAAATATCACTTTTGTTACATTTAGTAAATATTTGTTATCATTCAGTATTGCCAAACCTTCAAAAACTGATTTTAAATTGAATTGATAATAAGACATCAAAATATGTATATGCTAATTCAGCAACAAAATGCTAATGAAATCGAATGTTCAGACGATAGTTTTTTTAAGGATGGTTCATCATACCATTTTTAAAGAATTTTTAAAGAACATATTCTGATAACACATGTGAATATCACTTTCAATTTAAAAAAAAATGGTACCATGGCCAAGACACACCCTATGATAAAAAGCAAGTTTTTTTCCATTAAATTTTCAAGATGATCATCAAATGGTCAAGAGAGAAATATGTTTGTGCAATGAATTGGGCTTGTTATTTAAATGGATTTAAACATGTGATTACATTCTGAAGCTTCTTGGAACAAAGATATGTTGAAGTAGGTGTTTGATTCTAATGAATCGTGTAGAACTATTTTTATATCTTTGTTTAAATTCGAAAGACTCACTTGATGTAAAGAAAGTAAAAAATGCGGTAAGTATGAATTAAACATTTTATATTTTTTAGTTAACTGCTAAATAAGTTATTTTTAGCATTTTTTTTAGATAACCAAATTATTGTATTGAGGAGTATTTATTAATTAATTATTGACTTTAAGCCACGTTTTGAAATCTTTATTGTATGTACACGCACATCCTAAATTCACTGGAGATATGTACATTTAAGCACAGGAAAAAAAGTAACTGAACTTAATACACATATTATACTAAATGCTTGATTGTCATTTAAAACATACTGGTAATAGGGTTGTGGCTCTGTGTGGAAATATGTCTCCGCTTATTCCCCCAGGTTCTTTGTGAATATAAGATAGAGCATTTTCTCTATGCTGTACCTAAAATGGACAAATGAGCAATACAATTAAGTAAGTGATAAAAATGAATGGAAAAAACCAATGTTAACCCACAACCTTTGAGATTTTTTAAAAATTAGTTAAAGCTCCTTGATAGGCTTTATGTGTGTTTAATGTTGGTATGGAGCCCTGGACAAGCCTGTTAGCTTCAGTTCTTAAATTTCCAAAATGTTCTAGGGGAGTATTGATAGCCATGGGTCTGTTGTCGGTGCTAGCTGACGGAATTTGCCCCCTTGTGAACGAGAGAGACAATCGACAATAGAACTTAACTCAGATGTTATGTGATTTGCTTTTTGGGAGTTGATTTTAATCAACTCTCCTATGCAGTTACTCTGCATAAACCGAAAGTGAAACAGTGTTTGGACCAAAGCACAAATCATCGCCACTGACAAGTTCTTGAAAATAATTGATAAATTCGAAATAATTTTTTTTTCAAGGAACCTTACTTTTAAATACCTTCAAAATAGCCAGATTTTAAATGGTACGAACAATTTAGATATTTTTTTTAATCGTATGTATTCTTACGCCAGAGTTTAATATAGTCTCGTTCAACTCGACGCTCGGTTGTCTCCGTAAATCTCCGACAAGCAGAGAGTCTCTCTTGCTTGTCGGAGATTAAAGGCGACAGCCGAGCGTTTGGCTGAACGAGACGAGAGTTCAATATTGCTTGGATCCCTAAATTTTCCAGAAATATATCTATCACTGATACATAGTTTGATTGAATTAAATAAATTCTATCTTTAAATATTACTTAACATGATTCATATGGGGTTTTATCAACTTTCTTGTGTCGAAAAAGTCCGAAAATTCATATTATAACAATGTGCGTAATTCAAATACAGATTAGAAACTACCAGCACTTGTCATGCAAAATACATATCATTGAATTTTAAATAAATAATTATCGATAAAATCAACTCCCGTCAGTTCTTCGATACTTTGATTTAAATTATTATATTTGAGACATGTGAGAACCAGTTTCCTTACAATTTTTATAACCATATGTGATTTTAATGTTGTGGTGTTTATAACCTGCACAACTGCCATGTTGATTGTTGATTGAAGTTGTTTAAGAGTTGCCTTCTTAATTTCATGTCCTCAGTAATCTTGTTTAATTTCATGCATTTTTTCAATTGGAATTTTCATGATCATTTCTACATTATCAAATCCAATGCCTAAAAAAGTGAGCACTTTGGTTGGTTGTTCTATTTTTTCATTTGCAATTGGGACCCCGAGGTCGCTGCTGAGCAATAGAAAGGTGTCTAAGGTTGTTTCCTTGAATTAAAATCTTGGCCACAAAAAGAAAGTCATCTAGATAGTGTAGAAATTTTGTGGATGAACCCTTGTCACCCAAAATAGAAAGCTAGCAAACCTGTTCCAGACCGTACAACCAACCTAACGACAAATGGCATTATCTTGTTGTCATAATAAGCATTGTTAAAGAAAAGCTTATCAGATCAAAATCAGTGCTGCTAACTGACCAGTCTTAACCGAAAGGCTGATTTAATGTCCGACTTTTTAAGATTGTCCCACTTCCTAATCTGGCAATCATGGCAGCAGCATCGCCCATAGTTGAATAGGCTGCTGGATAAAATTGAATAAAGGATTATTTTTTTTTTGGTTTTGCCCCGTCTTGAATTCGTGCAGACACAGTTTTATTCAAACAAATTTCTTTAGATTTTGGGATTAGCCCTCTGAGAACGAGGGCGAAATTAAAACTGGGGAGAATGTTTCCCTGTATACAGTAAATGGTGAATAAGATGATACCAGGCATCTTTTTGGGAACAATGAGATATCTGCAGCGATGGAAAAAGGGGTTGTTTAAGGTAAATGGCCCTGAAAATCTGCCCCAAAAATTCCCTGTCAATCTTTTGCTCTGCTACCGAATTCTGTTTGCCTAAACATAGTAATATTTTGATTACCTGGGTAATCCTGGGCCAAAATATTGTAATTTGAAACCATGCGTAAATTCTTGATTTAAAAATGACAATCTTGGTATTTTGGTGTATGATAAATAATTCTGTCTAATTTGATAGAGATCTTGCCAAAGCCCAAAGTCCCATGTTTCACTCTAATGGTCGCTGTCAGATTGTTGAGGCAAGGGGTATGTTGGCTGGCCTCAGCCTGAGGCTCGGCAGGACCGGGCTTTTCTTGCCTTGGGAGAGGGCGAGGCTTTTTAAAGCCCCTGTCCTTTGCTAAAGATTATGTACACCCATTCCTGAGTTCGTCGTCTATTAGGTGGCACTCTGGATGTTTGATGATCCTAGATTTGTAATCTTTTCTTTGTTGTGGCTATCTGGCCAGATGGTAAAGAGGAAAAGGAAGTTGCTTACATGGACAACTCTTACTGATGCTGATTACCCTAAATTGGTTAAACTGTACCTAGTTGTATCATCAACTGTCAAACAATGCTATTCAATTAATTAAAAGAGAGTATCTCATTTCCATCTCAATAATTTTTATTATGCAAGTATTCTGCACCATCTCAATTGGTCTCTTTAGTAAAATGTGTATTGTAATACATGTATTTAACCTTACTAATAAAAAAAAGTGTACATGACGACTTAAAAACTCCCTAAAACATTTTGTAAACGAACTCAAGTGATATGTAAATGAGCTTGTCCGAACTGGTTAATAATTCACATATCTCGTCAATTGTACCAAAATCCACCGATTCTTTTCATATTTATCCATTGAAAAGACAGGGTCACAAACCAGACCTAAATTCACTGTTACAGGGTGTACAAAATCATGTTTTAACTGGTACAAAAAACTATCCAAGACTATTAGCACTTTTCAGGAAGTGTCATTTTTTTCACTCTCGTTTTAAAGTTATCAAATTCATAGTAGATTTGCCGTAACTCATTGTATAATAAAGGGAGGTTCTCATATGTATAGGGATATCATCATTTACGTATACGTACCTTTTTATAAAACACGCCCTTTTTACTTTATTTTGTAGAAATGATTCGCCAAATAAAATTGGCTCGGACGAGCAATATATTTTTAGTGGCATCCCCAGTAGATTAAAGGGTCACATTGTTAAAGTTTGTTTTTATAAATCTATTTATAGTGTTTGGAAAATACAGAGAGACTAACACACGATCAATGTCAGGTAAAAGTAGTACGTGTTGTTTTCTGGAATTAATCTATTTCATATCATAAGTTACAGTTCATTCAAAGGTTATACGAACATAACTTACTGCTGTATATTTAGTATAGATTTGTTTTTGGAGATAATTTATATATCAATTTTTAATTTGTAAAACCCTTGAAATTTACTTTCGTTTTCGGTTTTATCATGAAATCTATTTTAAAATAATAGAATCCTTCATCATTACGAGTGATGGTGATGGTGATGGTGAAATTCAACCGAGGGGACAAAATTTACGGTCTATTGTTTTTGCAGAGTCCTGGACCGTGAATCTTGATCCCTAGGAACAATTTATCACTAAATAATCACGAAATAAGCGCATTTGTTTGCTTTATTTGTTTGTTTATGAGGGTAATTAAAAAGGGTTTATACAAAATATTTCCCATAAATTGTATTCAATATTGAACCAAAAATGTCGCAACGACTTTAATGAAAGCAAGACATTTCAGTCATCAACTCGTAGAAGACGAGTGAATTGATTTAAACAGTAATATTCTGAAATCCTATAACCGGTTTTAACCAGGATTTGCTGTTTAACTTGATGTTCTTTGTTTGCATTTGTATTGACTGTTATAGTTCAGTTGTGTTTATTTGTAGTATTTTGTTGTAACATTACCAGTTATGGCTTGTAACATCTAATATGCTAGTTGTCTGGGTTTGAGTGATTAAAGAAGTGATTAAAGAATTTGAATTGCACTTGTATAGCTGAATCGAATGCTTTTGGACAGCTATGTTATCTTATGATAAGACCACGAACAGTTTTCCAAAACTTAACGTTTTATTAAGGGTTTGTTGATTATATTGTGTTTTTATAATAGGCATTATGGCTATTATTTTAAATCTGATGAAAGGAAAATTAATTAAATATCATGAACATTGACTTTAAAACAATAACAGTGAGTTGCATCCTTTTTAATTTACAGCAATTTGAGAAAAAATTGTGCAATCTGGTCCGTTAAGCTATTTTTAAAAAGCATTTGACACTGACTTTGTTTCTATTTATAATATGTTTTACGGTGCGACCGTTGGGGCGAGCGCAGAATTTGATCAAATAATGAATTATGATACATCAATAAGAATAAAAGTATCAACGTAACGTAAATGAATTTGAATGCAAAATAAGATATAAACATGCCTATTTTTTCTTGTAAATTTTCATAATTCATAATTTATAAGATTGTTTATTTATTTAAATAGAATTTATCTCAGTTTTTACAATGTTGTTGAATAATAACGATTTTAACATAATGTTTATTGCAGTTTATTTCCTCTTTTCTTGCAGCAGACATTTTTCTTAAACTTACATATAAAAAATTGACTTATCATAGAGCCCCCCCCCCCCCCGTTTTAAAAAAAATATAATTTACGTATTAAAAAAAATAATTGCTGATCATATAAGAAAATCGGTTTTGGACCCCCCCCCCCCCGGGAGGATGTAATAAATGTGAAAATAAAGATACCATTGAGCAGTTAAAGAGCTAAATGCATACTACGCACTCACCATTCCTCACCCGGATTAGAATTTCATTTTACTTGTAAATATTTTTTGAATGATGCTGCCGCGCCCCCTTTTAAAAAACGTTCCTGGAAATTAATTACTGTAAATAAATGAATGTGAGCATTCATCCAAATGAGAGCAAGTTACAACTGTTTCCTATTAAAAAAAAAAAGATGTCCTTTAGCTTTGCAAGATTTTGAGAAGATTTTGGTATTTATATTCCAGCAGATTTACAATAACTACTTAGAGTAATTTCCCCTTATTGTGACATCAAAGTTGACGTCGGTCAAGTGTCATCTGTCCTTTGAAAAACCCTGGAAAAAAAACTAAGTGAAATATACTGTTTTGTTTACTTAAAAAGCATGATATTCATGAAATTACACAATTTATCTGTTTCTCAAAAGTTTTACTTTGATTCTCGCGAGAAGGAATCAAGTCTGGTGAGATCGTCCGACATTGATAAATTGCATTGTGGGTCGAAATTTACTGACTCCGAAAAATTCTGTGGGATCAATGTGCAAGAAATCCATTGTGACGTCACTCGAAGGAACGACAACTCTGTTAGTCTTATGTAATGGAATTATTTTATTTACAATGCATGATGTACATAGTCTTTTATCTTGTTCTCGTGAGAGTGTGAAATGGGAAACCATATTTACAGGGAATTACTGGGACGATTAAAACAAGGCATTACTGGTCCGATTTACTGACGCCAAAAAAATCCGTTGAATGAATGTGCAACTAGTCCGAATTTTCTATTCACACACGCCTTGCCGGTAGAGCTCGCTTCGCGCCGGCGCTGCGCGCCGGCGAGCTGCGCTCGCTATTACAAAATACGTGCGAGTTGTTTATGTTCTTATGATGATTTACCTAACCATGAAAAATGAATTACTTTTTACCTGATAAAAAATCTTAATATCTAAAATAAGGAGGTTAGTACAACGTCACTGTAAATCTTGGAAGTTATTCCTTTGTTGCCACAAACCTTACTCTCATTTTATTGTGACGTAACGTTTTTATTGGCATTTCGCCTAAAAGGTTGAAAATATAAACTAATTTAAAGTCCACGTAGTATGAAATCACATAACTGACATAATTCAACAAATGGGACTGCATATAAGTAATTTGAGATCTGTATTGCAAAAGAACAAGTTTCCCTACTCTGACATATACATAACCTTTTTCTGTACTAAAATATCTATCTTATTCATTTATCTTATAACAATATCGATTATTAGTTCCTGTCTTCCAAAATAATGGATGAATCATTTGATAGAAATAATGCTCAAATGTTTCACCATAAGGAATATAGATATTATATGCGTATCGAAATGTTAACAACAAGGAGGTAAACTTCTAAAAACTACATTATTTCAACTTTTGATCATTATTTGTATTGGTTTATTTCAACTCTTTTCTTTTAAAGGTTTTCAATTTATTATTAGAATTCCTTTTGCATGAAGTTGTATATTTTACTTCCGATTTCCTATAGGAAACACTAGCTCTTACTGTGCGATAAACATGGCGAATGCTTTCTTCTTTGAATCTATAGATAGATGATGACACATCAAAGTTAGGTAATAAGTGAACCAGTTTACCATGTCAATCCTCGTTATAAGTAAGATAGCATGGTTTGTTTGTAATATTTTTATACATTGAAATAGAATTACACCATACAGTGGGAATGAAATACATAATTTTTAACTGTAAATTTTTTACTTTCTTGGTGAATGTAAACTTTTTATTTCCAAGTTACAAGTCATCGTTTTGTAAATTCTGTATTCACATTCAGCAAGTTGATTCAAAAATGATTAAATAAAATAATTAGGTCATCATTATCAAAAACATTTTTCTCGCATTTTAAGCATTCTTTTTTAAATTAAAAAGCAAATACTGTGGGGTTTTTAAAGGTTTCTCCACCCTTTATATTTTTAGTTTAATCCATTTAATTGTTGTTTTTTGAAGATCAATATGTAAGCAATTAATTTGAACAAATATATAAATATGATGTGAATATTTTTTTTCATAATATACGAGCTAAGACAGATAAACTATCAGAACAATTATAGCGACGACTGCTCCCCAATCCAAATTCGATAAATTCTTAACTGATTTCTATAAATATAAGCAAATCTTTACAAATATTAAATACAATATTTTTCCATGTTTTGTTTTAATAATTTAAACGGGCTTTTAAACTTGCAAGTATGTATACTATTGCGTTTACAGAAAAACATAATAACCATGTCAGGTAAAATATATTGAAATATGATGTATGTATATGACTGCCTCATACGGTTTTAGCAGTTTTGCAATGAATTATGCGTTTCTATCAAAACCAAATATCTAAATTGTTAATTTCACTTCACATAATTTAAAAATGTATAAAAACATTAAATTGCATTAAATCAAGAAATATTATTTAAACCATGAATCACATTTCATTAATATTAAGCCGATTATGAAACATGAGGCCCATGGGCCACATCGCTCACCTGAGGAACAATAGGCATGATAAAATCATCTTAATAGAGTCATAATACAAACAATCTGGGCAATGTACAATAATACATGTAGATCCTGTATAAATAAAATCTATTTTTCCCCATGGATATTCTTATGTTTATAATCATTAGTCCCTTTTCTAACAGGATGATTATATAGTCATATCACATGAAGAGTATTGCAGTTCTCAAAAAGATCCTTAATAATTGTTTATATATGGGATATAAAGCTACATCAAACTCTGAACCTTCTTGTGAGGCTGAAGAATTGTCCTGGAGCCAAAATATTTATAAAGAATCATCTGGCTGATTAGTTTCTGAGAAGAAGATTTTTAAAGATTTACTCTATATATTCCTATTTAAAACTTCAACCTCCTATGGTGGCCCCACCCTACACCCGGGGGTCATGAATTTCACAACTGTGAATTTACACTACCTGAGGATGCTTCCATACAAGTTTCAGCTTTCCTGGCTGATTAGTTTCTGAGAAGAAGATTTTTAAAGATTTACTCTATATATTTCTATGTAAAACTTCGACACCCATTGTTGCCCCACCCTACCACCGGAGTGATGATTTTAACAACTTGGAATCTACACTAACTGGGGATGCTTCCAAACAAGGTTCAGCTTTCCTGGCTGATTAGTTTCTGAGAAGAAGATTTTTAAAAATTTACTCTATATATTTCTATGTAAAACTTCGACCCCCTCCCCCCTCATTGTGGCCCCACCCTACACCTGGGGGTCATGATTTTCACAACTTTGAATTAACACTACCTGAGGATGCTTCCACACAAGTTTCAGCGTTCCTGGCTTTATGGTTCTTCAGAAGAAGATTTTTGAAAATTTCTCGAAATTTTTCATTAATTTCTAATTATCTCCCCTTGAAAACGGGTGTGGTCCTTAATTTTTAAAACTTTGAATCCCCTTTGCCTAAGGATGATTTGTGCCAAGTTTGGTTGAAATTGGCCCAGTAGTTCTTGAGAAGATGTTGAAAATGTGAAAAGTTTACGGACAGACGGACGACATACAAAATGTGATCAGAATAGCTCACTTGGGCTTTCAGCTCAGGTGAGCTAAAAAATGGTCCAAAATGCTCCCTAAGACGTCATGCGACAATCGAAAAACCTTAAAAATGATAAGGGTGCATATTGAATATATTCATATTAAAAATTTAAAAGATATCTAACACGAAATATCTAACAAAACCCGTTTCATTATGTGATCCCGCAAAAAAAATTAAAAACACAAAATAATAGACAAAAGACAAGGTTTTTGGTAAACATGGTCAAGTTAGTTACCTAGCACATGGCTTTTTGTGGACGTGTTTGTATAAGACGCTAGCATAAGTAGCTGATAAAGGTGAAAAAATTGAAAGATGAAGAATATAGCTCAGGAGAAGCTCAAACTGGAAAGTTATGAAATCATTAGGATTCAATTATATAAACTTCTTCCTAGAATTTCGTTCAAAAATCTGCAGAAATATTTCAAAAACAGGCTTTCTAATTTGGATTTTTTCGATTTTTTGCAAGCCTAAATGACTAAATATAACAGGTTATCACATCTATTACAAAATAATTTTAATACTCTTTGTTCATTTATTTTTATACAATATGTAGTTTTAAAAAATGCCACGGTCTTTGCTTTTGTTTTTTTTTATATTTTGTTCAAGGTTTTTTTTCCTGCTATTTGTCATTTAATTTTTATAACCTATTGATGGAAGGCGTTATTCAACAATAAAGGGAAAACACAAAAGAAATCTTTTTAAAACGTATAGAAAGTTCAAAATTCAAATTCATTTTGTATGGAAGTTAAAACATATTTGGTCTTCCTTATCAATTAATTTTTACCCATATATTTACATCAATAAAATTTGTTTAGAAATTTTTCAAAAACATTCAAATTTCACTTACTGCTGTAATATTGATTTAAACATTCTATAATTATGTATTCTGAAATTTGAAAAAAAAATATATATATAACAGCGGTTTCTCTTTATCCTGGAATGCTTAATTTGTAAACATCAAACTATTATAAGTGAAATTAATAAGATTTCTATCTTTTCCATTTATAATCTGTGTTAGCAAGACAACACATAACCCAACTTACAGACCCTTTCTGCTTTAGACACCTAAGTGAATTGTTTATATTACATAAGAAAAATCAATTATGCTAGTCCTGTCCCTTTTATAAAATGTTTGTTTTTTACTGGAAATCGATATAGAATTCGTTTTTAGTTTCAATATCGAGATACAGTCTATTATACGCTGTAAATATTTTCGGCTACTCGTCTCACATTGATGTCCTTACGTTATATGCCAACTGATAACAGAAGTGCAATAGAAAATATTTCAAAACATGTACCCTTTGCTTGCATTTGTCAATATCTTAAGAACCCGGTGATATGTAAATCTTGAATACTGCATTTCTGATTTTGAATCTTGTATATCAGTGAGTTTATAGGTTTTTAAATGAATTAAAACATGCAAAAATCACACGAAAAAATGATTTTTTAATGTAACATATTAGATATAAAAACGCATTGTTGGGCACTTCTTTTCTTTTCTTGGTGTGCAAAATGTCTCAACGTTGGTTTTTAAATGTGCGTAGACTTTTTATATTAATTATGCCCCCCTTCGAAGAAGGGAGGGCATATTGCTTTGCTGCTGTCTGTCGGTCGGTCGGTCGGTCGGTCGGTCCACCAAAAGTTTCCGTTCATTTTCTTAGCAGAGGATGAACATATTGAAATGAAATTTGATATACAGGTTTATTATGATAATATCAAGGCCAAGTTCGATATTGGGTACGATCAAGCCATTTTCGACAGAGGTATGGCCCTTGGACGTTGAAAAATGTCAGTTAAGTGCAGTTTCCGCTCATTTCTTCGCAGAGGATAAACATATTGAAATGAAATTTGGTTTACAGCTTTATCATGATAATATCTAGGTCAAGTTCGATATTGGGTACAATCGAGCCATTTTTGACAGAGTTATGCCCCTTGGACTTAAAAAAAATCCAAATATTTTCAGTTTACGTTCATTTTCTTTGTGAATGTTTCCAAGGGAGGGGGCATAAGTGTTTCACAAGCATCTCTTGTTGTGTGTATGTTTTTGTCAAAAATAATATATATACATTTATATACAATTCTTGTAAATAATCTTTTTATTTTTTTCAGATCAGTATAATAGTGTGTACTTTTGCTATCTCAGATTGGAAAAATGATGCAAATTATAAGACAACTTCTTCTTCTTCTTCAGGTATATATTTTCATATACGGTGGTGTAATTTATCCTAATTTTTTTTTTGGGGGGGGGGGGGGGTCGTTTTGGACGAATGTAATGGAAAATAAAGTCATTGGAGTGAAAAATGTACTTGATTAATATATCCTAAATGTATTCCTAATTCTAAAAGCCAATTCATTAAGAAATATTAAGAACAGTTCATATTTTCACAATTAAAATAAAATTTTATAACAAGGATAAATTTTATCGGTACCCACTTATATGTATATTTGTGGGTTTTTTTAAATTTTAGTTTATCCTCATCATCTTGAGACAATGTAGAGGTTCAGGTTTGCCCGTCTGGGTATATAGAGTGAATTCCTGCCCCGAACCAGGAAATTTAAGCAAATGGGTAGAGGCGTCAAAAAGATTAAACTGTTATCATAACTTGACTTCAAATAATGCACAAGAACAGGCGATGGTTTATCATTGCTTGCCTAGCTCCTTTTTAAACGAAACTGTGGAATTTTGCGGCACAAATGTACCCATATCGCCAGGTATGATCCTCTCTCTCTATCTCTCTCTCTCTCTCTCTCTCTCTCTCTCTGAAAAAAATATATCAATGATAAAATGACAACAACAAACCATCAACCATCTCAAAAACGAAATATAGATTCAAAGGAAAGGAACACGGACCTCCAACAAGATTGACGTAGGATCAGGTGCCATGGAGGAATTAATTATATAAACGATTCATTTGCATTATATAGAATATGGCGTTTACCATTAATGTTTAAATGATTGATATTCATTGATTAAAATTATATATGACATGAAGCAAAATACTAAAAGTATCTTTTTTCTTTCATATTCAGGAAATTGTCCTGTCTACAACTACCGGTTTCACCAAAACAAACATCCGTCCTACCAAAACTGTAGAGATTTTACGTTAGGATGTCCAACCAAGATGTTTCACTCGAAAAATGTCTACTTGTGTAAGTATGAACCATAAGCACCATCAAGAATCATTATATGTTTGTCTTATTATGATCTATACGCAATTCTTTTCTTTTTTTTTGCAACCAGGTCGAATTTCCTTTTTTTACATGCGTCAATTAGTTTAAACTATGCAAATCTCTCAATAAAACTGGTCTTGCAATAATTTAGCAAAAACATGATAATTATCTCTTCTAATCGATTAGGACTTCAACAAGTATACGTTATTCAAGAATTCGAAGAAATGAAACATGCTGAAAGGGCCGTAGAATAAAGACAAACTAACACATATTAATATTTTCTTATATTCATGTATTGTCGTTTCTGTCTTTAATGTTTAGATTCCGAGTGTTTGAAAATTAACAGGAAATCACAATGCTATGAGGCACAGACAAATTGTTCAAACATAATAGATTCGTAAGTAAACCTTTGCAATTGTTTAATCAAGCCTCTTTAAACATTTTTAAATCGTATTTATGTTAATTTTTATATTTATGTCGTCTACTAGTAGATATATTAATAGTTATTTTCATTTCCAGCTTTAAAACAACCACCGAGACGAAAATGTCAAGACAAACGTAAGTTCATTAAAAAGTATAGATACAATTGACTCTGTCGGATAATTATGCCAAAAACAAAATTGCAATTTGTTTTTGCATAGGCATAAAATTTGCGTTTAAACTTTGGAAAATTGGTTTGTTAAATTTTATTAAAAAATTCAATACAATGCATGCATGCAGAATTTGAATCAAGAGTTATCGTTCTTGTATTTACTGTATTTTATTATATTCCAGGGTCGGGGAGTTTTATTCTTTTGATGCCATGCACAAATAAACCTACAAAAAACCAACGAATGGGTTCCTATCTCTATTCCACTCGGTTTCATTGGCATTGAAACCGAATGGAATAAAGACATGAACTCCAAACTTTCCTTCTAGCTTATTATAAATATGCTCAATTCAAATAAAGTTTCTGTTACATAAATCGAATAAATTTTTAAAATACACATAACGCATGCAAATCAATTGAACTACGTGAACAAAACATATGGAGAAGTTATGTATGTAAACTCGAATTCTTTTGTCAACATTATTTCAAATGTTGCAATAGTTCTGCTTATTTCACATCTTTTTCAACAATGAGAAGAAAATATAACTTATAATATATCCATATAATATCACACCTCCCATGAGGTGCGAAGGAAAATACTTCAAACGTGCATAAAACAATAGAGCAACTTCAAATTCGAATATGGCAGTTAAAACCGCATGGCTAGCCTCTTAGCATGAAATTCAGAATCAAAATGAACAAAAAAAGAACATTTGTTATTGGCATTCTTTACCTATCAGATGATATATTTACAATTATGAAAAGTATTTTAGCGAAAATTATCATGTCTGTATATAGGAAACAATTTTCGAACAGGATGGTTAGAATTTCATCGTACTTAAGTTTACTTTCTATGTAAATTAAAAGTCCTTGTGGAAGATAATTCTCATAGGATTTTTAAATCCAGCCTAAAATTATGTTTACTACACACAGGAAACCTATTCAATTCCCGTTGGAAACATGTAAATCCAATTGGAAATAAAATAGAATATCATACAGGATTTTCCATGTATTCCCATGTATCCTGTAAGACAAATATTTTTTAAGTAAGACACAGTGAAAACAAAAGTGGTTTATCCTTTTAAGACAATGTTGCATGATGGGCACGCTTGATTTATCTAAACTGTGTGTATACCAGTGTAATCCGGTGCAAACATTTTGTATTGTAGAGCAAGAAAAACTTAAATGTGTCTTCTAATTTGTAAATTTACTTAAAATCATTTGTCAAGTTTCCAATCAAAATATTCTGCCGCCCTATAATTATTGGTTTCAGTGCTACATCTCAAAACACGTGCCCCTGATTCGGTGTAGAAAAGTGCACAACCGCTGTTTTCATTCTTTAGTTTAAAAAAAGTTTAGTATATTTTCAGACCAGAAAATGCATGTTGTTTAGTAAGCAATCCCCGTTGCTTTTATTACCACTGACATCTATTTTGGATATAAAATGAGTCCGTTTTCAATCAAAACTAGTGTTCTTTTCATATACATATTGGTAATATAGCTATCGTCGTCTGAATTCAATGATTTTTCTAATTTTCAGAACTACAAGGTCAATAATGGTCAGTGATGATTCCGACAGTTTGGATTCCGTGAATGTAGTGTAAGTGAAACAGGCATAAAAAGGAATGAACCCTTTTTTTCTGAGCCCATTCCTTACAAAAGTACGAAAAGACGTTGCAACTGTTCCAGATGAAAAACTCCTTACTCAAATTGATAGTTCATAGCCTAGAGACTACATAACAGTTTCTGACTTTAATGTATCTCACCTGGCTGGTGAGATTTTTACCTTTAAAAATTAATATCCCATGGAAAATATCATATCTCTAAGAATTTCAGAATTTTTTTTACATGATTTTCTGCAAACTTTGCCTGGGTTTTGAAAATAATTCTACAGGAGTCATAATTCCTATAAGATAAAAGTATTTTGAGGGAAGATTGTCTTGTTGTTTGATTGGGATTTTCTAATACAAGGATTAAGATCTACATTTTTGTACATTGATTTGACGAAGAGCGTCCATGTTATTGTGCATTTTTAACTAGCTCTAGTTTGCATTTATATTACAGTGAGATGACAAATAGTGAAGACTCTAATCAAAGGTAACTCTAGTTTACTACAATTCTAAATTAGATATAATTGAACGTGATAATTTGACTATTTTAACCATATCTCGGACGTTTCTCTAAACATTATCGTCATACATTTGTACAGAGTCATCTACATTGCTATTCCCTTGGCCATCCTGCTTATAGCTACAATAATTATCGTCATTGTTTTACGGAAAAGAATAATTAGTTATTACAAATGTAAGTATTTTTTATTTATAATACCGAAAAAATAATCAGTAATCACAAAATCATGACATAGAGGAAGATATGAAATTTCTTTTTATGGATATAGACCAAATACAGTAAAACGCAGTTACAGAGAATACGCTTATAATGAATTGACCCTTACAGCGAAGTGATTTTCATTTCCTGTGACTTTTTGTTATAACTTGATCGATATAACGAATTACTCTTATCTCGAAGTAAAATTGCCCGTCCCTGGGACTTCGTTTTGGGCGTGTTTTACAGTATTCTCATCTGTGTATGAGAATCCATCGTATAATTTTTGAAAGAATTACCTTTTGCAGTTTTATGATACATTATTGCTCGTAAGCAAGAAATCAATGCCAATTTTGATCGATATATATAATAATCTCAATACAATTTTCTTTTTTAATTTACATTTTCAGACTTTATTTCTAAACCATCAGGAATCATATCGGATACTGAAGTTTGTACATTAAGTATGTATAAAAAATTATTAACATACTAAGAAAAGAAAATTTAATCGCTCGGATTATTACGGCAGTAGAATGCGTTATTTTTGCAACTGTATTGTTACAGTTTCAATACATTTCATATGCATGCCATACATTCATTAAATACAGTATAACATTTTTTATTGATACATTCTTCTTATCATGTAAAATAATTGCATGCTCAATTAATATAGACTTGTAGCACAAATAGCGTTCTCCTTATTCATTATTTGCCACAATAAAATTGTAATAGCGCACACAAGTGAATTGAATCGAGTATAAAGAAAAAAAAATTGGTATCTCTTTATTAACAGCCCTTCCTGGTTATTTTACTTAGACCTGATCACTCCTTATTTTTTCCATTATCCATGTTTGGTAAATTAGTAGAGGTGTCTTCAATGACGTCGTCATGACTTGACGTGACAAACATCGGACTTTGGCGAAGCAGGCCATCGAACTTTAGCGCATACCATTAGACTTTACCACAATCATTGGACTTTGGCGAGTCTTACAAATATACAAGGGGGAAGTAACAATTACCATGGGGAACTATTTTCCTTTTGAATATTTAAAACAAACTAGAATAAAATGCCTTACAAAATAAAAATACTGCAATAAATCTAATTGCTGGTGATACCTGAATAAATATTGTTAAAAAATTCCGAATCCGTTAGATATCTAATAGGAAAACAACTTGTAACGTTCAAATTTTCCCATAAAAACAAGTACATCTTACAAGAAATAAATCTCATTTAGATTGTTTAGGCATATACTTATTTTTATTTTTTTTTTGGTTATCTGAGTTTTTAATTTCTATCTTTAAAAGATGGATATCTTCTTTGAAAGGAGAATTACTTTAAAAGAAAAAGGTGGTTATCTTCAATAATTTGAAATACTGTATAGCAGGACATTAACTCGTTGAGCTAATTTTCGCTATATTCGCTGAAATAAAAATTTCGCGAATTTAACATCTAGTGAACAATTATTTGAATATAATATGATAAAGAAATAGGAATATGCACAATACAAACTATGTGTTCGTTTTAATGGCATAGCAATAAAGTTGACCCAGCTTAATATAAAAGTTATTTTGTAAGGGAAAAATGGTATTAAGCGGTTTTTGATAAATACCGACCATGGCTATTGCTAAAATAAAATATTAATAGCTGGAAAAATTAGCTGACATGCTAAATTTTGTTTTGTTTTCCCTCTATTTTCGGTGTTGACTTAGTCTAATTAACAAGGCATACATGAAACAATTCGTTTTTTGATAAATTCTTTAAATAGAATGATCAAGAGTTGTTCAAAAATTTTCTTTAATAAGAACATTCCATTCCTCGTATTACACAAACTTTAAAAAAGAACTGCAGTAATCCAACATGACACTCGACAAGTACCCAAGCCAGTTCGGTGATGCGTTACTTATTCTGCCAGCCCAGTGCTATCGGTAATTTCAAAGTGATTTAGGGGCTCAAAGTGTTTATACAAGGTGCTCAAGAGTGTCTAGCACGTAAAAAGGTGTGAAACTCAATGGACAGAAGCAATCTTTCCATTATAGAAGATGGGTACACTTAAGGAAAATATATATAAATATATTGACCGAATAATAATTATGAATGTGTATTACACAAACCGGTGTATTTATTCAAAAGCATTTCATTAGATATCACTAATTCAATTGTTTTTCAAAATAATGTTTTTTAAAAATGAAACCCAAATAAAACAAATTTTTTTTTTTTTGGGGGGGGGGGGGGGGGTGATGATTTAAAGTACCTGTATTATGTACAAACGATCGTGATCGGTATTTTGTAAAATTCAATTGGGTCTGAATTTTATGTTATACACATTTTTGTTTTCCGCGAATTTAACATACCGCGATTTGCTGCAAAAAGAAAAAATCGCGATCTTTTCCGACCGCGATTTTAACCTGCAATACAGTAACTGTGTGCACAAACTACACCGATTCTTTTAGATTAAAAAAAGTCCAGATTATCTGTTCTGAAATGTCTACTCTATTGCTTCAGATTAAAAAACAAACAAAACTTGAAAGTCTACGGGGATTTTGCAATACAAACAACATTAAGGATCCCGGATGATAACGTTAAAAAAATGTGCGAGATGTCCCGAGTACTTCCGAATGGAGAAAAGATGTAAACATTTCCCATTATGAACTTTCTTACGATGTTTGTTTTTGTTCCTGTGAAATTCCACGGGTATAACAGATGATTTATTAATAAAGAAATCTTGATGTTTTCCCTTTTTATCGATTTTAATTGTACTTCATTGACATGTATGTTTATTTCAATTAAAAACCATTAAAACGTGACGTTAGCAATAACTTAGGATATACTATAACGAAACCTCAGACTGATGCAGAAATAAATTATTTTTATTATTTAAAATTAGAATGTTTTATCAACTGAACGGTGTTGAACGATACTGATTATACATATGTTTTGCGCTTGTCTAATTACAGGACAGATGGAAAATGTACACAATACCACACCCAAAACACCTTTTGAGGAGACTGGAGGATGTTCGGAGGTTCTTACAATGGAGAATGGTTAGATACAATATGTACAATTTGTTAAATTTTTATATTGAAATACATACAAAAATGATACTTAAATTTTACATTATTGAGGAGATTGTTTAAGTGGGTTTTTTTAAAAATATATTGATTGAGGTTAATTTCACTTTGAAAAAACAAAACAAAAAGAAAATCACTTGTTTTACACAAACAATCAAGTTTTCAACTGTATACTGTAATGTTACAATCTGTTCCTGGATAAATTTCGTAAAAAAGAAAATATTTAAACAGTAAGCATTCATAATTACTAGTATCAAAATTACGGAATGCACGGAATGCAAGTTTTCATTCAAAATTTAAATCAGAAGAACAACGGTCAGGTTTTGGTATTTTGAGGTAAAAATTAATTCATGGACTATGAAAAGAGGAAAACATTATTTGTATTGTCATATATTAAACTGATAACTATAACAACGTTTAAAAGGCGGGTATACATTAATATCACAATACATTGTACACACACACACACACACACACACACACACACATATATATATATATATATGTTATTTAATTCTAATATATGATTAAGTTATGCTTTTGGATGTAAATAACGACGTTTGAATATTAAAGTTGATGTTTATTTGCAATTAAATAGTATTCATTTCTAAAAAATCAAACAATTGTTTGTGTTCCACAAGTATAGCACCTGGCCTTGGAGCTTATACTTTCAACTACTAGTATATAGAAATTTTGTTTTTTATCTCAAAGAATGAGTTAATACTTTCTTACGCCGAGGATTAAACACCCTATGAGATAGTATCTAATTAGATAAACTATAAGTCTAGAAAACGAACATTTTTGTTGTTTTCTGAGGAATCTGTTCTGGTGTTTAAGGTTGATGCATTAATAAAGTACTTTGTTGACTGATTGTGATGAAATCATTCCGTTACAATATGTTCTTTTTTAAATTCTAAATGTACACGAATGACATGTTTCCCTTAATATACCTAAAATAAAAAGCCTTCTATTTAAATTCAAAATTCCTCCTTTTCAAGTTTTACTTTATATTTTAGAAAGTGACCAAAGTGCATCTTCAAATGAGTTTGATCAGCATCGTTCACATGAGGAATTAAATGGTTTGTTAAAATTATTTTAATCAATCTAGTTTTAAAGATAAGATAGTTGTATTATTTTCCAATGAATTTAAGAGAGAGATTTGAGTTATTCTTTATTTCAGGACAAACTGGATATCACAAGAGCGAAGAAAGAGTATCTTTGTTGGACAATATGTTCATTGGTGCAAAAATGGGACAGTATAATAACTTTCTCCAGTCTTTAGCAAAACGCATGACACCAAAAGTATTTCTTCGAATTAAAAATTTTGTAAAAGGTAAAGTTTCACAACTTCCTTCTTCTGTCAGTTTTCTGCATTATATTGTCAAAGGTGTGTTAAAACATATGATTAAAAACCTATTTATATTTTAGATAGAAGAGAAATGAATGGCAAGGAATTAGAGGACATAAAAGAACCAAATGAATTGTTAGATTACTTGGATAAGAAATACCTTCTTTTCAACAACATTGTCTATCTGCAAGGACTCTTTTTGGCGTGTAAAGCACCAGATCTGTATGATCGATGTTTGGAGTATGCTAAAAACAGGGGAAAGGAAATAACACATTTTGAAGCAAAAATACTAAAAAGTGGTAAGGGGAAATTTTTCAGAACAATATTGAGATTAGAAATACAGGTTAATTATGTAAGTAAGCATCAATAATTGTTACACGTATCTATTGAAATGACATAAATGAACAATACATAAAATGCCCAGTTAGATAGATATAAAGAAAACAATCATAAAAACACTTAATGTTTTATCTGTAATTGACATTCTAGAATTTTAAAATGCTCTTGCTTTAAGTAAAGAAGATATGTACATGATTTTAAGTTACACAAGTTAACAGTTAAGTTAACACAAATATACTCGTGTTTCATAACGTAAATTCAATTGTGGTGGCGGGGTTATATAAACTTTGTTGAGTAAATTTCATTTTGCGAATTTAAAAGACAATATATAATGTCTAACAAACTTTTTCAGATCATACAAAGGCAAAATACGTAATTAATTGCCCAGATATTTCTGAATACGATTTACCGGAGCTTGAGAAGTTACGACTGATGTTAGCAACGCTGATCCATGCAAATCACGATGATATACTAGTTTCTGGAGTAAAAAACGGATGTGTAATTGTAACAATGATGATACGGAATTGCCTGATTCCGACCCTGAAGGCGCTTTATACGTCAGAAAAAAGAATAAATATGACATGCCAATGGATGTTAAAACTGTCTTTGAAATACAAAATCATTAAAGTGATGATCCAAGATGAAGTTATATACCCACCTGGTATGTATTTACTTACTTTTCTAAACACATTCCTTCTAAATTAATATTGTTTATCAATGCAGTAAATATATACAAAAACTTACATTACGCCTTCATATTTGCTAGATATATTGTCGAATGCGGCTGGATTAACCGCTGAAGAAAAATTAAGTCGTCATGTTCTGCGATCCAGTTTTAAAGCTGAACCTAAAAATCCAAAGGTAAACAGGTTCATTGACACATAGACATATAAGCTTAATTTTTTTTTTAGAATTGAAGTTATCGTTTTGATTTTAAAGTAATTCATTTTACAGTTTTAATCATAATGCTTAGTTATTCTAACAATTTTGCTTTTTTACGTGAATTTTAATTAATAATCAAGAAGAAGAATGATATAGAAAACGTATGCTAGAATATAGTATACTAGAGTCTAGTATATTGTAGACCAATGTTATCGACACCAATGTTTCAAACGCTTTGGAATGCAAAGAGAAATCAGCCACTTGCAAGGATAGTGTACTTTCAAAAGGTATCTTTGTTTAACTAATACTCAATGCTCTGGTTTAGGATATTTCTTTTAATATACATAATTACCGGTGGCATAATTTATTCTTCATACTTAACAATACCTTTATTTTTTACAAACATAACAGTTTGGGTCATTTTTTGGGATTTTTTCTCAGCCAGTTTGTAATATATGGTGCATTTCTTGAAGTTCATGTCAATTTTTTTTTGCGAAATCAAAGTCGATATTATCATCGCATAATATTTATGCAAATTGGTAAGCACACCCAGTTGTATACCTACTTGGATGTTTGATTGAATCTCATTAGTGATAGCACGTTTCTCCGTTATCTTATTTTTTAAAATGTAAATATTTTATATTTTTTTCATTATGAAAATGTTATTTTTCCTTCAAACTTTATAAATGAGACGAAATAAAAAAAGAATTGTTTATGGTATCCATGCACTTTATGAAGTTATTGCAATTTTTGCCATAATGAATATAATGAATAGATCAAATTAGAAAAAAAAACCGGTTGCCCCGATGCATCGGTGGCTCGAACCCCTTTACCCTAATGTAGTAGATCTCCGTGAACCAACAAGCCCACCAGTATGTTGAATGTTGTGGGTAATATTAACAGTACAATACTAATGAAGATCTACAAAAGATGTATGATACGAATAAAAAAATCCTGATAATTTAGAGTTTTTCACCATCGCTGAGGATTGGGGATGGTTAAGTTTTTTTTTTATTTTAACTTATATACAAATACATGAATGTATAAAAACAATACAACATCATCTTTATTATTATTTGTTTTTTTAATTTTTGTTTGTTTGTTTGTTTGAGGGATTTTTTTGGGTGGGGGGAGGTCGGTGTAACATTAAAATAATATGTAAGCTCTAAAGTTTTTAAGTTACTTAGGCTCGGTCTTCCGGAAACATACGGATAAAACATGTGCATCTATTTATTTACTGCAATACCTTAAATGTAAAATATTGTTACAGACATGGCCAAATCCAACAACACCCTATCTGAATTTACCGATTTCCTGAATGAAATCGGGGGTCGTATTACAGACGACACTTGGCACGCTATGAAAATTCATTTAAACGGTAAGTTAAGATTTTTTTTATTTTTTAAAAGTGTTCATTATATCGTTTGGTATAACTATAAAAATATAGGCATAGGTATAATATTTGCATAAACAACTGTTTACTTATTCTCTTTAAAAGACTTTTTGGATCCCGAGTATGTTAAAGAAATAAAAACAACTGAAATGCTTACTGGTTTATCGGACAAGTTGAAACTCCAGTATAACATGTGTTTTCTTGAATGGATATTCGACATTTGTGGAGAGCCTAAACTGGTCAAAGAATGTCAAGACCTCTCCGCTAAGTTTCAGTTGGAATGTTTCGAAATCGATATAATACCATGTAAGTAATAAGCCCCTTTTATTCGCAAATTTACTATTTCTTTTTTTCCCTAAGTTTTATTTTTCTTTAATTTACTTATCATTATACAGGTGATGAATGCCAAAAATTAGAATTCCAGTTTATGGTATCTGAAATAGAAGCATACAAGGACGAGCTTCAGGATTTGAGATATTGGATGGCAAAGACAATACATGTGCATCCTGGACAAATTCTAATGACAAATCTTAAGAATGGACCAGTTAAGGCCACATTTTTAATGGGAGAAAATCATGCCAATGCTATTCTTGAATACCTGAAGACGGACGATGGTCAAATTGCTGCATCACGTAAAAGGATTGAAAAAATTGTCCAAAATGGGAACGTCATTAAAATTGGTATACATTAATTTCCTCTGAAAAAATTGTCTTGATTTAGGCTCTGGTAATTATGAAATTTTAGGGTGAAATTCACAAAACGAATAAACAATGAAACAATTAGTATTTTGTTAAGAAGTATGTTTTGTTATGTATGTTCATTTGCTTTCTAGGTAAAGCCCTAAATGGATCTATTTTTGTACAAATTCGTCTACGTTTACAAGAAAATAGTTCTGGGATACGTGCTGGTGTGAGGAAATTAGCATCGATTTTTCTTCGACGTACAGGGATACGTATGGAAGGCAATGAGATCTACACAAGAACTGTCCCATCAGATCAAAAAACAAATGGTACTTTAAAATAAAGAAGGAAAAACACATACTTTTATGAAACGCAAAATTTTATTCATGACACATTACTGATTATATTATACATAACATACATGTATTATAAATATTTAGGGTGAGAATCTATATAGTAAGTTGCTAGAACTTGTGTTCAAACTCATTGCATACAACATATGCAATAAAATATGTTCAAACCATAAACATTTGGCCACAAACTATCTTGACTAAAGGAATCACTTAATTCAGCAAAATGAACCCACTTGACCCTAATTTGATTTATGTTATGCATGTTTTATGAATTGCTTTGTTTTAGAAACCAAAGCCAAGCCAATCAAAGAGGAATCATTTATTGAGAAAAACCGCGGCCTTATTTTAGAGAATATAGAGCCTTTGACCATTGAACACACAGACATTGCAGAATTGTTTAACAGAGAAGACCTGGCAGATATGAAAGATATCATAGGAAGACGTTACCAAGCAGAATACTTCTTGAAAATGTGCGACATGCTACCAAATGAAAAGAGAGAAAAAGCATGCGAATATTTGGAAGAAATTGTTTCTTTGCCTAAAGAAAAATCAACACATGAGGAGCTCTGTAAGTAACGTTACACTTTTTTGTTTGACTTTTAGTTTTTTTAATCGCTGCCAACATGGATTCTTAATTTGTGTGCGATTTTTGACAGCTCCTGCAAAGAAATGGATTCAACAAAATAGAGAGGATCTTCTGGATGAAATAGACTCTGGGTTTATCAAAAGTGCCATCTATCAGTTGGAAGATGTCCCTGAGGAAGTAAAAACCTCGTGGTCTGACCCGAACAAAAGTAGAACAGAAAAGGCTAAGATATTCTTGGATTTTGCTCTACAAAAGGATGAATATGTTAAAGCGTTGAAGAAGACAATGGAGGAATACGGAATGCAGCTTCCGGAATGACAGACTAGTTCAACAATTTGAATAAAATAATTCATATTTATGTATCATCTCCGAGATTAATCCTTCAAATGCTAATTTTGAATTTGACAGTCTACGTAATAATTTTTACAAATTGTATGGTTTTTTTATAGAAATCATTGAAATCTTTTCGTTTAGGAAAAGAAAATAACCGAGAGTTGTGTTTTACGTTGTTAAATTAAATGTGTAATTTTTTATCATATACATGTATATATATGCTTTATATTCTATTTATTTTTACATGCATTGTTGTCTGTGACAGTTGTGTTATGCATAATCAAAACTAAATGAACTGTTAATGTTAGTCTTTCAACTTTTTAAAAATATTGTTAAAACTTTCTGAATATGCAGTGCTTTGACATTTCATGTGGTGATAACTTGCACTGAGAATAAAAAATACGATAATGTAAAGCAACTTTACTACTATTCTTGAATAAAATATTTTACTAAATAAACTGTTTGAACTTGATATTTTGCTTTTTAATACTATTGATTCTCGATGTTACTTAACCTATGCTGGAAGGTCAAATGAGTTTATGTATATGGCCATTTGTAATCTGGAGTCATTTTTCCCCAAAATATGTGATGTAACTATACAAACTTCACCTTTTTAGTGTAGACATTGTGTCCGGTCCATATGAGAGATGCATTTTTTTCTTCTTTGATAGTTTGGTTCTCAAGAACTACATTGCCTCAGAATAAAGTTTTCTATACAAAAATGAAACAAGCAGAAATTGTTGGAGTCACAATGTAAATGCAACTGCAAAACATGGTTGGAGCAGTATTCAAAAAAATTACCATTATAATATATTATGACTGACTTTAAAAGAGACATGTCTTTTTATTTCTATCTTAGATATTTTATTTGGTTTAAAAATATCGCCTAAAATTTAATTATAATATTGTGAATCTTGAGAAAATTCGCAAATATGTATTAACCATCCTGCTTTAAAATGGACAACCCTTCTAAATTTGGCAAATTGTGAATCTTTATCGGCGTCGAAAAAATTCATTTAAGAAGAAATAATTGACAGAATGTGTATATAGAGTTCACGCAAAGAAAATGTGTTGCTAATAAACTAGAAGTAAGGGAGAGGTCTATTCCACAATAGTTGATTCCGTTTAAAATGGGGGAGAAATTTAAATCAACATGTTTAGTATGATATCATGATGCAAATTCCTCCCCAGGAACTTTTTAAACACTAGATTGAAAAACATTACCCTTGCCTTTTGAACTGCCTGCTGACTGGTTGTTTTTTATTTGCCATTTTATAGACTACATGTACTTTAACCTACTGGGAAAAGAGGTATGTATAAAGATAAAGGAACTAAAAATGTCAACTTCACTTAGAGAACTTGAAGAATTGTGTACTTTAGTCTAAAGATGACCGATCATTACTACTTAGTGATTTAGAATTTACCGTTCGCCCATTCCAACTATCACTTATTACTATCAATACAACATTTTTATTTGAGAATTAAGAGAATGCATATCATATCAAATCAAATCAATAAAAAATGTATTAACAGTTTCCTTTAGATGAAGATCGAGCTTTGTATAAAGCTTTTTGAAAGCAACCAAAGTTAAAGTTTTCTGTTTTAGTTAGAAGTTAATAACTTAAAAATTCACATTCAAAATTGTATGAAGATCTGGTGAATAATTTTTGACAATATTTGATTATTCAGCCTCTTTAAAGTGTAATTCGTACAAAACTATTAACTTTTATTAATTATTAATCTATATACATCACACCAACTGTCAATATCAACCAGCAAGCATACAGACACACAACAAATGGGCGATTCTTTACCGGCAATTGCAATTCACTGCAGTGGTACATTATCATACATTGCAAAAATTTCACAACCTATTGTAAAGATAAAATATTTTTGGGGCTAAATATTGCATATAGAGTACTCCATTTCTCTGGACAGGTATTGTTTATCAATTCAGGGATGACAAATGGTCCATGAATACTGTTCATTCAAAAGAAAACCCGGTTTACTGCCACACTGACAGCTTTTCTCTTGTTTAATATTTTTATGTAGCAATTTCAGGTCCAAACGTCATTTTAAAAAAAACAAAAAAACATGCAGATATATGTGATATTCAAAAATTCCAATCTGTTGTGTATATTATCAACAGGTACGTAGCATCGTTTTTGAAAAGGGGGAGGGTGGACTGACAACCCCGAAATTAAAAAAAATAATAATCATACACTACAGATTAATCGTAAAGAAAAATATTTTATGGCTGGTTGTTATGCATTGTTGATTTTTCATATAATATAGGTCTGGGCAAAAATAAAGAGCTATAGCAAATATTGAGAACAAACATTCCGCGAAATCCTGAGACGTTTTGCTATTTTCTATAGCTATGGAGTATTTATAGTAAAATATATACAAACGGTTTTGGGTTGTTTTCCTTTAATAAATCAAATAGATCGATTTGCAAGCATTCAAATAATCTTTCATAAATTATTGGAAAATGGTCAAAATTTAATTTGTTATAAAAAGGCCATTGTAAATCATTACAACAAGTGGTACTAATCACATTTAAAGTTTTGTGGAACAAAATGAAATTGCAGGTATGACTTTGACTTTAGTACCCCGAACATACTTTTTGGAAATCGCAAACATTATTCGCTACCTTTTTTGAAGTATTCTAAAGCATCCATAATGCAAAATTACAACCCTGGGTGGGTTAAGTTAACATCTGATGGTTAAAGGTTGTAAAACGATACCAAGTTAAAGTCAAAATTTAAATATGTTGATATCCAACCTTCTCATATGGAAATACTTCTCAAGCCATTGTAGTTAATAGTACAATTATGTCTGAGTTTTCTACGTATGATATGGAAGTAATAAAACATGTTTTAGATTAATCAATTATTGCTTTTTAAACTTGTTAACGGGTAATTAATTATTTTTAATGATTAAGCATAAATTATTACAATAACTGAGCATTTCAGGAATGAACAAATTCTATTTACGTTTTAATTCTACGTTTTGCAATGGTATAGTCCTGTCGATTGCGTGAACTGTTATTTTATTGTATTTTATTCATAATAAAGATAAGTGGTTTTTTTTAAAAAGTCCTGTACCAAATCATTATTGTTTTATACAGGCATTGTACCAAATTTTGTTATCTCCCCCCGATGAGAGAAGTATCTAGCCGGTTTCTAAATAAAAAGACTTTTAAAGATAATATTATGGGGGGATCAGTGTTGATTCTTACTGCATAACTTTGGACTTTTTTCAATTTTTCGACTCTTGTTAAAACAGTCCATGAAAGAAACGTATTTAATTAAAGACAGAATATTAAATAGGCATAATCCTTGGTACTCATTTTCAACAATATAACTCAGTATTAATTATATTTATATTAAACAGCGAAGTTTTTTTACCATGCATGTAGGTCTTGCAGAATATGAAAATCTTCTTTTCAACGTACAGTTTTTCCAAAATAGATTCGGTCGGTTTTATGGCGCACAGAATTCACAAAGTTGAACTAAACATAGTTATAACCTATATAATAGTTTACGAACCGTAAACTTTAGTATTTATCTGTAAAATCATATTTAAGTATTTAACCGTTTTAAAATGTATAGTTTACGAAAGCAAACTTTTGTTTATTTGTCTGTACATAAATGTTAAAATAGGTTTTGCTGATAAATATTATAGATTTAGGTCTGTAAACTGTAATTTACATACGTTAGTTGTTGTTAATTATAGTTTCAAATCGTGAAATTTATGGAAAAATTATAAAATACAAACGAAAATTATATAATACAAATGGAAAATTAAAGAATACAAATTTAAGAATTATAGAATACAAATAAAAAATCATACAATACAAATGAATATTTATACAATACAAACGGAAAATTATACAATACAAATGAATATTTATACAAATCAAATGGAAAAGATCGAATATTGCAACGATGACATGCCATACGTATGAAATGGTTTGTTTGTTTTTTAGGGGGGGTCAATGTTTGTGTGTGTGTGTTTAGGGCTTGTTTGTGTTTTTCTACATCTCTTATTCAAAATTTTATTCTTAATATTTCCTATCTTTTTAAATACTCTGTCAGAGTTATACCGCTTTACTACCTAGACTGATTGGAACGCAAGGTAGCGCTTTCCGGAACTTACCTGTGTCACGTGACTTAAACATTGATGGAGGAGATTTAGTTCGTTTACGAAAGTTTGTAATAAGTTTTGTCATGGATAACGTAAGTATCATTCACCTATGCATTATAAATTTAGGTAAAAAAATTATGTATTGAGATACCTGGCTTGGCAAGCAATCGTCAATAATAAAGTTTCGCAAAATCAAATCAACAAATAAAATAAAACCAGTCCTTGTCTATCAAAGTAAATATTTTATTGTGACATCCGAATTACTGTGCTGGTTGTTTCTTTAAAGATATAAAAGAATACTAACGTTAAGATACAATATTGTTGCCTCGCATTTTTTCATAACATAATACTGTTTTAATTGGTATAAATGACAGACATCCAGTACTCGATTGCAACCTTGTACATGTTATGTACAGTCATGATTTAGCCATTGAACCTGTGGTTGGGTCCCCTCTCAAAATAACCACTCCCTCTCCCCCTCCAAACAGTCACACATGTGCCACTTTTTGCAGTATGTTCTTTAACGATGGTTAGAGAGTATTACTGCCCAATCAAATCTAAATTGTCTTTAATTAGGTAAAACAAATTACGAAGAAGGGTACAGATGAAAAAAACAATACAAATTATAGTTATAAGTTTTGTGTATGTTTGCAACCTGTACATGTATCCATTACATATATAAGAATGGTGTAATCTCCTTGCTGGTCAAATAAGTTTGAAAAAAATAAAGGCAAGTAGATGTACACACGTTTTTCAAAATGTGAGATAGCTAGTATAGGGAATGGCTGTTTTTGTTTGTAATAATATTCAATTCATTGGAATTTAGGATGCATGCAGACAAAATCATGTTCTTAAATTTTTAGATACTTTTTGGTTAATTTTTGATTATTAAATATATATATATACCAGCTAGTATATATATTTGAGAGATATACTCATTAGTTTCAAAGACCATGCAAGGATTAATTGTTTCGCTCATTTGTTGAACAATTATAAGGATAAAAAGTTTTAAAGTTAATAAAAAAAAGGTACATAGAATATTAAGGATCGAATTAGGATTTTCAATAGATATAAAAAAGCTAGGGATAAGAGTCTGGCATATATGTAGACAAGCAACAAAGGCTATAATGATTATTTATATAAATAAATGTTGTGTATGTGTGGGCCAATGTACAATAAGTATTTTAAATTTGCTTTTTTCAGAATTGTGTTCCATTGGAGATAGGTACAGCAAAATAGTGGAGGGCATTGCAAAAGTCTTAATTTAAAAAAATTCATTGATTGAATAATGTTAATATTGATCCCATGTTCCAATGTTACCATTTGTCATCTTGGTATTAATTCTGAAGTTCCTTAGAAATGCATGTTTAAATAAATAAGACATATTTATTTCATAAACATTTTATGCATACATGTTGCTAATGAAACACGTCAATGTCATTGCTATTTCAAAGTTTGTTATGATTAAGAGATGGACTTATCGTGTCGGAGATCAAATAAATCTCCCAAATACAGTACATATATTCTTTAGCCTCCATATTTTTTATGATTTGAAAGAGCATGATACTATATAATATGGCCTGTTATATTTTCATTCTTTTTACAAAATGATGAAATACCGGTAATTAAATTCTATTGACACAGAGAGCTAAAATGATGTTGATAAATGTGTATAATTTTACTATCAGTAAATTCCAAAGGAATTGTGATAACACATACTGTTTAAATTTTAACTTTGATCCCCTGTTTATCATGTTTACTGCTATATTCAGCCTCTACACCCCCTAAATTATTGGATCTCAGTGTTTTACACCTTCATAAAAACATGAAATGTTTTCCCCATGATACAAGTAACATCAGACCCTATTTTTGTCGTGACAAGTAATGTCTTGTCATAGAGAGAAACAGAAGTGCCCTGAATAAGGATATTTAAATATTCGGGGGATATTTAATCAAGAAATTATCTAGTTAAATCCTCTGCGTTCTCTCTGAACAAATAAACCTCCAAGGTGGGGGAAACTTTTAGATGTGTTATAAGTAAACAAAGGAAATGTATCCAAAAAAAGGAAAAATCTGTTCCTGCCAACCCAACATTACAATGATTTGGCTCAGTGATTTAGGTCTCATTTGCATAGGAATTGTTACACTAGCTGTGGTATGCATGTTTCATCAGTGCTATGTTTACCATTAGTAAGGGCCTCGGATCTTCAGGTGTTTAGATTGAGAAAGTACATGCGACAGACTTAATGAATGTGTTACTTTGAAAGATCAAGGAATATAGATTTTGTGTGAGCTTTGCATGGCGCGACAAAGGTAGAGTGTGTATATGTATGTATATGCAGCTATTTACTGGTATAGACACTGCATTCCAAGAAAATCTGATAAGAAAACGGTTTCTTTTTAACAAGGAGCACCTGCTGTGGGTGTATTATAGTGTTAATTGTGTAATTACTGAGGATATAATCATGTAACATTTTGATCTATGTGAGCTCAGCTGAGAGTTGATGTAAGATTACCACATGATGGACGGACCCTGATAGCTGATCCATAATCAAACGTCTTCAGTGCCTGGGGCTGTATACAGCAGGAGTTTGGTGTGACTAAGTTTTCTTTGCTCGACCAGGACAGAAAGTTCCTAATCTTAAATCCCGGTGTTTGTTTTTGTTACTTTTCCTGAAGAGATTTGCTATCCTTTGTTAATAGGATTTTTTTTAAAGACCTCATTTCATTTCATTTGGTAAGTACATGTATGGAAAATTGGACGACAGAATTGAATTGTGGATTTAGACTGATTGAATATCTTTTTGACCTGTGCTGCTCAATTTGTGAAAGGTTTTTAGGGTGACAGATGTATCGTGTATGCTGCATGGGTTTTTCTGGCAAACACCATCATTGCATTAACAATAGGCCAAGCGTTGCATTTAAAATGGATAAGTGAAGTATTTCTTTGTCAGTAAGATGAGATCCCTCACATCCGCTGGTTTGGTATGGATTTATAAATTAGATTTTTGTACTTTTTCCTGTGGAGAGATTTATCTCCGATGCTTCATGTTGTGATTAAGGGAGAGAAAGAGACAACCTGAGCTAGGCATTCTCTCAGCAGTGTACTGATAGTGAGGCCACATGTTCAATATCTATACAAACCAAATTAATGTTCGAAAGATGCGTTTCCACAACTGTCATTTCTATACTTTCAGGATTCTTGAAATTGTGTGTCCTCAAGTAATACAAGGAACAACAAACCATTTAAAGGTATGTAAATTAGTAATAATAACCTAACTTGTCTGGGTATATTTATTTGTTGGCATGAATTGATGTTTTTCTGTGTCCTAGTGTGAATGGATGATAGTGGCAAGATATTTTCTGTTTTTCCTGGCTAGGTTATACAACACAGCCCTGAGTGTGAAGTGACAGTCAGAATGTGTTAGAAACAGGCAATATTTGAAGTATGGATGGAGCTGTCTTTTGCAAGATGGCGATATTATGACATATACAAAGATCAGATTTCTCCACCCCCAGGCCCCTATAGAACTAGACTGGGTGGTCATAAAGTCATCAAGGACAAACTGGGCCATCCCAGTGAAAATATTCATCAGGCAGTATTAGCCAATTTGTTTGTTTTGAGGGTTGACAGCTGGAGATTTGCTGGAGATTTTTATCTTTGGTGTTTGAGGAATCCATTGACCGGCTCTGTCTGTGTACTAAATGCCAGGGTCACTCTGTCCTCAGCGGCCACTAAACATGAGAGACCCTGACAAGAATTAATTGCAGTTCTGTCAAAATCAGCCAAGTAAACACATTATGTGTCTGTTTCTTAACAAGCCTGGCTAACATGCTGTGTTTGTACACACACTGGACATATATGGCACTAATTAACGTGTTCACCTAATATGCGTGTAGTTGTTGGGACATTATTTTCTAGGGGTGGGGTTGGGAGATGGTCTACGCAGTGTAATTTTTGAACAGTGACATATACTCTAATAAAAAACAAAGACTTCAATATAAATACATGTCTTTGAATAATCATCTTTATAGACATTCTTTCTTTCCTTCACTGATTCAGTTTATAGTTTCCATCAAAGATTTTGTTTGGAATTCACACTAACACTGGTTATTATGATTGGGCCCTAGCCATTGTTATCAGGGTTTGGCAAGTTGTAAGGCCCCACATACCCTTTGATCCTTATCACCGATGTGTCAATATCAATATAATCAACTGTGAAAAGAATTGACCCCTAAAAAGTGATATAGGTCTCTTTTGTGTGGCTGGTATTTGACTGACTCTGTCTGTTAACACAGCGAGGAGGAGGTTAAATGTTTATGGTGTCTTCTAAGGCGAGATGTTAGGTGATGACTGTTGCCTATTTATGTTCACACTTAGCTGTAAGGTTACTTAAGGGTATACATACTATGTATAAAGCTCTCTAAGTACACTTCATGTACCTGGTAAGTTGACTGCATGTATTTCCAGTATACATGTACATGTGGTATATATGAATTACTGATATGTACATGTATATATACAACAGTACCATACAAATTATACATGGTTGAAAATCATTTAATTTTCCACATGAGAAAAAATCCTGTTATTTTCTGGAAATTGTTGCATATATAACACATACACACACATCTCTAGATGGCTGAGGGGACTACAAGCATGACAAGTGTTTTAGTTGTGGTTGTAATGTTACAGCAGGGTCAGCCAACACTTGAGTGGACACAGTGCGGTCATGTATCAGGATGTGTGATCACATCCCAGGACGTCCCCCCAGGTTGTCAGCAGTCACATTAGATAAAACTCTGTCAAACCATGTCTTATATCTAAACTGCATACTTACTAGTCACTGGTGTGCATGTATTTAAATGTACTAACTGGATATTTGTTATGGCTTGATTATTTCTTGTGGTCTAGCTGCATCCCGGAGTTAAAGTTTTTGTTGCTGTGACCGACAAAGCTTTTCAATTTTTGTTTTCATTTTGGGTATGTTGCCATTATTTAACAGGTGCTTGAATTTGTTTGAAAAATACATAATGGAATCTGATTATTATAACAATTTTTTTTATGCAATTACTTCAGATATTCCTGTTTGCCTTTTTACTTCAGATATTCCTGTTTGCTTTTTTTTTATATGATGCTTTAATTTACCACAGACATCTTGTATCAGCTGCTGGAACTGGTAGATAAATCCAAAGTGTGCATGTATTCTCAGTATTATCAAAGTAAATGGAAGAAAATTCAGAGTTATCATGGAATCTTCTAAGATTTTGAACCATTTTATAGATTAGAGCACAATGCCTCTATTGTTTCTTGAATAATTAGCAGTTTACCTTCTGACAATGGGCCATTTGAAAGCAGTATATCAAGAGTATGAGAAATATTCACTGAAAATCGTTTTAATCCAATATATATATCCGTGAAAATCTGTAATGTTTACAATTTTTGGCATAGTAAAAAAAAGATCAACAATTTAAACATTATCCTTATAGCAATCTGGAGTAGTGTATGGGTTGTGCAATATTTTTATGTTTGTATCAGAATCATTACTGAGAGATCTTCTGTTACAAAGTTTATCCAGTTCTTTTGGAAAATTCCTGAACTTCAGCCGAAAAATTCCTAATGGAAAGTGCCTAATGAAATGTTTATTGTTTGTAAATATATTGATTTCAGTTACTTCTTGAAGTGGTGAACAAAAATTTGATAGTAATACTAGACTTGTAGTCGGCCTCATGTTTTGTATAACATGGTATCTTTTTACACCAGGATGGTAGAAATAGATATTGATTGTGTTTTTCCACTGTGCAGATCAGCTCATTATGCTGTACATATATATATGTGATGCAGGCATTCAAAATTAATAAACACCAGTACAGCAATATGTAATTATGTTGAATTATTATTTGTCAGTGAATAATGCAGAGATTTCTCATTTCAGATTCCATACCAGATGTAGAATTTGTGAGAAAAATAAAGGACTGAAGACTTAACAATATAAGGAGAGAAAAGCTGAAAAAAAAATGATAAGCAGCTTTCCACAGTGGACTACATCAGTCAAGGAAAACATCAGGTGTAATAATACAGCTGGAATGGAAAGCCCTGCTGGAGAGTGAAAGCATTGGAAAGTGGGAGTTGCTATTCCAGCCATGATGGAATACAGGCGTTTATTTTAATCATTGAAAAAAAAAATTATCTTCCCAAAACACATGTTGCACGCTAAAAAACAAGAGGAGGTTTGGAACAGGAATGATCTCTAGTTGGAAAAAAGTAGAGATCTGAAAAGCAGACGTTTAGTGTTTTAATGTGATAAAGTGAGCCGATAGGGAATGGATATTTGTATGAAAATTTAATTCAGTGGAATTTAGGATGCACGTGGACCAGAATCGTGTTGTTTTTAGATATTTTTTTATTTTTTATCTGTGATGTGATGATCCTGAATGGAGCATATTGAATTATTAATGGGATGATTAGATTTTGATGAGCCACCTCTTAGTTACTTATGGATACATTAATATAGATGGGCATCAGAGAAATGTACTATACTTGTGGGGGAAATGTTATGTTGATGTATTGAGATTAAAAGAATTGTTGAAATAGTTCGAATAGCAGGAGCACCATGGCCAACCCTGAGCGTGTTCCTTTGGAAACTATAAGGAAAAGATCTGAAAGAGCAGTAGAGTACTACAGAAACTGTGTGGTCCCTGCTTACACAGGAAAGGGCTCTCCAGGCAAGCAAGGTTACGACTCCATGGAAAATATCAATGGAATATACACCTCACACAATGGTAATTCGGAGCAAGAGAGAGGGTCGAAAGGAGGTGTGACTTTCAATGATTCCTCGGGAACATCAAATAGCACTGTGAAACACAATGACAGTTTTACCCGTGGAGGCCACAGAGCCACATTTCATGGAGTTCATTCTTCTAAATGGAAATCTGGAAAATCTCGATCTAAAGAGAAATCTAAGTCTCCAGAATCGGACAGTGATAGTAAAAGAAATAGTCGAGGATTAAGTAGAAGTAATAGCAACCTGGAAATGGACAGCATTGACTTTGATGATGCGGCTGATTTTCATAATAGTTCCATGCGAAGGGATTACGGAAGTACATCGTCACTGGATGTACTTAGCAATAGTGGAGATACTAGCTTCTTTGCTATGATCAAAGACTATGGACCAAGAAATATAGACCAGAGAAGCCCTGCGCCTGCCCAAATGCATGAGTTTCTGAGGGGTAGGATTGACAGTAACAAGGACAGGGTTGGAGCCCGGAGTGAGAGGTTTACGAATGGATCGCCTGTCGTGGATAAAGGAGGTGGAGATGAGCTGGACGGAAGTCCAAGATCAAAGAGCATGAAAGTCAAAAGCGGAAAAGAACGGAAAACAAGGTCAAAGTCCATAACTAACGACTCCAGATCAGGAAACATTCTGAACAAAATCCGAGGGAAGCAAGAAGGAGAAATTAGTACAAAAATGACAGACTCTATCAATTCTGACATCAATGTGGAGGAGAGACTGAGGAAAAAGGCATTTGTACATTATGATTGTCAAAGTTTGGGTTTTGATGCACAGACTGTGATAAATAAAAAGTCTGAGGCAAATGTGTCAAAAAATACCTCAACTGGTGCATCTGCAGCATCTGGTCAAGTGCGAAGCAGTATGGCAAGAGAAAAAGACACTCCAGACATTTCCGCTGACACAGATGACGGTGATGGCAAATCCAATGCACTTCTTTTATCGTGTCCGTTCTTTAGAAACGAACTAGGTGGTGAGGAGGAAAGAACTATTAGTTCGGGTCGAACCGCAACCAACAAATCATCCAACAGAAACAATAACAATACTCTCCCAGGAACTAGTGCAATAACACTTACAAGGTCCCCCGCGTGTTGTGGACTGTCCATCTTAGACTCTCTCCCCACCCCCACAGGGCTCATCCTCTCCCATGTGGTGTTACACAGGGGCCATGTTATTGAGTATGTCGACCATGGAGCCAGCTACTACCGACATTTCTTCTATGGATATGGTAGGTTCATGTTGCCATCAAAGTATCAAAATGTATTCTAACTTTGATACATGTATGTATATATGTAGTGAAGTGCTCATCTTTGCTAACCAAGGGTATGATTCGTTTATTCTTATCTAAGCGATGAAATTAACAAAACATACACTGGGCTAGGATATTAGTAAGCATTTAACAGCATGTCATTTTTATAAACAAAGAATATTTGGTCATCTCTTTGAAATTTGTAATCAGAGAGGGAGAGAAGGAGAGGAGAGAGAGAGTGTTGTTGTATGCTTAGCAAAATGGACAATCAATGTGTGTTGTACATATTTGCAATTGTCAGCACCAAACACCTACTCTCCCGTACTGATGTCTAAACATGTGGGTGACATGCAAAGAATGTTTCTCTACATAAATGCGTCATGCAAATGTTGTAAAGCGGTGATGAATGAAGTATTTGGGGTCTTTTTCATGTCCAATTTAGAGAACAATACTGTTCATTAATGAAAGCCACACATCACGCCCTGTTTGAGGCGGGTTTTATGAAGTACATGTAGGCAGGTATAATGTTTCTCACCTGGGCCTTTTATTTCATTCATAAACCGTGATAACCACCAGCTCCTGGTGTCGTTAATATAGCGTTAATACAGTGAACAGCCTGATCTGAGCAGAGATAAAATTCACAATATCAAACTGTTTTACATGCAACTACCGGTATGTGAAAATACCTAAAATCTGACATGCAACATGTATGAAAACTTGTTATACTTATTGCTGTAGAAGCATTTAGTGAAAGTACTACAGTGTTAGAAAAAATTCTTAAGCATCTGAACTACTGGATTGTTTGGGGGGTATATTATACTAATATTCCTCTGCTGTAGGTTGGATGTATATATATGAAAAACACAAAACTCCCTGCTCAGACAGAATTGCCTGTTTTTTAAGTAAACACCGATGCAGTATTTTTTCCACCTGTTTGTCAGACTCCGATGGGGAGGGGCAGACAACTTGTAGGGGGGCACCTGCTGATCTAAGTATAGTAACAGTTTTGAAGAGTGTGCTTACTGTAATAAAAGTGTATGTTACACCAAGTTCAAGGACAAATTTATTGACAACATCATGTAATCTCTACATTTTTTACAGCGATAAATACACAATTATGATTTGTATCCTGTAGTTAATGTGGGTAATTTATTTTTTGAATTGGGGAAATCAGATCTATGTAGATTTATATGCAGTAATGCACAATAGGTGTCTTCAGGTAGACAGATTCAATCGATAGTAAGTACAAAATATGTGAGGAATGCCAGAGATGTGACACATCTGCTGCTCAGAGAGTGAGGCCACACTATAAATCCATTAGCTTCCACAAAATGGAGAAGAGAGTGCCTTCATCTGAAGCATTAGCTTAGTAAAAAATCATGAAGGGGAAAAAATCTTGGGATTGAATATTCTCCTTATCTTTAGGGGAGTTGACAAACGTGTGAATGCTGTACAGTGTACATGTACTTGTTTACTTGAGAGAATACTGATAAAAATAAAAAATATTTATTGGAAGAATATTAACAGTCCATTTTTTTTTTAAGTTTGAATCTTCCTATTCTTTGCTAATACTGCAGTATTGTTGTTTACTTTCTTAAAAACCATGTTTTTGTGCAGTGTGTAAATTGACAAATCACCTGAAATATCTAGATGACAAGTTACAAGTTCATTTGAAAGGGCCATATCATTGTTAACAGTCAAACTGATTGATTGAAGTTGTACTTTTACATTATTAAAGAGCCATCAGCATTTCTTCAATTTCCCCCAAGCCATGCCCTGGTACAGCTGATCTAATTTTGTGATCAATTAATATAAAAATTGTCAGTAAACATAAAAATGAATGAAAGTAGTTTTCAAGCTTGATTTAAGGTGGTCCACCCTTTTACATTTATTTAAGGAACTATTCTTAATCATCTACAAAATTTGGATTTTGGGTTTATTTTGAATGAAATTTGTGAGCTGAAAATTAATGGTGATGCTAGATCAGAATGTCATTAAACATATTAAAAAAAGTAATGAATTTTATCTGAAAATTTTCACATGAATGATGAATTACCGGGAATTACTACAACAAAAACCTTCTTCAGATCAGGTGACCTAGATATCGCAAGCATTGACTGGGGAAATGGTTATCAAGTTTATTGTGTCAAAACCACATATTCAAAATTAAACAGTGTACTGGTAGTACCATATTATATTCTCGAAGATCAATCTAGTTAACAACAGAATTCTATTCAGTCCAAGCATTTCGGAAGTGAATAATCAAACTATTTTACAAATACTTTATCATGGGATATAGAAATGTGTCATATTTTCTTTTATAATGCCATGCTATGACATATCACCTATTTTAACCCAATAATAGAAAACCTTGTCCCCTATTAAGTTACTAACAGTCCTTGGTTTCACAATTTTTAGAGTAATTCTACGAAGTGATTTTTCTTTAAGGTTTCCTTTTTCTTGTCCATTCGTGATCTCATGAATGTATCTTAGTATTTTGATACCAGCATCACAGTATGTGTAAATTTACTGTTATTAACTTATTGTAGAAAAACTATTTCTTCTCTCTCAAACACTCACTCAGACCAAGAGGAAATTTTAATCAAGGTTACTGGAATACAGTGAAATATAAATATGTACATGCCAAGTATATATGTACATGTAAGTAGGTTGAGTTTTACTCAATACCTAGCAATCTGGCAGATATCTTAGAAAGAGACCTCATCAGAAGAATGTGAGGTGTATTTTATTAGCCCATCAAACAGCTTATGTACACGATAACCCCACAAAGACATTTCTGGTAGGATATATTTACATCCAGTTTATGAGGTTGAAACTAAGGTGAACATTTCAGAGAGAAAAGTAAATTAAGCTAGTTAACTTATTTTTTAGACTGCAAACCTAGAATTCCAAGGAAAAAAGTATAATGTATGGCATCTTTATTATAGCATTGAATGATTCATTTTTGACGTCGTCGTGTCAATAACTGCCGTCAGGTGAGCAGACAAATTGAATAACGCGCGTTAGCGCGTTATGATAATTTGTCTGCTCACCTGACGGCAGTTATTGACACGACGACGTCAAAAATGGATCATTTAATGCTTATATTTACATTCCCTTACTGAAGAAATCAATTGTTTACTTAAATAAATCGATATAAAGTGCAGATCACGGAGGGAGTGAATAAGTAACAGCAGGAACAGCTGTTTTGTAAAACCGGTTTAAACTGGTTTTCACATAGACTGTTGAGATGAGATCGACGAGCATGAAAATATAATCCATGATAAATAACTCTTGAAATGGTGCTTTAAACAATAAAGTCAACTTTTTTGTTGAATAATTATAAAACATGGTGTTTTTATAACATTCATGAAATACATTTTTTAACAAATAACATAGAAATCACTGTTTGAGAACTACTTATGTAAATTACTCGTAAATTCATACGCAGTGAATAGGTGTTGCATTTAGAGGCATTTAAACGTCACGGAATTTAATGGAAAAACACAGTAGAATGTAAATATACTGGTATATTTTCTTTCTTTTTATTATAGTTTACATAAAAGTTTATGTTTATATAGGTCAATGTCACATTGCCAAATTATGAATCAACATTATTGTTATTTATAGTATCAATACTCATTCAATGACAGCTTTTAATTGTTGTCAATTAACCATGAGATTAAGCAGTTTAAATTTGCCTTATAAGTAATTTTGATTTCAAGCGTTTATACACACATTACTTCTTATTAGTTATTACATGTACAATGCACTATTTTAAAAAGGGCATTAAAACCTAGCTAGCTCAATAGTTCTACATGTCAAGCAGACAGATTTCTAAGTTGTAGAGACAAACACAATGGAAAGGGATTAAGTTCATTCAAGAACAACTGTTTTCTATGACACAATGCTGATCACAAGGCTTTTGGGAGACAAGGCTTGTGAAGGGCCCCAATACAAATCAACCGCAATCACAAATGAAAGATCAGGGGCTATCAGATTAATACACAATCTCTGACACTGGACAATCCCCCAACAAAAATGTCTTTCATTCATAACTAGCCATTAAGGACTTTTAGTGAATTTTAAGGATTTTCTCCTTTCTTTTTGTAATATACATGTGTGTGGGTACTATCAAAATACTTGTGTGACTTTCTTCAGTCAAAAGTTGTGCCCTACTACCGGTATTTACAGGTGTAGATGAAATCCCAATTTAAATATTTATACAATCTCTGATTCTCAAGTGATATAACTATAAATTCCAGCATATCAAGGGATCATATAGACTTATTGCATAATACAGAGATAAGGAAGACATTTTTCCTAAATTTTAACAGTGAAATGTGTTTTGCAAATATCAACAGTAGTATATAGTTATTGACATTTTCTTTGGGGTGGGGAGGGGGGGGGGGGGAGTTAGCAAAAGAATATTGTTTCAAGTCATGATATATTTTGATTACCAGGGTATTGAGGTAATATAAGATACAGATAATATTAGTCAGGTTAGTGAATTAAGACAAATTAGAAAATGATACTCAGAACAACACAAACAGATTTAGACATTTAATTTGTTCTTGTCATTGTAGACCACCAGAACTACTTTGGAATTGATGATGCCCTGGGTCCTGTGGCCATCAGCATCAGGAAGGAGAAGGTGGATGATCGCGAAAACAACCTTGGAAGGGCAGATTATGGATTCAACCAATTCAGAGTCATTGTTAGAACTAGCGAAGTAAGAAACAAATTCAACGAACCAGTAAATACAATTCGTTTCCAATAAATCCCTACTACAGTGTTAAATTTCTTGAAGCCTTTTTATTTTTCTGCGAGATTTAATTCTTGTGACTGATTTCACAGCTCACCACGCTGCGCGGCGTCATCTTGGAGGAAGCCATTCCTGCCGCTGCCAGTAGACTAGGTGGCTCCCGCACCACCACCGTCAAGGACGTGATTGAATATGTGTGCCCCGACCTCCAGACATCCTGTCTGAAGCTAGCCTCGTCCAATCAGAAAACCCTGGACCAACTCCTTAAAGTTGACCAACAGGGGGTAGGTTCAATTCCTGCAACCACTAAATACATACAATTTATTATATCAAGGACTTTGAAACTTAGTTGGAAACAAAAAAAAACTATAAAACACATAAGTGGTTGTAGTACACTAATCTCTTTTTTCATAGTGAAAAGATGCATTGATTTAGTGTATCCAGACTGAATGGATACATTTCCAAAATAGCTCTTGCAGATTAATGCATTGTAAACATACTACATGTATTGATGCCTTCATGAATTTTTATAGGTGAATCAGACATACAAAGTTGGCATCATGTATTGCAAGGCTAACCAGTCCTCAGAAGAAGACATGTATAATAATGGTGAGTTCTGCTCTGCAAACATGAAGTACACTCATTTAGTCGCAAACATGTAGTGCAATCTGAGTACTGTGGAATCATTAAATTTCTGGGGGGGGGGGCCAATTTTCGTGTATTGCTTTAATTTACAGGTTCGTGGGGACGTAATTTCGTGTATTCTATTAACCTACAAAGGGAGATATGACTTTATAACCCTAATTTAATAATTAGTGGGGAATGTTTATTCGTGGATGAGAGGTACCCACGAATTCCACGAAAATTAGGCCACCACGAAATCTAATGATTCCACAGTAAGCAAGATCATAGTATTCTGATAGTGTTTCTACATTTTTATTTATCATCTATCTTCACAAACAATTTAAGCCAGTTAAATAATGTAGAGAATCAGCTAGTCTATTTCCTGGTTGTTCTTATAGTTATGAACAGAAAGCAATTATCTCTGTCCCTTGCAAGCTTCTGCTGCCTATGACAGGATGTACACTACAGTGACTACATTGGACTTATTGACACAGTCCTCTCAATTATTAGATTGATTACTGAGCAGTTTGTTCCATAATTAGATTGGCTGATTAGAATTAGTGACCTCTGGAGATTTCTGTGTTTGTTTCATGTCCTTTGTCTCTTTCTATTGCTCTCTGTTGCTCTGCCATCTGTACTCCCAGTGAACAAGCCCCTCGATCTTTCCTTGTGTCACTGACAACAAGCAGGTGCTTGGAAGCAGTCCCCGCCTAAAACAATATTTCTGTTCTGTTTAAACCTTCTCTGTCATAAACCCTGTAATTTGGAAGTGACAAATAATATCATTAATATCCTACTTGGTATTTAGCCTATTTTCTCCCCCGAAATTGCAGTTTTTATCTAATTTTTGAAAGGCGTGCAGGGATACTTCTCCTGACTGAGAAATTCAATGCCCTTTAATGATGGGTTTAGTGAAGCATGAAATGGCCAGTGTTTTGTCAAGTGATGGGTTGTCCTAATTGCCCAGAGGTACTTTTCAGCGATCTTTGATGAATACACCCTGATGTGTTTACTGATAGAAACATGAAACACAGATGTTATTAATTGATTTTATAGTTTTCATTTCAAATTACAAAACCCTGTTTCTCCATTATTGTTAGCCCATTTTGATTAAAGATTATTTTACAAGAAAGTTATATATTCATTGAATTAATATTATTTTAACATTATATTTCAACAAATTTCCTTTAAGTTGTCTATTATCCAAAATACCTTACAAAAGTAAATTGTTATGTTACACAAAGAGAAAAAAAGATAACTTTTAAAGATATGGCTTGGAAATGGGCAGAATTGCATATTTAACATTTCTGAACAGCATAAGGAAATCGTTAGTACAATGCATCATTATCTAGAGTAAAGTGCTACTTATGCATTATGCCTTGTTTGCATGTCTTCTCTCATTTTTCAAACCATTGGAGTATTATATCAATATCTGTTGTAGGCTTCAAGTCTACTGTATGCCTTTATCATAAAGGGATAGTGATCTTGTCTAACCATTTGCTTCATGGAATAGAAACTTCAGTTATATGAATCTATGTACAAGAAGCAATCTGGCATTCTTTACGTCATATAACGTTCCAGTTTTGAAGGAATATATCTTTTAGCTGGCGTATCTGCATGTACAGGCTTTTTAAATTAATGAATGTGAATGATATTTGTCAATGTAGACATGTATTTAAGAGAAAAAGACTAGATTTATAAGGATATAGGAAAGGAAGGGAGCTAGTGCATCCTTTTCAACTTAGGTATGCCCCATTGGTTTGTATGATGAATTGGTAATGTGCGATTATTTCTTGAGAGGAAATTTCCCTCAGCAGTTCAGGGTCTGTTACAGAGATAAAGATGCCTTTACAGATCTTTACAGATCTTACTTCTTCAAAAATAAGAAAATAATGGAGTTTTTGCAGACAAGAGGAAAAGTACCCTAATGAAAATGGATTAAGTTGGTAGATGTGATACTTAAAACTATAGATAGATAAGACGTTAGATATACACTCAACATACGATCCTGTTGGTAATCTATTATTTTAATCATTTAGTGTTGGGCCTCTGTAGGAATAAAGTCTGTATCAATTATGGGTTTGAGGCATGACTGAAAGGTCAAATATTTTATGCTTTTCAAGACCTTGCTATGAAATTCTAAGTTCTGAACAGATATGTTCTTTCTTTGTGCCAGTGTCTGGCTGTTTTCCAATTGATGCTGATGATTATGTATTCTTTATGAAAAGTTCTTGCTCAAAGCATCCCAAGAAAATAAGACAAGTTATCTATTTAGATAGCATTACATAATCACACTACTTCCAATTTTGCCACATTTTTCGAATGTCTTTGCTATTCTTTGTGTTTGTATTTTGTGAAGCCAAATATCCCCATAGAGAAATGAATCATTCAAAGACTCTGAAATTCCTCAGAACATTCAATCCTTCCCTGTGTTATTAATAAGATTTTTATCCTCAAGATCTTTGAGGTGGCTTATCAGATAATTGAGGTAATTATAAGGCTATTCTCAAAGCAACAGTTATTAAATGAGTCTGTACTTTGCCAAGATTTGAGGAATTAGCTCCCTTTGGTGAGGTTTCTCTGGGCTTATTTTGATTAGGCCAAGCTTGTTGTTAAACAAACTTTTATAAGACATTTTTCCTCAGCATTCAGAACAATAAAAGCCACATGTCTGACTTGAGAGATGGCCACACACACTTTGAATTCAAAACTATTTCATACATCAATTTCATTAAGATTTTTTTTTCAGAACACTCTGGACCAGCATTTGAGGAGTTTTTAAGCTGCATTGGACAGAAAGTTAGACTAAAAGGTTTTGAGAAATACAGAGCACAACTTGATAATAAAAGTAAGCAGTGCTGTTTGCTAAACTGTAACTCATACTATACATCTATTACATATATTTTGTAGCTTAATTAGTAACAGTGTCTATCTTTGTCATTTCTCACTACCATAATTAAGTCAGAGCAAAGAATGGCCGAATGGCCTATAAATACCTGTACATCTAAGCTATAATTAGCACAACAAAAATGATGTATATGATATTAACATTGACCTGGCATTATGTTGTGAAAAAGTACTAAAGTACAGATTGATTGATGTTTATTCCTCAGCTGACTCCACTGGTCAACAGTCGGTGTACACCACCTTTAACAACTGTGAAATCATGTTCCATGTGTCCACTATGCTGCCTTATACTCCCAACAACACCCAACAGGTATCTGTCAATTTTTGAAATGAAAAATAAGACAGGATTCATCACAATTATACAGAGAATACACATAAAACAGAATGTTGACAATTTATACAGAGTAGTGTGCTGTTTCATTTGTTCAGCCTTATCATTCACATTGTTTTCATATTTGTATGCAGTTTAATATATTGTACCCATGTTATTACAGTTACTACGCAAGCGACACATCGGGAATGATATCGTAACCATAGTCTTTCAAGAGCCGGGTGCTCTGCCATTCACACCCAAAACCGTTCGATCCCAGTTTCAGCATGTCTTCATCATTGTCAAGGTCCATAATCCATGCACAGATAATGTTCACTACAGGTGGGTTATTTATAATGGCTACTTGTTTTGTGTAACTTGTAACTTTAAAGAACCAAAAAATTAGAGGCGTAATTCTGGTATATGTTTGTACATTAAATATTTTAAGAAAGTGTTGATTGATTAACTAATACAGATAAACAATTTTCAATAATGGCTAAATGTGGTTCTCTTTACAGTATTGCTGTCACAAGATCAAAAGATGTCCCTCCATTTGGTCCCCATATCCCTGAGAATGCCATGTTTCCAAGATCAGACCAATTTGCTGAATTTCTTCTTGCCAAAAGTAACTGCTATTTCACCTGGTTTGATGCAGAACAAATTTCCAACAAACATGATAGAATTACAAATTGACTAATAAGGTGTCTGACATATTTTAATTTATTTTTCCTCATTTGTAGTAATCAATGCCGAAAATGCAGCTCACAGATGTGAAAAGTTTATTGCTATGGCAACTCGCACCAGAACCGAATACCTCAAAGATCTGGCTCAGAACCATGTCACAACAACAACATTAGACTCTGGTTCAAAACTTAGTATGTTGAAAAAACTATATCTTATGATTTTTATACTATTTCAACACCCTTTCTTCATATTTCACTACTTTCCCTATCTCTTTCACTGAATTCAAAATTTCCCCTCACCCAAGAAAAACAAAACAATAGCCATAAAAAAACCCAATAAGCAGGTATTACATGTATTAGTATTGATGTTTACCTGTAGGTAAATTTTCCCTTGGAAGTGGTCGAAAGAAAGACAAGGCGAAACAGAAAGTTGTTCCTGATATGTATGCATCAGGTGCCATTGTTTGGAATGTACGGGTATGTCAAAGTTTATAACTTCTATGCAAAATTTTCATGGGTTCTTATGGATAAAAAAAACTTTTGGCTCTATGAAAATTGCAGAAGATTGTATTGAAAATTACAGAGGACTCAGTGAAATTCATAATTTACCTGCCTTAATGTTGATTACAGGTGGAGGACTTTGGGTCAGGGTCCCAGGTAGAGGCTGCTTTGGCGATCTCTTCGGAAGTGCTGGTCATTCAGGAGGAAAGTTCCAAGAGTGTCATCTTCACCGTTCACTGTGGGGCCATAATAGGCTGGACAGCTACAGCTAACAGGTTCCACATCATGCAATTTGTATTTATTCAAATTTGAATTAAAAATGTTAATTAGAAAGTTCTCAAAGACGGTTTTCTGTTTGCAAATATATTTATTGATTAAATGTGGCTGAAAGGTGCAACATTGCACATTACCGGTAGTTATTTATTGATTTTGAAAAATTATTGATAAAATTAAAATTTCAAAATAATATGGTTTGCCTCCAAATGTGCATGTAAACAAATATATGGGCTTTGTTTTTCAGCATCAAGATTTTTTTTAATCAAGAGGAGAGTATTTTGATCCGTCCCCTGAGTGGAGAGATGGAGGAGACGGACGAGATCTGTCAGAGGCTTCGGGCAGTTACGCCGGGCTGTCCTGTAAGAATCAAATTGAATTTGAAATCCAGCTAATCATAACATCATTATTAATCCATCCATTGATGGAATTTCATGGAAAGGAAAGAAATCATACTACTGTGTATTTTAAATAATAAAGACGATATGGTTCAATGAAATTTCTACTTCTAGTCTGAAGAGAAAACCTTGAGGAGAAACGGCATGGGTCAGTTGGGCTTCCACATTAATGGTGATGCCATAGTGACTGATGTGGAGAAGAACAGCTTTGCCCATGAAGTGGGGCTCCTGAAGGGGAGCCGCCTGGTGGAGATCTGTAAGGTGGCCTCCATCAATCTGAGCCACGAGGACATGGTGGATTTACTGCGAACCTCACAGACTGTCAAAGTTACTCTCATACCACCTCTTGAAGACGGGACTCCTAGGTAGGCCATTTTCATTCCTGTCTTATTAGGTTTTTTTGTTTGTTTTTTTTTTGGATTTGATGAAAATTTCACTAAGATATTAATTGGTTTTCTATTTCATTTAAACACCATGCATTTTGATACATTCTTATATTTACTAATGAAATCATACATATGTCTCACAAATTCTAAAAACATGTTAAGAAGCTTAGTATGTAGACCATTGAAGTATGCCCTTGAGATTTGTTTACAATTTAACATGCGGATGAGAAAGATTGGGAAGGTGATGTGGTTGAACTTGTTGATGTGAAGATATGATGTGAAATTTCTAATGTGATCTTTCTTTTTTCTTTTTTTATCCTATTCATCCATCATCAGTAGTGTAGCTAGAATGCACAGTTAATATTCTTTTTTTATTATGAAAAAAAAAATTCAATCATTTCATTCCTTTTTTATCAATTTTTAAAATAATGTATACAAATGCACAAAGGATTTCTTTGTAGAGTAGATGATATTAAATCTTCACAATTTTTTTCCCCCATTTTATCTTTGAAGTTCATCTCATCCATCAACATAGTTCACTATGCATGCTGGTACAAATGCCATAGAATCATCAAGTCATCATTAACCATATTTATTTTATACAAGCCATCATTCATATATTCCACAATATTATGTATTTCATGTCATGTGTTGTGTGTCAGAGAGATGTTGACCTTTAACCTCTGTGTTTGGAGGTTTTGAGATGCGATGAATTCTGTGTGCACAGGGTTGTGTATTTGGTATTGATTGCTTTTGGCAGGGGTGTCACCACATTACTCACTAACTGCAGATATACGTCATTAAATACCCTCAAGGCGGCCTGCAAGGCCACGCAAAATGTCCAACAGAGGCAAAAGGAGGCTTTGATGGGTCAGAAGTCTGTCCCTCTTGGATCACTGAACGGTTCCCATCACAGTCTATGTAAGACTTCCTCGGATTCCTCTGAGTATTCATACCAAAGACATCAGACAGACGTAAACACATCAATGGAGACGCTGAGTATGGAGTTCTTGCGCACTGAGTTTGCCAGTATATTCGCAGGTTCCAATGAGAACCTGTATTCACCTGAAGAGCAGCCATCTCAGCTGTCGAGCAGCTCCAGTGAGCAGTCGTTCCATTTGCGAGACTCGTTGAACTCGAACTCGAGTCTGAGAATTGATATCCGAGACTCGAGGTTGTCCTCAAGCTCCAGTGAGTTTACCACAAGCCCCACCCAGAAGGATCCCCCCAGAGCTGAATCCCCGAGTCACAGGGGGTCTCAGACCCTCCCTCACCACAGAAAGCCTTCAACCCCCACTAGGTACCAGTTTATCTGCATGCTATGTCTGCTTAGTGGCTGTGGGACTAAGAACTCTTGCATGATCATTAATTTGCATGCTTTGTTAACCATCTTGCTTGCATGTTTAGATTTCTAACCATGGCCTTTTAATTTTTTTTCGAGATTTCTCTTGCAGCCATTCTGATTTTATTTTACAGCATCTTTTCTTCCAACATTGGTTTTCAGTTATATTTCATTTTACTCCATTTCATTTTCATTTATGAATGCCTTATGAAAATCCTCCTTTTGTTCTTTTGTGTAAATGTTGACCATAGGATAGACTAGCTATGACTGTGTTAATAGGTCTTAGATGGTGACAATGGCTTCATTTTAGGTTTGTTTTGGTTATCATTATACCTAGCATTTTCTAAAGCTATTAAATTATGGGAATGAATTTTCTTTTGCTCATTAAAATTTTTCTCTAGCTATTGTATGGAATGCACATTTAAGTGGACAGGGGGTATTTCATTTTTAATTTGATTTTGAAAAAAAAAAAAATCATTTATCAAAAGAGGACGTAATTTATATTTTTTAAAGATATATATAATTTTATTATCTGAACTGTTCACTACCTTGTAATTTTCTTGTTTATTGGAAATATCTCCACTTGTAAGACCCAGGCATGATATGCTAACATTTCCACAACTTAATATCACTGAGAAAAATTCTACCACCACAGAACTTAATTAATATGCCGAATGGCATAACTTTATGTATCCCCATCAAGACTTTAACTTGATATAGATCATGACTCACAGAGAATATTGATTACAATTTAAAATTAAAAAATAATGCAGTCACAAAAACCAACTTTTAATATGTATACTTCGCTTTCAATACAGTTAACGTGTGAGTTTCATGGTATATTGGACTATGTAATAAACTATGTATATGGTTAATTGCTTATAGGGGAGAAGTACAGTCTCCTGGGAAGAGCCTCCTTCCGGGTTATCGCCCCCTGGCTACATCTAGTCTCCAGAGAGGGGCCGGACTCCATCACGCCTACACGGACACTGCCCTCTCCTCTAAGGGCTCCAGTATGTATGATGAGGGCTACACCTCGCGTCCCACGGACAGTCTGAGATCAGACGACGGGAAGCACGAGAGATCAGGCTCAAGGGACTCGAGGGACAGTGGGGACTACCAGTATCTCAGTGGAGGTAGGGGATACAACCTTCATATGTGTAATAGTAATATTTGAAGTGACTAACAGTATCTCAGGGAAGGTAGGGACTCTGACCTTGATAGAATATCTATATAAGGATCAAATTCGGGATTACCAATATCTCAGTGGAGGTAGTGATGCTGACCTGTATAGAATGTATGTGTGTAACAGTTAGTAGTAGGGAGTACCAGTATCGCAATGGTTTTAGGGACACTGACTTTGGTGATATTTCTATGTAACAGTAGTTATTGGGACTGCCAGTATCTCAGTGGAGGTAGGGACTATGATGTTGGTGGTATTTATGTGTAAGAGGACTACAAGTTTCTCGATCATTTATTATATAGAATGTATGTTTAGTGAAAGTACTGTAGATTCCTTATTTTACACAAGTACTAAATTCTGTGATTGAATTGTACATTTTGTATCAAATCATGAGAGTATATTATTGTGAACACGGAATTTTATCATAGTTTTATTTGATTTATGACAAATAAAAGCAAGATTTTGAAATCAGCAAGATGTCCACGATTTTATGTGGATATTAATTCTTCCCTTTTAATTAGAAATCTAGAGTAATGGGGACAACTGGTATCTCAGTGGAAGTAGGAACATTGACCTTTGTGATGTACCGTAATCCGGTGAATATAATACGCAGTAGTGTATAATACGCATCAAAAAAATTAACCAAACGGTAATCTTGCAGTTATACTTTGTATGCACGCTCAACTTCATCGCGGGAATACGCTACCGGAAATAAGAAAAACACAATATTTTCTTACATATGGATTTATTGTAACATCGCGGTAATATCTTTATTTCATAATCAATGTTTTAAAAAGCGTTATATGATTGTTTAGTCATTACAACCCCTGTGTAGTGAAAAACGGGCGGTGTACAGGTATAGAGATAACGGACCCAATTAAGTTATTAAATGATGCCGATCAAAGTGATCAATTAGAGGCCTGAAACATAATAAAATATGTGCACAAATAGTTGTGTTGTGTATAGTACACATAGCCTAAGGGGAGTACCGTCTGAGATACCCAAGGTGTCAAGTGTTAGCGGAGGGGGAGCACAACAATAAGTTTCAATTAACGGAATTGGATATAGAATTATTTATATTCATAATTATTTGCAATAAATCAATTAGCATTACATGAAAATGGTTAAAAATGAGCAAAATGATGTGTAAGCTGTTTTCAAAGATAGGTTACAAATAGCACATGGCCATCCAAGCCCGCATTCTATTTTAAAATAACAGCTGTAATGGCGGAGTACACGGAGATAAAGAATAGGCATTTCAAATTAATTTTTAAAGGCCATTTTGAAACAGTTTATTTATTAACAGACTTTAAGTATACATTTTCTTTAATTACACGCCATGACAATCATTTCCTAAGGGTTTGATAATAATATATATGTGATAATGAAGGAATGTTACGATGTATAGCGGGGTATCGGTCCTGTTTGTGAACAGCATAGGTAATACGGCAGTATGATACCTCATGCTTCATCTAGGGAAAAAATATGTCAAAATCCTATAGGGATGTATAGTACGCACCCCTTTCTCATGGTAAAAAATCCTGGAAAAAAAGGTGCGCATTATATTCACCGGATTACGGTACATGTAACTGTAATATTGACAGTGGTGGAAGTAGTACATGTTGTAGTGACTTCCAAAATCTGAGTGGAAATAGGTGTACCAACTTGCACTTACCGGTACTTTGATAGTATGCATACAATTTATATGGAAAAATCAGGCCATGGATAATTCACCTACACTGTAGTTTTAGATCAGGGAGTACAGTGCTTAGACTTGGATACATTATCAACTATCCCCATAGTTAATTTCAATCTTTTTCCTCTTGGAGGAGAGAGGGTATGAAATGACAGTGGAATATTTTCTATATGTATTTCAAAGATGAGCTGGTATGATATGTATTAATGTGCATTTACAAGCTGATTTGTGGTAAAAGTAATGATGCATCAATCCATATTTATTTAGACAATAAATGCATAATATCTTAGCAAGTATATTTTCTGCACCAAGTTGTAGCATTTATAGATATAATAATGAGAATATGATAAGATTTTTCTGTTTAATTAGATTATGCTTGAATGAACAAGGTTCTGGTGTCTCTGCTCAGAGTATGATTATGGAATGACTATATGCAAAAATCATGTATTTCAAGGGCCCGTGACACTGTTGACAAAGTCTGCCAAAGTTAAATGGCCTGCTTCTTAAGGTTTAATTACCATACTGCCATGAATCATAACAGTTTCAAGTTCTACCATTTGGATCGCATTAGAACCATGCATTGATAGTAGTGACAAGTTGTTTGATGCTGAATATTAAAAAAATGCTTGCCTCCTTTTAAGCTCTGAAAATGTTGGTATGTTGCAAGCAATCAAGTAACTGAGGCATAGAGAGTAAATGTTGCTGATCAGTCTAGGGTTAAGAATTCCAGTGGGCTCTAACTGCTCTTATAATGGACGGAAAATGGAAAGCTTTTTAAAATTCATTTCAAGTATAATTGAAAACCCTTGTTTAAACTTCTGTAGCTGTATGGAAGGGAATGTTCATTTGGCCCGATTTTGAGTCAGCTATTTTTAGAATTGTGTAAAGAAGTTTCTTGATCCCAGGATTGATAAGAATGAATTAGTTCAATTAACAATCATGAGTAGTTAAAAGTAATATACATGTTCATGGTCAATGTGAACCGAGTTGGATTGATTGTGTATTTTGTGTGAGCTAGGGGTGTACTTTGTTGTGCTTATAAATAGGTAAGGGAATATGGCTATAGAACATGCAGTGATTTAATTACAGAAATATTTATGAATATTAAAACTTTGCACCACAGCTTTTCACACGTCAAACAAATGTCTAGCTGTCGGTACAGGCTGTATATATTTTTGGTAGGCAGTGTGTGTATCATTTGAGCCTGCCTACTGTTCTGCAGAGGTTAATGGGGATATTGACATTTCTGGCATTGTTTTATGATAAGGCACCAACTTTAAAGAAACTTACTGGGGATAAATCTTGATTGGATTATGTTCCGCCAAGCAAGTAATTTCCGTTTTTTCTTCTTATCAGGTCAAACATCTCTGTTTTGTGGATTGTTGATTTATTTTCCATATGTTTTAGACAGCATGTAGAGTTTTGTGCAAACTTTGGAATGGTTGTTGGAATAACTTTACCACATTTTCAGGTTGTGTTGGATGTAGTATACAAATTGTTTTAAAATTCTTGGCTTAGTGTTTTATTATGTTATGTAAATCATGACATATACAGCTTTCAAGAGTGTGATGATTTCGTTTTTGTTTTTCAGCTCCAAGACCTTGGAGTAGCACTCGTGCTACCTACAATCAGGTAGGCATTATTTTGAGAATCACTTGAAACATTCTTAATCAGTATCTGTTCCCAAAATAATGGCGAGTACTGTTATGTTAAATCAATCCACCACATAAGATCAAGTGTTGTAAATTGTTCAAAAATCTTCAATGAAAATTCTTGACATTAAAAATTCTTGACATGTCATTTGTTTTGATACAATAATCTAATAAAGGACATTTTTGCCTGCGTGTATTTACAGATAAGGAGACAGGACCCTGCTAATTCCAGTGGAGACTCTGGATCTTACGGCAGTGCTGTCCATCAGTCGGAGAGTGTTCCCTCAGGCATGTCCACCACACAGTCCAGTAACTTCTCATCACGGAAATACTCTGCCCCAGGGGGAGACTACTCTGCTGTCCAGCATGGCAACATCTCACTGGAATTAATGAAACAGACTCAGAACTCTAAGTACTTGTTAAGTCAGGGTCAGGATGTGGTCGGGGTCAAGAGTACCAGTTCTAGTGTGAATCTCAGTGACACTTCATTCTCTAGTGGATCATCTCATAACTCAGGAGCATTGCCAGGACAACGGGGTTACCATAGCAACAGCTCCAGAGGTAGGTCATTTTCATGCCCTTTGTAAAGTAAAGATAAAAAATTTAATGCCATCTTTTACCAAAAATGTAACATATAAGGCAGTGTTTTGATTGATATTAATATGCTTATTAATCTCACTAATTATCAGTTATGTAGAACTTGTAAGCATCATTGGAGAAAATTCCTCATAAAAAAAATTCAGTGAAACAATCATTTAACTAATTGATTTGCTGGGTACAATTTAGTTGATTTATTTTTTCTTTTAATCAGATGATTTAACTAATGTTGGTAAGAAGCGAGCTGATCCGACCTCTGCTAACAATAAAGGTCGGCCCGGGGGTCACAGAAGGACGCACCTGTCAGAGATCTCTCCCCTCAGCAGTGAAAATGGCAGTCCAAGATCATCCCAAAAGTAGGTTGTCCAGACTGCATGATTTTTTAGTTCTTTGTTGTCTTTACACACTTTTGTGAAACATACAAAGTCCTGTTACTCTAAACTAGAAATGCTGTGGGTCAGATGTATTCAAAATTTTTATGGTACAATATTTTTTTTTCTCTGGCATTCATTTAAATCCCTCTATGTGTTATAAATTTCAGTTCAAAATTAAAGAGTAGACTCTTTTTCACGAAATATTGTTTATAGCTCCCACAGTCTTTGTTGATTCTAAAGTTCTGAAATTTATCAACAAAACTTGCAAAAGTCTTGGAGTATTATTTTCACATTCCTTTCATATTTGATTCCAAAAAAAGAATTGAGGCAGAGATGTCAGAAGCAAATAAAAAATATTGGTAGCTTGATTATAGGATGTAAATAGAGTTTGTCAGGTGAAATACAGGAGATATTTTTAGGCTCATACATTGAGCAGATCTTTAGGCTTGATACACTGCAGCCAAGAAAGATGAGACGCATTGGCAATTTCCCCAAAAACAATCTTGTGAAATTCGCTAAAGAGGAAAAGAATAAGTATTCCATAAATATATGTACCTGATATGTATTAAAATAACAATTAAAAGTAGTCAGGTTTTTTTTTTAACATTTAGAATTCAAATGTTAAAATATGCAGAACTGTCAACCTTGTCAGATTATTCACAAAAAATATCACCAGTAACGTCTGGGTTGGATCGTTTTAAGGTATGAGGAAGTTAAAATTAATCCTTTTAGACAATACACATAATTATATATTTTGTTTAAGTATTTTTAATAAATTCTTCAATATAAGTTGCGTTTGATTTCTTGTGACTAGATATTATTAGATTAATAAAATATCAAGTCATTTGATTTAAAATCTGGGCATCATATGCGTCTGTTTGATGGCTGTAAAGCAGATAAAGTTTGATGATAAAAATCTAAAAAGTGTGTAATTTAAACTAGTGATATATTATTCAAACTGATGTATGATGATCATGAATCTATTTTGCGTGTCATGTTCTAAACCTCAGTTTTATCCAACATGCTTTAATTCAAGTGCTATACTATATAAATAGTGCCTGTTTGGGAGGGTAACAGTTGAAATTGTAACTCCGAGAAAACCATTGTCAACCGACGCAAAGCGGAGGTTGACAATGGTTTTTGAGGTGTGTCAATTTCAACTGTTGCCCTCCCAAACAGGCACTATTTATTTTATTATACTGAATGTCTTTATTTTAAATAAAACTTATCGGTACTGCTTTTAAATTTTTTGATGTGAATTCTACAGCGAACCGTATGCGCATACTTTACATGCATGTAAAAATTCGTTATGTTACCCATTGCCAAGTGTGTTGCTATCGCTAAGGGTAATAGAATGGATTATAAACTGCGTGAAAACCAATCAGATTTAAGTTTCTAACATGAAAGTATAATAAAAATAATTATTGTACAGTGCTAAACTATAAAGTTGTCCATTAAGATTGTGAAATATTGTATGTGACCTCAGATTAAAAAAGAATATTCTTTTAAATGAATTTTTGTTCATCTTGATTTTATAAATAGGTTTGGCTTAGGAAAATGCAATCAAATTGAAATTAAAATTCAATTTACCTATTTATGGAAACTCAGTAGGAAATGAATTGTGCTCTGTCATGAAAGTCTTGTTTTTATTATCCATATGAATTTAATTTTATTTATGATCTTGTATAGAAACCTAAGTGGAATGTCATCAGAGGAATCATTAAATAGTCGTCTCCGCCCAGGTGTGCACGGCAAGCACTCAAAATCCCAGTCCAATGAATTGCAAGAGGACCTCAAACGTTTGATTGACATGGACATAAAAAACAGTGACCTTAGAGGAATTTTGGTAAGAAAAACCCTTTAAAAAAAACAACACATTTCTGATTTAGATGTTGCAGTTTGAAATTAGAGGCAATAAAAATTGTGACAGATTTCTTTTCCCACCCTAACTGAGTAACACTGAGAATGTGAGCTTGATACAGAATAGTTATCTTTAAAATTGAAGATGGGAGGCGCTTGACAAGATACGGGTTGAGGGGTTAATTGTTTTTATGTATGAAGCGTAAATGAGCAAATATATATGTGTAAGCATATCTAGTTTTGTACTACACCGTATCTATACTGATGGCGATAAAGATGAATGAGATCTGGATGGCTTGTAAAAAGATAGACCGGTCCATGTCATTAGCTGTTTAATCATCACTGACGTTTCACAGTCTGGCAGTGATAAGAGATATTGCTTACACCACAATCATGTTTTAAGAATGTGACTTCAATTTAGCAGGGCAACTCCACCACGGAGCGACCAGGCTTTTACCTCAAAAGGACAATGTCTGATGAGAGTATCCACAGTCAGAAGGGGGCCACCGTATCCCCCTCCCGGGACGCTGTGATGGCTGACCTCATTTTCTCCACAGCCCCTCCCGTCCCCGCCCTCCCCAAAGAAGTCCTGGGGGATGCTAGGTATGTTGTGTTATGCACCTGTATGACTACATTTTTAATTTAAAAATTAAATAAGGTTTAAATGATGCACATGAAAATTTAACCAGCCATGTTATTAATATTTTTTTATATATTCAAATAACATCAAGTTATTACTTGTATTCCCATTGTCAGACAGTATTTTCTTTAAAAAACAAATTTTTTCTAATGACCATGTTTACTGTCAGGCAATAATTAGATAATGCACAAACAATTTGATCTGGCTGAATAGATAATTAATGATGTAATGATATTGTTAGACGATATTTTTAAATGTATTAATATTTTAACATCATAACTAAATTCAGTAAAATTGTTGGCTGTGTACCAGTGAGGAAGTGTTTTACCTGAAGCTAAAAGGAAATTAATCTGTATTTCTCAGGACAATGTAAAACTGATTTCATTTGTCAATTGTCTAAAAAAAATTATTGTAAAGTGTTTAACATTTTTATTGACATGTTGTCAACGACCTCCTACCTTTACAGGTTGTCGCCACGAGCCATGTTAGACAGTGCAATGGCTGCCAAAGCCCGCCAGGTACTGAGTCGTAACGCAGCTGCATCCCAACCCAAGACAACCCCCCAGCAGCAAAACCCTGTCCCCCTCCCCGAGTCTGCGGCCAGTCTCGACTGGTCAAACTTGGTCAACGTAGCCACAAAGGCCATTGAAAGTAAGTAGCCTCTGTTAACTTTGATTTATCTTTATGTAGATGCCTTATATTCTATGATTTTCTTTGTAATTTAAATAAAGCTTACAAGTATTTTACATCTAAAGACAGGATGATAGCAAGTACATTAAATCTTCTTGAAATGGTCAGTACCCTGAATAACCTGCATTTCCCCCATACTGATTTGTGTTTTGAATTGATTTGGTTGTTTTTTTCAAGTTAGAAAAAACTGAAGGTTATAGCATATATATTGTTACTATATACATTTAAATATTGCTGCAAATTGTGCTGAACTACTGAAATGTCATTTAGAAATTAAATCAAGTTACTTGACATTGATAGAATTTCTGCATTGAATTGGGTAGTGAAGAAAGAGGTTTAGAATTAATATTTTTGTAAATTAGTTTCTGAATTAAGATTTAAACGTAACTATTGTGTTATTCTCCATTCTTAATCCAACACAGGTTAAGGTAGACATACCTTTATGTTAAACCTAAGTAAGCTAAGACTAATGGGAAGTTGTTTATTTGAGCAAAAAATTAATGCACCAAAATGGCTGAAAGCCTAAATATACTGCAAGTTAATATATAAATTGTATTTGAGAGCAATTCATTAGATTGCACAACAACCACATTTGATATATAGATTACTTTTTCAAGGTCTGTTAGGTTTGCACATAACAATCAGTTATCTCTCTCCATCACTGATGTCTCAGGTGTGGCACACGATACAGATGATGTTAGAGCTCTTAATGAAATAATCAATATCTAGTTAGACAGAGTACAATAGAAATAGGTGATGATGTCTGCTAGAAGGGGTAAGTCTAGTACTGAGTTTGAAAGGTTCTGAAACTGTAGTCTTTATGCATTATCAGGAATCTATGCATTGTATTAAAAGATATGATAAGTACTAAAGGGGTAATAAGATGAGTAGATGCCATTTCTTGTCTTTAATTCTTATGCAACAGTAATCATCTCGGGAGAAAAAAAAAATCAATATACATGTAGTTAAGCTGTCGTCACAGTGTTTGTGTGTTTTATTTCTTGGTGACATGTCCTTTATCGATATCCCTGCATTTTTGTCTGTAGGTACTGACAACACTAAAGCTCCGGGTCCATCTGTAAGGGATCCAAAGGACAGAGCTTTGCCCCCAGAACCAAGTAAAACTGGAGTCAGCAGAACTACTACTGGTAGTAGCTATACAAAACCTCCAACGAGTCAATCTCAGGGGTAAGCTGTCAATTGTTGCAAATACGCACCTTGACAATTTGTCGTCAGATTTGGTAAAATGAAAAACTTTAAAATCGCAATGTTAGTAACCTTGACCCTTGTATTGATAGATCTGTGTGGAGGTCAACTGTATCCAATCCTCAACAGAGAATCCAGGAGCTGGAGGCTAAAGTAGAACAGCTGGAGATAGATCTAGATAAGGTACAGTAGATACTGAGGGAAAGGAAGTGTCATGTACACTGTACATGTACATGTATACTCAATTAGGTACTTCACAACATACCGGTAGTTTGAGCTTGCATTGAATTTTTTTGTTCTCTTTTAGGAAAGAAAGGAAAATGCAGATTTGGAGGCAGAAGTTCAGTCTTTGAGGAGAGATAACATTCGTCTCCAGGAGGAGTCCCAGACTGCTGCAGCTCAGCTTCGGAAGTTTACGGAGTGGTTTTTCCAGACAATAGATAGGCAGTGATCATCTGTGACTAAGCATTGCTCTGAAAAGGGAAATCACTCTGTAAAATGCCAGTGAAGTTCTTCAGTGATATTTTATGTGATAATGTTTTGTTATGAAGTTTTGAAATCCATGACTCATTGAGATACTTGAAGTTTGTATCCCATTGTGATCAAATGTGTTTTCCAACAAGAGAGGAGCATTACTGTTTCTTGAGTGTTCATTTATATTAATCATGTACAACCAGTTTGTTGGATCTTTTATTGTGGTGCATCTATTCTGAATATCCCCTTGTTTTGTATTATTAGTTTATCCTATATGAATAGTTAATAGAGATTCACCAGTAGCTGGTGGTTTGTTGACATTTCTTAAGCATTACTGTTGAATACTCTTATTGTGGTATCACTTTGTTAATGAAATTAATGTATTTCTGATTTGATCAATATCATATATTGCATATCACAGATGGAGAATTTAGATTCACTTACATATAAATGGTTGTGCACGGCAAGTGATATTTTGTAATGAAGCAAAAACCCAATTTTGCTCTCCATATTAAAGATATTTGTAATATTTACATTTTTTGTGAATGTACATTTTAAAAGAATGAAATTCATATCTTTGTATTGAATGAAAAAAGTTTCGTACACGACTAATTTCTATGTTTTTATTATGAAATGTCTATCAGTATTTTCCATGTATCCAATGAAACACACCATCAAGAAATAGCCAGGTTACGATTTGTAAATACATGTAATAACGATCTAGTCAGCTGATTATCACCAATTCATTGTGGACTACTGTTTCACATTTTACGTATATATATGATGATTTCACCACTATAGTCTTGTGATGCTTGCACAAGTGTGCACCATTCCATGTCACCACATTACAAGTGTCCTTCCAAAACATGTCAACCATTTCTCTTGTACTATATAGCCATATTTATTTTCATTTTTAAATATGTTTTATCATGTACGGTATCTATATTTTGTATATATATATATATATTAATGTAAATGTTTATCTCCTTAAAAAGAAAAAATTATAATAAATTATTATGATAAAAACATTTATACATAGATTTGTTTTATTTTTGTGGGTAAAGGTGAGCTTAATTAAAAGATTTATATATAACTGCGAGGAAGGTGAATTTTCATATTGATACATTTTTATCATGTCTGTCATAAAATGAAATTATTCTTCAAGTAGATATTTGAATATCACAGCAGATAATGAAAATATCCATTGAAATTGCTTGTACTGTATTAAGTTTTTTTCTCTCAAACTCTCTTGGAAGATGTTGAGGAAGTGAGACTTGTCTGTATCTTCCGTGATTTCATTATAATATTTGTGGACATCAATATTTATTAATTTTGTAAAAATAGATACACTTTCAAGGATACATTAATTTGTATCTAATCAATACAATATGTTGCCCTTTAATGAAAATTATTATGATTAAAGTTCATCGATCAACACAACGAAAATATCCACGAAAGTAGGTTTTTTATGAATTTTATAACTCCACAGTAAACAGTGCAGTTAATCCCAACTGTGGTCAGAGCCGAAATAAATTGTTTGTATGGAATTGCCTCCCAACTCATTGAAATATCCACTGTTGATAAAAAAAAAATTTCAATTTTTATTTTTGACCGATTTCTTGCTTGAAAAAAATTTCCCTCCCCCCTGGGCCCCCCAAATACCAGGTAGCAATTCCAAACAAACATTTTTTTTTAAGGATGGCCCAGTATTGAGTGATTTAATTAGTACTCCAAGAATGCTCTCAGATTAAAGATTTTCTCATGATAGCTAAAGTACAGCATAGAAAAGGGAAGGGTCATGTTTGTATACCAGTATACATGTATTCCATCTACTCCTGCCAGTCCTGGAATCATATTCAACACCCATACCCTAGAATTGACTATTTTTCACACCGGATTTAATGGGTTTATTTTTTTTTTCACAACAAACAGGACAATTCTTGTCTTAACCTAGTCTATATGTTGAAATTAATGGAAACTATTTCTTTTTTTTTGGGGGGGTGGCTTAATTTAATGGCCTTTGTTCGTTTTGATCAGCAGATTTATGAAGAATATAATGAAATATTTATTCCAATGTGTGGAGGTTATAGTTTTCTACCAGGTTTTGTATTCCACCACTCAATTTTAGCTTGGTCATAGCTGCTCAGGTGAGCAATTAGACCCTAGGCAATTAGATACCGTCTCCTGTTATCTTTCCCTTAGAGGGCGCCACACGATAATACGGTCCCCTTCGGAACTAGCTCGCGCATTATCGCATCGGCTTTATTGTATCAAACGTAAACAAATCGCTGTCAGTTCACACGTGAAACATGCCGGAAACTTGTTGCTGTGTACCTGGGTGTAGTAATAGAGGTGGCCACGTTTTTCCATCTGATCAACTGAGGAAAAAAGCTTGGATTCATGCAATCAGACGTGGGGAATCCCGTTTTCAGAGTTGGGAACCCTCGTCACATGCTGTAGTGTGCAGATCACATTTCCAAAACTGTGACTACCTCTCGGAGACGGTTTACGGTAAATGTTTAGCTTTTTTATTAGGCCGGTTCGATTTGCACCTCCTAGAAGAGGAAAATGTCATCTTTCAACTTCCGGTTTCTCTTGCTAAATCGAACAGTGATCTTCTGATTCAATATGGCGTCGAAACGATGTTTAGTTAGCGCTGCAGTAATTATAATGACTGAGGATGAAGACTTTGACTTGCCAGATGAAGAATTTTCATTTGTTACACTATTTGCAGCTTGCAGTGATATGTAAGGGACTTAGTAATTTTAGTCTACATTTAAAAAATACAAGGAATAAGATAACATACACAATATTATGAATCACCTTATCTTTATCTGATTTGAATTATAAATAATTCAGGCACGTACATCGTTTTTGAAAGTCGGGGGGGGGGGGGGGGGGGGCATCGTCATCCAAAAATCTTAAAATCCTAATCCGAGGGGGGGGGGGGGGGGTCAAGTTTACCTATACCTTAAATTTCACTGATTTCCCCTGATGCTACATGCCTATGTCATAAATTTATTAAGGCCTGTCATCATAGCACCTAATGTTAAATTACATTTCTGCTAATTCCTACAAAATTTATTTGAAGATATTCAACAATCTATCAATATGCAAGAATTTATTAAAATTTAATTAATTAATAACTTTGTTTTCAGACAGGAGCAAAGAAAACGATATAAAGTGGAACGCTTTGTGCAAGATGTTGTTTCAAGATATTCCTTAGACACATTCAAGACCTTCTTTCGTGTTTCAAAAACTACATTCGAAGCTATATTGGAAAATATTCAGCATATTCCAGAACTACTACTAAGAGAACCAGCTGCTGGACGACCTCAAATTTCACATGAAAAAGATTTACTGATGATGCTGTGGTACATAGGATCACAAGAAACAATTCGGTCAATTGCAGATCGATTTAATGTATCTGAATCGACATTCCATTCCCACAACAGAAGGTTGTTAGATGTTTTCCAAAAATACTTTCTTCAAAAATTTGTGATTTGGCCAAATGATGTGCAGACTGTAAACAATGAATTTGAGATAAAAAAGAACTTCCCTGGTGTGATTGGAGCAATCGACTCTACACATATACGCATAAAACCCCCTAGTGGACATTCAAATGATTATTTCAATAGGAAAAAATTTCACTCTGTCATTCTTCAAGCAGTGTGCAGAGGAGATAAAAGATTTACAGACATTTTCTGTGGATGGCCAGGACGAGTGCATGATGCTCGTGTTTTTCAAAATTCTCCATTGAGGCAAAGAGGCCCAATTCTTTGTGGTCAGTGCCATTTGTTAGGTGATGGGGCATATCCGTGCAAGCGGTGGCTGATTACTCCATACAGAAATAGAGGAAACCTTACTAGGGATCAAATTAAGTTCAACCAGATTTTATCAAGTACCAGAGTAATCATCGAAAATTCATTCGGCATATTGAAAGGCAGATTTCGGCGTCTCCAATTTGTTGAAATGAATGACATTTCTTATGTTGTCAAGGCTATTATAACAGCTTGCATCCTACATAACATTTGTATCCTGAACCAAGACGAACTTGATGAGCATTTTGACAATGACCCCCAGCAGGTTCCTTTAATTATTCCAATGTTTGAAAATGATGCAGAAGGACAGTTAAAGAGACAATTACTTACACGACAGTTGGCTATCACCTAAAATCTGCATGTACCGGTACTTAAAATTAACCATATATATGTCAAAGAAATCAGTTTGGCAATGAAAATTTGGTATAGAAACGTTGTGTTGGAAATTTTTTCTGAATCATTTTCACAAATTGGATTAATTAATGGAACAAACCGAAGTGTATTCATCTTTTAAAATAAAGCAATGCATATCTTATTCACGTAAAAAACTGTTTTATTATATAAAAAACATATAATAAATGTATTATTCAAAACAATCATCTTCTTGATGCTTATAAACATAAATATATTTTTTAAAAACCACCTGAGATCAATATTATGGAAAACAAATCACATATTGGCTTAATTAGCATTTAAAAAATAAAGAATATCGCTTGAATCTCGCATACATATTCACATACAGCGACTGAAAAAGCCCACTAAAGGGCATGTTAAATCACACTTCAACTTCCACAGAGAATTTTTAACAATCATTTAGGGCAACAGAGAGTAAAACATTCTGTCATATACAAGATATCGCTTTGGAACAAAATCAAGAATTTCATGCCCAAAACTGCACCTTACAGCATTTTCATTTAGAACTTTTGCCCACTTTTCATAATCTCCAGAAGGAGTCACACTGATGGCCTTAATACACTTTAGATTTTTCATCAAAACCTGAAAAGTTTCTGGCCTGATCTCTGCAGAGTTACGAATTTGTAAATACTTCAGTGTTCCCCCCATCTCCTTAGATAATGACAACAGACCATCATCACTCAAGTTTGGCAAACTGCTAATGAAGAGTTTCTCCATAGATCTGCACTTAGATAAATTTTTAACAATGTTTTCAATGCAAATATTTTCGTTTTTGGAACCCCTGATATCCAAACATTTCAAATTTTTGAAACTACCCAAAAAATCACAATCTTGCAGAAGTGTTGCATCAATGGTAAGGTTAACACAATTTTCAAAAAGTTTCAAAAATTCTACAGTGAATATATCTTTCATTCCTTCATTGAAAAAATTCAAGTCAGTTATTGAATTCCATACAAGGCCACTCTTAAAAAGACAATTCATGCAACTGCAAACTTTAGATACAGAATGGTACAACTCTGGAATTGGAATGTATGTCAATATTTTGCATATTATTTCTGGAGGCAAGTGGCATAAATATGCATATCCTGTAAAAGAAAATAGTAAACACATCAAATTGTTGCACCCAACGTAGCAGTTCTATAAATTACAGATAATTTTCAAATCTTGAAATGGAAAGTCAGTTACTGGTGAATAACTAAATATCAATTAAAAAATACAACAAGTTTGGAAATACGATACAATACAATATGAAATACCATATTTGAAAACAGCATGATGGAAAAAGACCATATAAAGCAGAAACAAATCAAAACATTACATCAGAATTCATAGACCTACATTTCAATGCTTAACAGAGATTTGAAGACATGAATATTTTAATCTTTCATACTCTTAAAAACTGAGAGGAAACCACTAAATATTTTCATTTTCTCCTCATGCATTTTCTCAATTTTTTTCATATTTTCTTCATTTTTTTTATTTTGATTTTCAACGTAATCTTCCAAAAAATGGATAACTTGAGAAGAATTAGATCTGGAAGAAATTTTCCTTTTCTTTTTGGGCTGGGGATCTGTGATACCTGCTGGCTCACCAGAACTTGAGCTTGTGCAGGGCTCATCTTGAGTGAAACTTCCACTATCTGAGCTTGAGGATAAAGATGAAACCACAAACTTTGGATTTATATCATGTCGATCACTGAAGATATCCTGGAATTCCTCTTCATACAGAAATTCTTTCCTTTCATTCCCTGACTTAGCCTGGTCGGTTTGATGCCTCTTGTACGCACTAAGTTGTGTTTTCCATCTGCCTTCAACTTGGGCCACAGTGAACTCAGTTTTAAAACATTTGTTTAACTCTTCTGTGATTTCTAGCCACAGTGCTTTTTTCTTGTGAGTGGGTGATAAGAACTTTTCTTTTCTCTCCTTGTAGGCAGAAATTAAAAAGATAGTTTGTTCGTATGTAAAAATGCCTGATGGTGTAGGCTTCGGTGAATTCTCTGGGGTCTGTGGAACAGTTGGAATGTCTACAAAAATGACAAGAGAAAAATCAGTTAAAAAACTGAAAACAGATTTGTTACAGAGATTTATAATGGGAAATGTTGACACCTTTTCTCCATTTGGAAGTTTAACTCGGACTACCTTGCACAATTTTTCAATGATATACGATCAGGGTATTTTTATCTCTTTTGCAATTCAAAATCTCTGTAGACCTTTAATTTGTACATGTAGCTGTGTATTGAAATCTGACAAGGTAGAGGGGGCATTTAAAGGGAAAATCTTTGGATTTTTCATGCTATTGAATGAACATCATTTGAATCCAAAGGTATTTATAAATAAAATATTAAATAAAATTAAAATTAAAGAATTTTGATATAGAATAATTTTAGAAAATGTGTGGCCAAAATATCTTGAGACAGACTTTAGGATAGTATGCCTTTTTATAAACTTAAGGAGAAATAATGTCTGAAAAAATACCTGGCAATTCTTCACATTCTGCTTCACTATCTTTCTCCATAGCTGCTTGTATGATGAGTTGTTTAGCCAACTGTTTTAAATCAGGATCTGTTATAAAAATATATATTCTATATAACAAATGAATGCAAATTAACTTAATAAAAAAATAAATATTAAATTACTATTTAATTTGTAGAATTAGTTCTAAGTGTGAGAATTGTTTATTAACGTTACATCTATAATAGATCAGGCACGTAGCATCAGGGGGGGGGGGGGGGGGGGGGGGGGCCAGGCCCCCCCCCCCCCCCCCCACTTTTTCTCGCAGGAACAATTTTTGGCCCCCCCCCCACCCCCACTTTTTTGGGAGTATGTAAAAAATTGATTTGAAAATAAGGAAATGAGTAGTGAAATTGAAGTTATAGGCTATACTACACCAGCCCCCCCCCCCCCCCCCCCCCCCCCCCCCCCCCCCCCCCCCCCGATTTGGAATTTGAAGATTTTGGGGAACTTAAAAAATTCCCTTTTTTTTTTTTGCTTGTCATGATTTTTTGGATGAGTCTGCCCCCCCCCCCCCCACTTTCAAAAACGATGCTACGTGCCTGTAGATACAAGTATTATAGGTATAAGGTATTATAATAAACATGCATGTGTAATGTTTAAAAATGTGTTCACGTTAATTGTATGCTAAAGAATAATCAAAGTACTGAAGTACTGAAAGCCGGGCTCTTTTGGTGTGTCTTTATGCATATTGTGTAGTAAAGACTTAAAATCTCTCTCTCTCTCTCTCTCTCTCTCTCTCTCTCTCTCTCATGCTTTTAATGTCGGCAAAGCATCAGAGAGCGACCAAATTGTAAGCGGCTATAAACAAAAAATAAGTCTGTCTAGTAGAAGTTAAAAAGTTCAACAGTTGCTGCCTTGAATTTTACAACAAGCATTATATATTCAAATCCCTGTTTCTTCATCGTGCAGCAAAGTAGTTCATGGAAATTCATGCGCATTGTATGTGTCCCAAAATGCATAGTAATGTTTTAAAAACACGTTATTAATAAGAAAACTAAAAAAGATAGACAATTCATTCGAAATTTAAAAAAAGAAACAAAATGCCAACACTTTTGACAAAACGTGGCTCTTTGTGTAACTATTTGGTATAGCGGAAGCTTTAACTTGATGCTGTTTGGTTTTTTGTTTATTTGTGCTATTTATAGTAACATTGGCGATTGGCCTGCCTATAGCCAGGACTCTGCTTTCAGCAGAGCCCGGCTAAAAACCTGATGAGGTAAAGTGCCCAAACAACTCTGGCGATACTTGGACAGATACAAGTTTTCCGTTCCCCAAAGTAACGTTGACATTCGTGAATCTATAAAAAATAAAATCATTAAATCAAATGCATTAACATAGCAATAATTTAAACGATACACGCATTCGCTGTACTTTCCACTCATGCCATAACTTGAAACCCTTTTTATAAACCACGTTAACTGGTTAACTGCTACCTTAAAATACTTTATTAATCTGTTAATTATCTTTTTGACATTACAAATGCATATTTTATACATATTGTTGATGATTTTATCCGATTAACTACTACTAATAATAAACATTTTTGAAAATCTTTCCATAATTTTACTTACCCGCCATCATCCGCCATATTGTTTTCCAGTCTCTTCTGCTCGCGGGATGGAAGAGGCAGAAGATCTACCGGAAGTAGTTTTAGATAAAACGAACACGTTTTCTTAAAGCGGAAGACTCTTCTTCGGTATTTAGAAGAGCAAATCAAACCGGCCTATTTACGAAGTGTAAGATAAGGATAAACAACCATTAAATTCCTTTTTTCTTTTTATTTTAATGGAAAATCGCTACAGTCAAATGCCACGTTTACGTAACGTAGTTATAGTCATTGATTATATTTACTGTAAAAGATCGAAATGGTCAAAGTTCCTTAGACGATATAACTACATGTATATAAATCCAAATTTTGAGTTTTTTTTTTTTTATTTGCTAAGATGAATATGATAGATAATTTGATTTGAAACTTCTAATTTGACACTTTCGCCTTGTTTTTCTTTGATACATTCAAAGGAAATAAACATGCGATTGATCTCCAAGAAAACTTGTGTTGCATATCATTAACACAGCATGATTGTACATCTGCTTGTAAACAAACTCTAAGTACCCCGCTATTGCCTAATACCCTCTGCTGGACACTTGTTAGTTGTCTTATATAAACATCTGGCAGGAACACCCACTGATATTTTTTTAGAACAGTAGCTGCCAGTATTACATAACAAACTACTTTCCATAAGCATGATAACAGATCAAAAGATTTGTAAGATCTAAGTATGAGACAGAGTAATTAGATAGTTTCTGTTTGACTTACAGATTTTATTTGAATGGTTACTAAAGGTATTTTAACTTATAGAAATTTTAAACTTTTTTAGGAACCACACCATTAAGCAGACGCCTGAAAAAAACAGCAATCCCAAGCATTTTCCAGTGGATAGATCCTGCAAGTCCCGCAGATATTGCTAGGGCTAGCCGAGCTAGGACAAGGGGGGTGAAGAGAAAGTTAATCGAGATTAATACCACCGAGAATCAAAGTCAAGGCACAGTGTATTTTCAAGACGATATTGATGTTGCAGATGAAATTGTCATTGAAAGCATTCCAACCAAGAATGACACTGACGAGGATTCAAGCGAAGAACAGAAATTTTATTTAAATGTTGAAACCCAGACACCTACATTTCCACCAATGTGTATTGATAATTTTGAGAAAGACGATGCTGGCATTCACTTTTATACAGGGCTTGAAACATATGTTAAATTTTATATGGTTTTAAGAACCCTAGGTCCAGCCGCATATTGTTTGAACTACATCTATCACAAGGTTACAAATATCAGCGTTCCAGATCAATTTTTCCTTGTTCTTATCAAACTGCGTAGACATAGAACTAATTTTGATTTGTCCAGATTATTTAATGTCTCAGAAAAAACGGTGTCAAATGTATTCTATACATGGATTCTTTTTATGTCAAAGCAGTGGAGAGAAGTAGACATATGGCCACCCAAATCCCTTGTTAATTATTTCTGTCCATCAGATTTTAAATTGAAATTTCCTTATACTAGAGTTATAGTTGATGGAACTGAATGTCCGATCAAAAAACCAAAACTTCCAAAAACTCAGCAAGCCACTTTTTCGACTTATAAAAATAAGAACACGGTCAAAATATTAGTTGGTGCAACTCCTGGTGGCCTTGTGTCATATGTATCTCCAGCTTATGGTGGGTCAACAAGTGATAGACAAATTGTAGAGCGAAGTAGTTTGTTAAATTTGTGTGATCCTGGAGACTCGATTATGGCCGATAAAGGTTTTAATGTTCAGGATATGTTTGTACATAGAAATATTCAGATAAACATGCCCACATTTTTTAAAAAGAAAAACAGAATGTCTTGTTCAACTGTTATTCAAGATCGAAAGATATCCAGTAAAAGAGTTCACATTGAGCGCATCATTGGACTTGCCAAAACTTTCAAGATTTTAGTTGAACCTATGAATAGTTCAGAAACTAAATTGTCTTCTCATATAACCTTTGTATGTTTTATGCTGTGCAATTTTAAAACTTGCATTGTTCCCTCTTATGCCTAGATAAATTTATCTTTTGCAATCATGTTGTTGTTTTACCTTAATGTAAAATACATTGTACCTGTATACTAGTAATAAATGAAAGTAAAATGAAAGTTAGAACAAATTTATTTTTGACAATGACAATCCTGATATGACTTGAAAAAACGTTTCTCCAAAAGTGCAGGTTTAAAACATTTCTCATAAAAGGAATCCAGTTTCTTTAACATCTCTGATATGAATTTGTCATTTCTGTCAACTGTGAAAAACAAAATATCAAGAAAAGTATACACAATGAACACACATTTTTGTTTTTCTGCGCAGAATAACTGTCCTTGAATTTGGTAATAGTAATCATGATTGGTGTCCAGTGAAAACGTTGTACCATTTTGACGGATGTATGGAACTGTCTGTCTCGTAATCATGCTATTTCTAGCAACATACGGACACTTAACTTCAACAACGGTGTCCTCGTCTATGATCCCATCAGGAGATGACGCCAAGTAAGGGTGTGCTAGGCTCACACATATACCGGTGGGATGTACTGTTTGTCCAGTAATCTCTTCAAATTTTTTTACTGCCACTTTTTCAAATTTCTGTCCATGCAGGATTGGTGATGTACGAAGCCGTAGAGCCTTAGTGACTAGACTTTCTGCCAACTTTTCTGGGTTCGTTCTTTCTGTCATCTTGCATATTCTCCCAAAGACTGATGAATGGATGCGCTTGCACCTTTCCTCATGCCACAAATTACTTAAAGCTTGATCGGCTGTTTTCATGTTCAGAATCCTGGCTTCTTCTTCCGAAATCTTCGTAACATTCAATTGTTGGAGACATTCAAAACTTCCTTGATACTGCAAATAATCATGGTCAATATCAAATCCTGTCATATTGGCTGGAGGAAATGTTTGATAAATTGGGGTTTTACTTATGCCCTTAAATGACAAGCATACATTTTGAAACCAAGACTTGTATCCTGGATGGTTTCGGAATTCCTCTGGCCTTGGATCGAACCCCTCTGGTAAATTACAGACTTCATCACATCCTGGCATATCTAAATTCACGACTTTCATCGGAGAACCTTTATGTGGCTTCACTCTGTGGAATGTCTGTAATCTTTGGGTGCACGTTTGTTCTGTCTTTATACTGCCGTGCTGCTTAAAACATGCACAAGCATATAACGCTGTTGACACATGTTTACAATGTGCAAATGGTCCCATACCAGCTGCACACTCACATTGGCATTTTAATACATTTCCATCTTGACCAATTTCAATATCTATAATGTACACAATAGATTTGGACATTTCTGCTCTTATGGCACCTCTAACATACCAGAGCGAATTGTACTCAGTTGTCCTGAGGTATCTAATAAATCCGTCATTATACAAGTTTTTCGCCTTGGATTCAATGTTCTTGTTGAATTGGGACAAGTAAGTGGTTATTTCATTCAATGGGGATCCAGGAAAACTTTTATCGCTATTTAGGTCTTGATAGGAATCAGGATCAGGTAAATCCATGGTGTAATCCTGACCAGCTGGTTCTGCTCTAGAGCAATGTGCATTACGCGCATATGCCTCAAGTCTGTAAATTATAATGTTTGAAACACTAAGTAAATGCAAATTTGAGATATGACAAATTTTAATTTCTAAACAGCAAAGAAAATACCTCTTAAATATGTTAAATAAAATCCCCATTATCTCAGTATAACTTGAATGAAAGATAGCAAACGTCAAAACTAGTTTATCGGCGAGGAAATTCGAGTGAAACTAAAACATCGTTTTTTGTGCTGCTTGTTTGTTTTCTGACCGATCATACAAGCACACTTAATTTAAAAAGAGTATTTACATTACCACTCATCTCATCTAGGTTTTTATGAATAGAATATGCATAATATCACAGCAAACACTCAAGATCAAGAGGAGGTATGAACGTGAATATTTACCTCTCAACAAGTTCTCTTTTCCGTCCCGATTTCTTTGCTCCAAACTTATCTAATTCTAATTTGAGCTGAGGGATTGTCATCGATCCATAATTTTTCGCCATTGCCTTTGTTTTGTCTTCTTAATACATGTACCTCGTCTAAAATCTACTATAATAATGATGCTGATATACATGATAACGTGTAGAGATGCCATATCAGCTGTTTATGTTGGACCGCGTTATCTTGTGGCGACCCCTCGCGGTGCTAAGATAAGATAACTCACTCCGGTTCCTAATTGTTTTTTTGCATTGAAATTAGAGTTATCTTTCCTTTTCGTGATCTTTAATTTAAGAGGCAAAATAAACCAATGGTAAATACACAGACAGACAAACAACTGTTACTTTTATATTGCCTTTGTTCACCAAAGCCTAGAATGTAATTGTCATTAACTTAATATCTTAAGTTTTGATTTATTTATTTTTCAAAAGAAACCCCCGTCCGCGCCGATAACAAAAGCAAGATAGATCTCCGGAGAGCCAAGGGTCGTAAGCAAGTCATGTGATGTTTATGTTATTGAACTATAAACAAGGATAAAGATTTGGTGTCATTCACGTAAATCTCGTGGAAGGCGCAGAACTTTTTTGAAAACTGTTAGCAGGTATGTTCATTACCTTACTTGTAAGTAATGTCGTTTTTGCGTGATAGATAACAATGAAAACTTTATATATTGAATTGCTGCATAAACATATTTTTGGATTTTTTTTTTTTTGGGGGGGGGGGTCAGGGGAGGGGAAAAGATTGTTTTGTGTGATTATATTCTACATGAAATTGCTTTAAAGTAATCTGCACTTTACATGGTACATGTAATAAATGTATATGTATGATGAATAAGAATTGCACTGTGAGCACTTCGAGTCTACATGCAATAGAATTAAATTTCTTATCACTGTTCTGTCAGCTTAAATAACAAGTTTATACACATAAACAAGCAGCTAAAGTTATGCATGAGAAAGAATTTCTAGATATGGATAATAAAGGTCTGTCTCATAAAGATTGGGTGAAGAAGTCAGTCCAAAATTCAGAGGTTATAAAACTGTCATAAAGTATTATTTAGTATTATCCCTGAGTACCCAAACTCCGTCACCATAAGCAGAAAACATCCAGCGTTTCTCTGTAAATTATTTTTTGTGGTTTTTATCATTTGCAATCACTAAATATAATCTGAAACAATATAATTTATAAAATTATTAACAAAAATATTTTTATTTTTATTCAAATAAGCCCTCTGAATACGATGTTTATCACACGTGCTATCATAACTTATGAACCTAACTCCGTCACCCACATGATCTATGATATGGCAGGGAATGAAGACACATTAACAATTTAGTTAAAACTCAATTTGTATCTAGGCCAAGTTATAATAAGTAAAGATGATGCATACAATTTAAATTGTATTTAATTTCATCGAAATGAAATGATCGCCAGAATAAAAAATGGGTCCATGTAACAACAATCACAATGGCCTTTTCAGAATTTATGGATGCCGTTTGATTTATGTCCTTATATATTTCAAATATTTTATATTATTAATTAATATATTACTTATTAAATTATTTATTTATTACATTTTTAGAAATGTAGCATATTTTAAATAGCGATATACCGGATATGTCTATATACCCTGTATAGGGCAAAAGTATCGGCATGAACGATTTGACGTTACCATCAAGAGTAGTGCATAAAGGCTATTGCGGTCTGAAAAAAATGTATTAATTACCTTAATCAAAATTGTATTACATGTGAAATGTTTCATCTTGACCTCTCTAAAAATGGCTGACCACCGTAAATGATCGAATGGGCCCGCATGTCAGAAATATCGATATTTTAGTGCACCCTTGAAAAAGTTTTAGCTGATTTTACACAATTAATGGTGCATAAAATGAACATGGTTTACTTCTGTTATTTTTTTGACATATTCTTAAATTTAACCGTTGCAAATTGTTGACATTTGATTAAAGATTTTTGACGTGTAAAAAATGACGTCATAATCGTACTTGATTTCAAACGGCGAGGGGTTTCCCGAAAGTGACGGAGTTAGGGTAGTGACGGAGTTAGGGGGCTATGCGATATATTATATGCTTAGCTGCTTTTGGTTTTTTTTTCCAGATATCAGGTTGATATGATGGATTTTTGTCAAATGTTGGCCATTTTTCTCTTTTGCCTGATGAGCATGTAAGTAAAATATGACATTGCATATACATGTATATGTTCCATGCATGCCAGATGTTCTTTACGAGCCAGTATATATTGAAATTGTCAATAAAGCAATAAACTGAACAATAACTATTTGCTTTGAACATGCAATATTTTGAATTGGAAAAGCTGGATTTAACTTGTAAATTGATGACTACATTAATTTTGATTGATAAATCCATAATTAATTTCAATCTGGACTGAAAATGATTTATTGGATGTAATTTCAAAGTAACTTTCTTTTTGTTTCAGATGTTCTGCAAAGGACTGGAACTATTTCACATTTGCCCAGCAGTGGCCAATAGCTGTATGCGCAGAGGTACATCATACAACTCTTTTATGTATTACACTGAAACCATTTATTGTTACATACATCATTTGGCTTTCACTTTAAAAATAGGATGAGAATTCTGAATTTGAATACCAAAGAAACTAGAATAAATGTACAATTATCACCTTTGTGATTTTTAAAATACTAAGAAGTTTTTGATCCCCCCCCCTCCAATGAAGATAAGAATGAAAGAGAATCTTTTATCCTTTAAATATCCTCCTACTTCTTTATTTTATTTTATTCACTTGTGTTTCGTTGTTTAGTTTATAACGATGCAAACTAAAAGAATGCATGAAGAATGACTATGGTGATGCAAGGAGACTTTATATTACAGTGTAACCTTACAGAAAATGACAAGCCAGTCAAGATATATGATTTGATGTAATCATAATTAAGTAACAATAATCTAATAAAGATATTGCATCAGAATATGACTAAATTGATGCTTAAATAGCAATGATATAGTAGGGAAATTGATAAAAAGTACACCTCAAACTTGCTTTTTAATTCAATATCTTTTCTTTTTTTATTTTGGCAGCACAAATCATGCTTCATACCAGATTCTGTAGTGGGATGGGGGATACATGGTTTATGGTAAGTACATTTATATAGGTAGTACATGTAGTAGTGTTCTGAAGCTTGTATATTTGGGTGAGAGAGAGTTATTTCCATGCAAGTGTATTCATACAGTGATTATGGAATTGAATATGAAAAAAACCATGGGGAGAGGATTCATTATCAGTTGTACTTTTAAAAACATGTTAGAAAATGTAATTAAAAGTAATCACACTCTCTCTCTCTCTCTCTCTCTCTCTCTCTCTCTCTCTCTCTCTCTCTCTCTCTCTCTCTCTCTCTCTCTCTCTCATATCAGCAGTTTACTCTGATTTAAGTTTCTACATGAATAAATGTGCATTGTATATATTAAATGAAAGGCAGAAACTCTTCCCTAGAGATAACATGATTTGATAATAGTGTACTAGGAATCTTGGTTGTACAGAAACTGTTGGTATAAATAAACATACTTCTTAAGTTAAAATGTTCAGAGCATGTCTATTTTCATATATGTTTTAATGTTGTATAAAGTGTTGAAAGGAGACAGATAAGGTTCACTGTGAAGTGTTCTTAGTCTTTGTACTTAGTACAATATACAGGGATGTTGATCGCTTGCCAACACTTGAGGCTTTATGATACATGTACTTTATCTGAAGTACCTAATTTGTTGTTCACAGTTCAAACTAAACCAGTTACTAGATTAGTTTCAAGTAAACAGGAGTCAAATGTATCAGGAAATTTTTTAGATCTGTTTTCTAAGTTTAAAAAAAGGAAGTTTTTAATACCGGTATTATAATCATTTTCTCTGTAAATGAGAAGAAAAAAAACCTCACCTTTATTTATTTTTTTTTTTTGGAAAGGATGGGGGAGGGTTGTTACATTGTGAGGCCTACAAAAAAAAATTATCCTCATTAAACTATTTAATTTAACTACTAATGATTAAATTTTCTGGGCCATTAAGAATATGGGATACTGTATTAGTTGATGTACACCATTCCCATTCCCCCTTTCACACGAATAACTGGGACTGGCAATGCATATACATACATAGTACAGATTTTCATATTTTGTCACAAGTTAGTACTCTCAGTTTCACACTTAGCTCAACCTCCTCATATTTCCATTCTGTCTCCTCTCAAGTATTTTTTTATCTTTATGTATATTGTATTTCATTTTGGACTGTGTGTTCTGATTTTAAGTAAACCCAGATTTAGTAAATCTTACTCTAGTGTATGTGTGATTAAATCAAATTGAATTTAAATATGGCAAAAAGGAGCCATATTGTAATACACATGTAGGTTGTCCTACAGATTTTCCAATCAAATTTTGCTTGACTGATGTAAAACTTGGTACACTGGTAAGCCATAGAGAGTACGGTAAGTGACCTCCATTGATTTTGAGGTTATGAGATCAAGGGTAAAATGTCAACTTTGCAGAATGTTCATCAACCTGTAGAGTCATGCAGACTAAGTTTTTTCTATTGTCAATATCTTTATATCTCTTTGGTCTATAGACATCAAAACTTAGTACACAGGTATCAAATCGTCCAAAGTGTTGATTTGCAGGTCATGAGGGCAAAGGTCAAGGGTAAACTTCTCTAGACACAGGAAAATATTTTTGCTCAATACATGTATCTTCTAATTTAAACTCTTTGCTCCACAGACTTCATATCTGGTGGGTATCCTGTTAGGATGAAATTACCCCAAGGCCAATTGATTTGCGCCGTTTAATTATGAGATCAGGTCATTAGAGTATATTGGTCTCCAAATTATTTTGGTATTCTGTTTGTGTCATAGATATCAAACTCGAATTGGTGCACTGGTTATCAATAAATATATTTGGAACTACAATTTAAGAGTATTTTGATTGGCCAATTATTTGCGGAAACCTTGGAGATATAATCGTCAGCTCGATATCTTAATAATCCTTTGCATATTAGCCTAGTGCCCATATGATGAAGTTTATACATGTAATTTTCAATTTTGTCCCAAGGGTTGCATGTGCTTTTTTTAGAACTTTTTTTTTATCCTTTCAGGCCATCATCAGACACTGAATCTAAAGGACCCGAGAATTGCAATGGATCATGGCCTTTTGACATCAATAATGTGATGGTGAGTTAAGAATCATTATCATTCTCTTGTTTCAAAGATGATACCATATTGTTAGAATGACAAGAATATAAAGGTATGTTGTAGTGATCCACCAGACATGAATAAAGAGAAATCATTTCAATTTTTTTTCTGGTTGGTTTTATTACTTACCCAGCTGTATAGCTAAATATACATGTTCCAGTAATATGTACTTACCGTTACAAGTTTTAATTTAGAGGACATTAAGTTTAGTACATTGTGAGGTAGTTTTTATTGAAACTGCTTCATATCTTTAGGATAAGAAATTTGATAGGGATACATGATGTATTTGTATAAATTCAACCCATACTAAAAAGAGAATGTGCATGTCGTTTTGTAGTATTCATATTTGAAGTGCAAGTAATCTATAGGTGTCTAAATAACAGTTGTTGTAAATTTTTGTTTTGATTTCAGCCACTGGTACCAGAGTTGAAGAAGTATTGGCCAAATCTATATCCAGATACCAAAGCAAACAGTTTCTGGTAGGTCTTTAAGCCATAAAAAGGACTAAAGTTTCAATATATAATAATGACAGAAATTGAGTAAATGTATATAAAATTCTTAATTGGTTTAGATAAGGATTTTGCATGAGTATTGAATTGAATCAAGTTAATAACTTTTTCTTAAAATAAAGAAAACCTTTGTCTTGTAGGGAACATGAATGGAGTAAACATGGCACTTGTGCTACCTCCCTCCCTGCTACCTCCAACGAACTGAAATACTTTGGCATGGGACTCAAGCTGCATGCAAAGTACAACATTTCAAGGTAAGATAGAAAATGAACGAGCTTATATAGTTACCGGTAGTTTAACTGGATTATGTTGATCTTCTGTATTAATTTTGCCATGCTAACTGTTCTTGTGCAAAAAAATTTTTGATTTTTTAGGATTCTTGTGAATCAAGGGATTTTACCCAGTAAAACAGCAGGATATATGGTAAGTAGACATTTTGATTATGAATACAGCACATCTGTCCAACCTTAAAGTTTCGAATCTAACTCCAAGCAAAATATTTTATTTTTTACCAGGATATCATGAGATAGCCAAAACGTGTGATATGAGATTTATCAATAGAAATTCAATGTACTTGTAATATTGGTAAACATACATTAGTTTCAGGAGAGAACATGAATAGGCATTATGCCTGCTGTTCAATCCATTTCAATGTATCTATATACTTGAATAAAATACCTCTTAAATTAGATAGCCAAAACATTATGTAGTCATTGTGTTAACTGACATTAACTTGTCCATCGTGACAGTTTTCAGAATACATGTATTTTGCTGTCTTTGCAAACATTATACACTATACTTTTAGCTTGTGTAACACCTTTACATTGATAACTTCAATTAAGTCATTCAAATGTACTCTAAATCAATTTACCCTTTTACAAAAATGTATTATTAAGATTCTGATTTGATGAAGTAAAACTTCCGATTTGTTTTCAGATCAACGAAACAGAGGCAGCAGTGAAGAGGGAACTGGGAGTGGATGCAGTGATTGAGTGTGTCTATGACAAGGTAAATGTATGTGAACGTCATAGCTGGAAACACCTTGTCAGATTCACTGGCCTCTCTTTATACAAGATCTCTGTACATGTGCAATGTTAAAGAAAGTCACCACATTTCAGTTTAATGATTTTGACCCTTCTGTCCGTTAGTCAGTCATTCCGTCCATCAGTCCTGTTTTTTGTTAGCACAACTCCTCTTAAACAGCTGCACGGAATTTCCAGAAACTTTGTAGGTATCTAAAATACAGTGTGTTCAAGAGTTATGCTCTTTATTAGTTTATTTTGTGTACCTGTATTTAATGCATAACCTGCCATTCGTTATGTGTATCATTGTCAAGTAATAGGAAAGAGTGAAGTATGTGAGCTTGCCGTTTTTTATCTAATTTAATGTGCTTTTGGACTTATTTACTTGAAACCCAGTGGTGAGAGTTTTTTTTTTATTAATGTTTTTAAAAGATTGGCAAGTTCAATATGTAGTTGAAAATTTTACATCTAACTCACCAGGAAGTGTCAAATTCCATTGTATAGATAAGCTCTTGAGGATAAATTTTGATGACATTTTCTATTGCACCAACTTGAATTTTCAACAAACAGGAATCATATTTGCTTAAGTGTGACTTGATATGTATACTACTCTTGTTTGAGACATCCACAAATCATGTTCTAAAATACATGTGCTTATGTCTTTTATTCAATTTTCAGGAAAAAACAAAGAAGCAGCTACTGTATGAAATATCCATCTGTCTCACCAAGGAATTTGAGTTGATTTCCTGTAACAAAAAGGAAGTCTCCGAGACCACTTGCCCGAGGAAGGAACCGTTCTTCTACCCCCCTGTCCATGATGACTTCCCCCAGATTGACATCTCCGTAATTTGATTGGCGTATCTACCCTTTTGTGTTCATTGCAACTCAAAGATCTGATCATTTCTTACCCGTGATAGCAGCCAGCACCTGATGCATGCACTCTGTATGTATCACTGCAATAAATTAATGTAACTGCTCAAGTGTTCTATCATTTTCATTTCTGGAAACTAATTTGTACAATAATTTTTTCTTTTGGGTGTACTGGATATATTATTTTCTCGCCTTTAAAACCAAATTGTTTGTGTAAATCATATTTGATATTAGTTTAATTTTGAAAATGTCTTTTTGAAGGACTATGCAATTTATTAGCAATATTTTTAATATGATGTATATGATTGTGCCCAATTGTGACAATATTTACACTGTATAATATATATAGTTGGTGCATAGATGTTAATTTTATGAAAAAAATTACTGGGTACCTTGAAATCATGTTTAACTATTTACATGTGTATCTACATATAAACTGATATTATTTGATATTTACAATAAACTAAATTAAATCATATATTATTTCATCCAATTGACAAGTGTATACATGTATTTTATGAAAATTCCATAATTTAACAGCATTGTTTAATTTCTTAAAGAATTACTTAGTACCTAATGTATGATTATTTTGTGTATTATATTCCAGAAGGGTTAAAGCAGCAGAAAAATTTATGTTGACATACATTGAGTTTTGTTGTGTTAAGTTGTACTCAAGATGATTGATGGAAGAGTTTTGAGTTATTAAATTTCCAAGAAGGATTAATTAGTTAAGTTATTGTTAATGTTAGGCACATTTTACAATTAATTAACATGGTATGTGTACTGATGTTTATCTCAGGGCATTAATATCATGACTGTTAAACCCCAATCAATTCATTTATGTCATATCATTTTGAATTTCTGAATGAAAAATCTTTTAAAAAAGAAGAAAATTTTGTTGTTTTTTCTAAAAAGCTCAAGCTGCAAAACGGAAGGTTATTCTATAAACCAAACATACTGCATAGAAACATGAAAATACTTTTGTGATCGAGAGCTACTGTGACTGTTTCCACATCGAGTTTGATTTTCTGCTGATCTGAGAAAATATATTTAGGTGTAGTGAGCCACCCTCAGATACCATAACTAAATATCAATGATACAGAGCCAGGTTTGTAACTTTGTAAATCATATTCCAATTCTATTGACCTGAGCAGCAATTGCCATCTGAAATTACAGAACTAGTAATTTGGTGCAAGATGTGACAAAGGCTTAAGAAAGACAAAAGTCTACAAATTTAGAAAACAAATTTTGGTCTTTTTACATCACCTTTAATCAAGCACATGAAAAATAAATATTGCCTATAAATAATTTAAACCTGCAATAGATTACAAATTGACTCTCAAGATTTTTGGTTAAAATTGATATACATTAATGTTGAGTATTTATTCTCATTAAATTTCAGCTTCTTGTCTTATTTTTTCCATTTTAAGTGGCAGCAGTGCCACCATCTCCTCGCAAACTTCCAGTTCAGCGCGCATGCACTCGGCAGCTTTGTGATGCCTCTTACAATAGTCTATAATATACTGGTAACATGCCTCAGTTTTCTTGATGTTGTCCAGCCTCTCTCTTACATTTAATGGTAAAATCTTTGAATATAGTCTTCCCATGCAGAACCAGGCTACAAGTATCGGCCTGGTATCAAGTTCTGGGTATTCATCTGGAAGATCTGGTTTGTTGTCCTTGAAAGAATCAATATATGCTTGGTATTTTTGAATGCTCTGAAGAGCCAAGCTGTTAATCTTCTTTATTGCATGGATTGAAGGTTGTCCCCCCTCTTCCTTCAAAATCATGTATTTAATGTCCATTATTCCACTGTAAATTTCTGCCAATTCATAAATTAGCTGGCGGACTATCAGCAAATAATGCTGAGGGTTTAGTTCATTGCACACCTCCAACAACATGTCTGCTCTTCTCTTGTGCATCTTGCACTGACGATCCAGATTAAGTTCAAAGAATGCCAGAAGCTTAAAAGCTTTGCTGTGATCTTGAACAAGCTCTATATAATCTGTACATCGGCCATCAAATACATAAAACTCTTTTGCTCCACTTATCCAAGTTTGCACTCGTAAGAACACATTCCTTGCTTCTTCAAAATCTCGAACTGGTTTGCAAGTGATTTGCTCTTCACGTGAAGTAACTTCAAGGTTAAATTTCTCAAATTCTTTTTCAGATTCATCAGGATCTAAGGGAGTATCTTCCTCTGTTGCTTTTAAGAGGCGATCTTTAGAGAACTCCAGCAATGCAAGTCCATACTTGGCCCAACATCTCTGTATGTCTGCTTTACCCTGTTGAACTTTTTCCTTTTCATCTTCTGAAACATTTTCGTTTTCACTAAATTGTATCTCCTGCAAAAAAAAAAAAAAATATATTATAAAAAATGCAGATTATATGCTGTAAAGCTATACACTTTTCTCAATAGGCAGGCAGTTTAAGAATAAATTTATACATCTGCAATATTCTATACTGTAAACCAACATGATAAGTTTACTACTTCTTTTTGTGATTGTGATTATTGTGATTTGGCTACCGATAAAATGATTCAATGACCAATTTTCATGATATCATGGCAATGTTTAGAATTTTAAGAATTAGGATGTGTTTATTACATGGAATTCGGTTTGTTGTTACACAAATATAAATTATATATCTTTCCTTTTTTTAATATACCATGTGTAAGCTCAACTGACAGTGACAGTTTTGAAAAAATTAATGTTAATATCCGAAAACCAAAAAACATTGATAATTGATAAGAATTCTTAAACCATCACCTCAAATATAACCTCTGCACATGCTAGACAATGCCGAGCCTGAGGATATTCATCTTTTGTTACAAAATATTGAGAGAGTGTTGCAGCATTTATTGCCCAATCTAATGGAGTGTATTTGTGGGCATCCAGCTGTCTCTGTAAGGTTTTATGACAGCATAGGGCAGATTTCTCACTCTCGTCTAGCTTTGCATAAACCTGAGCCATATAGTACAGGGTATGGGTGTAGGAGTTTTCAAAGTTTGCATTTCTCAGATGCTCTAACTTTTCTTTTTCATCTTCAGTAGATTTCAAATATTCAGCCACAAACTTAGGTGGTCCGTCAACTTCTTTCTTATATTGGAAGTAGAGTTCTTCAGCTTTCAGCAAATAAGAAAGGGCTTTTTCAGGATTCCTTCTCCCAAACCACAGTATTCCTAGGTTGTTTAAGGCATGCAAATATATGTCAGCAGCGTTTTTGTCAAGTTTGTATTTTTCAGTACACTCTATAACTTTTATTAGGTATTCCTCTCCTGAATGCAGTTCTTCTGTGTCGATGTAGTTAACGCCTAGTCTCAGATCAATGACACAGTCAAGAAATACAAGTTCCTGGTCTTGTTCTCGAAACTTCTCTAGGTGGGGTTTTAGCTTTTCTTTTACTTCCAAGAGAATTTCTCTTGATCTATATTTCGATCTAAATGGGTCATCTTCTGGATCATCTTTTGAATCTTCGTCTGAGAGACGCATTGCCTCTTTAAACTTTTCATATCCTTCTTCCTCGAGAAAACGTTTCCACTCGGACGCCATATTGACTCATTACAGACTCGGAGTTCATAATTTTACCGAAGATAAATTATGAAAATATCCCGGCATTTTTGGGTCATTTGATGACCAAATTATGAAAAACTTTAAATGAAAAATATTTTAAGATATCAACACTCAGTGCATTTGATAGAAACGTTTATATTTTTTGAAGGATGACGTCATATTCACTGCAGACATGTAAACATTTTTGTACATGACTTGGAAACCATAAAACTAAAAGTATTGGATTAAATAAAGATCATAATGTCTAAAGGGTAAGAATGTTGAAATTATGATAATCCCATATTGGTAAGCATTGTTGATGAAAATGTTGTTTACCTGTACGTTGTTTTCGAGGACAATGTTTTTCATCCTCAACTTTTCATCTTGAGGAAATTCGGAAAGAATCTTTCATTTAGAAAACTGACATCAATCATCAGACTCTTTCTTCCAACAGATTTGGCGAAAGACTTCTATGGGACGTAGCTATTGACCAAGCCCAAGAAACGGGTATGTTTTATTTAAACTATAAAAAGACAACCAGAAATTAATGTAGGATGTATACAGTATATGTTATAATCTAAAAAAAAAAATAAAAGGTTGATAAAGGACTATATATGATAAGGGCCTAAAATGGCCCCTTAAAATGAACATCATCATTTTAATATCATTCTTTGTTTTCTTAGTACAGATATGTATGTGATGTGTTTGCATAATATTCATTTTGGTTCAAGTGCTCACAATTTAGAAATATGAAATTGTAAAGACAACCTTTTCCCGCCATTTTTGCATTTTTAGCGTAAAACAGCTTGTTTTCAAGCAGTTTTTCCTTCCGAAAACATAGAGCGCATTTTTGAACAAATAAAATATTTTAATCAGAGATGTATCTAGCCAAGATTAATACGTGACAAAAAAATTTTCCTTGTTCAAGCATGCGCTCTATATTTTCCATTCGTAAATAGATAAGAAAAATGTCAATTTTTGGCTGATTTTGATTGAATTATTGAAATGGCGTCACTTCTGACGTCATATACTGCCAGTAAGTGCAAATAAATCAAATAAATAGATGAAAAATATATTTTATATCGACTCTTCTAAAAAATTAGTTAACATTTTATTGTACCCGAAAAACTTTAAAAATGGCGAATTATGGGGGCCAAATTCAACTCTTATCATATATAGTTCTTTGACATATATGATTTTGTGACATTTAAATTACTTTGCTGGTGGTGTACTTTAGTAAAGCATTATTGATAGAGTACCTCATTAGATGTTCAGCAGGTCCAGTGCAATCTCTTGATTTAGCTATATAGCTTGAAAAAGCTATATAGCTTTATAAAGCTATTCAAAATAGCTTAATAAAGCTATTTATATGCAGTTTTTTAAGAAAATATTTATTGTAAGAAATGGACGAAAAATCGCAATTAACCTGCCACTCATATTTGCGCCATTGACCATTATAAACTTGACCCAAATTAAAGATAGATTTAACACTGCAGCTTTTAAACACTTTAAAGCAAAAAATATATTTCCATTGTTTGGGTAACTGTTCACCACTTTGTTTGCAATGAGGCGTGGATAAGTATGATTTCTCCTCATTGTGATAAATTATTACCAATCAACTATCTTGTTCACCATAACTGGCCTCCTTTATATTTCATTCAAAAAGTAACTGTGTGGTCATGAATCAGTTGCCCCAAATCTTTTAGTGCAAAGTCTCTTAAGGAGATGCAAACTTATGAGTAATCTTTACATGCATTGTTTTCAGAACAGTTCAAAGTTGAAAATTATCACTGCACTAAAGTGCGATTTTTTATACATACTGAAAAAATTACACATTTAAGAAAAATGTATGACAAAATAGCTAATTGAAGCTACTCTGAATAGCTTAATAAAGCTATTTTAGCTTATTCAAGCTATATAGCTAAATCTGGAGATTGTACTGGACCTGTTCAGGGGCCTGCCTTTCTGGTTTAAACATTGTTTGGTCTTTCATTATTTCTCCTAAATACGAAAGACGAATAGGGCCACTTAAAAAAATATTTTTATCTCGTAATTACGAGAAAAGATCTCGTTATTACGAGTTAATTATCTCGTTATTACGAGAAAAGATCTCGTAATTACGAGAAAAGATCTCGTTATTACGAGTTAATTATCTCGTTATTACGAGAAAAGATCTCGTTATTACGAGTTAATTATCTCGTTATTACGAGAAAAGATCTCGTAATTACGAGAAAAGATCTCGTTATTATGAGTTAATTATCTCGTAATTACGAGAAAAGATCTCGTCATTACGAGAAAAGATCTCGTCATTACGAGAAAAGATCTCGTTATTACGAGAAAAGATCTCGTTATTACGAGTTAATTATTTCGTAATTACGAGAAAAGATCTATTTTAGAAATGGCGCGTTTCATTATTCTATTCTTTTTATATAAAGTGTATGAACTACTGCAATGTCTATTAATATACACTTACTTAGCACATGTGATCATCGTTTAAAACGTATAATTTGATATAAAATCGGACCAAGCAGTTTTAGAAGAGTTTTAGAAGAATTAGCAAAGCAAATTGATTAAAAAATTCATTGAACTATATGTCAATAATTAAGAAGGATACGTGTTATTTTTTTTCAGACTCAAAAATGTTTATATAAAATCAATTATTTTCAATATACACGTGGGTTGTGTATGAACATATAAAACACAAATTCGGGTAAATCCTGTGTATCCATATCCATGACTGAAACTATATAGTCATTAAAGTGATCTGTAACTAATAAAACTGTGTTTTTACGACTATAGGACTACCTGGTATTTACTTCGGAGTGGGATTATAATATATATAAGTTGAATAGAAAAATTACATAAAGTTCTTTCCTTTTATTAATACCAGATAAAATGTCAAATCCAATCATTTTGATATGTAGAAATTAATGAATAATGATCGTTGTTATTTTTAAATATTGATCAAAATTGAATCAATGTTTCTGGAATGAAAAAGATAGACTTAAAGTGTGATCCAGTCGAATTCTTTTTCAGAAACGCACCATTTTATATAGATCTTTTCTCGTAATAACGAGATCTTTTCTCGTAATAACGAGAAAATTAACTCGTAATAACGGGAAAATTATCTCGTAATAACGAGATCTTTTCTCGTAATAACGAGAAAATTATCTCGTAATAACGAGATCTTTTCTCGTAATTACGAGATCTTTTCTCGTAATAACGAGATAATTAACTCGTAATAGCGAGATCTTTTCTCGTAATTACGAGATAAAAATATTTCTTTATGTGGCCCTATTCCGCTTTCGTACCTAAACCTTAACCATGTTAATATTTAATGCAACATGTAACTAATTCCATAAACTAAATGCCATAGAACAATAATTTTACAGATGATGGACCAAAAAGCGAAGATGCAGCTCTTTTTTTTATTGGAAGTAAAAATTCAGTAAGTGCATCCAGGCAATATTTGTTTGGTAATATATTCCAAAAACTTCTGGCGTTTCATCATCTGACTACGAATTAAGAGTCAATATATATGTCAAGGAATAATATCAATTTTATTAATTTTATCATACTAATATTTTTAGAGTTTATCAGCTAGATCTTTATAAAAACGATATGCATGGCCATTTTATATGTTTGTGCATTGAGCTAAACATTAATAATTGACCAAATCTAAAAGTCCCAAGTGCATTTGTCTTGCAAAATAATTCAAAATTAAGACACACTGTATTCATTATGATACACATAAAGAAAACATTCTTAAAAAAGAAACAAGATTAATAGCATTACATATTCTTTGTACCGGTAATCATTGTTGGCTTTTCATGTTTTATATTTTAAGATTTTTCTTCTTTTCATTTTAGGGGAAAACATCAATAATTCTGAGGTTTTTGGACAGGTATAAAGAACATACATGTATTCAGTTGCCTAAAATATACGAAAACCTAGTATATTACTGTAAACCAACTCTAGATCTTGTTTGTGATTTATGGGATTCTGATTTTTGGTATCTTAATTTTTTGGCTAGAAAAAAAACAACAAAAAATGCTGCAACGATACTCTTACAAACCTTGCGGACATTTCTCTCACTTGAATAAAAGTTGGTTTTATCACAGTATCTTAAAAAGTTTCTTAAATTTTGAAAGATTTATTATATAATACAGAACCATATTTTAACACCCCTAGTATTGTTAACCAAAAAAATATAGCCTAATCATTGTTATCAAGCTTGTCACAATGTTATAACTGATCTGATTGGATGATTTCTGAACTGTTTCAGAGATGAAGCACCAAAACCTACTGTAGCATTGGAATACACATTTGGTAGGAGAGCCAAAGGTCATAATATTGTAAGTTTTTGTCATTAAAGTCTTTTGTTCTACATTCAAGGTTAAAGAATAAATTAAGGCATATGTTGACCAACTACATTGTACATGTTTCATTTATTTGTGTATTTGTGTAATATGGTGTTTTAATTTTCCCTCTAAACTTGCATAATTTGCATGTTATGCTGTGATCATTCCATTTATGCTAATTACTGCAGCAGTCATTTCCTCTTAACTTCCCCAAAAGATTGTATAAAATCTTGATATTTTTGGTACATAGGCTAAAGATGTTGGTCATATTTGGGAACTAGGAGGAGGCACGTGGCTGTCTAAGCTGATGGAAGTACCACTGAATCCAGACACATTACAGTATGTAGAAAGAAATTCATTTCTTTTATAGCAGCACTTATGATCGATGGAGCAATCTATAAATTTCAACTGCCAAATTACAGAGACTTCTAGCATGTAAACTCCTCATATATAAACACAAACATTGACTATTAAAGTTACCGTAATTCTGAATTCAGGAAAAATTGCTGTGAATGCACTTAATTCAGTTATCATATTTGTGTTGCGCACTGTTGCTTGTCACCCTTGCATATGATTAAAGCAAATTTGCCTGCAAGACACTAATCTGTGATAATTACACTAAACAGTGGAAAAGTAAGATTGATAATTATTGTGCTAATTTATCAATTTTGAGTGTGTTAGTTTAATATTTACTTCAAAAGTACTCCACACCATGTCATCTTCTTGTGTTTTACTCTTTCAGACATACCACACTAGCCATTGTTGTAGATTTGTCCAAACCCTCGGAGATCTGGTTTACCCTGGAGACCCTGCTAGCAGCGGCAAAGGCGAGGGTAGAGAACATTCTGACAGAGATGAAGCAGGAGTACCCCGGACTGAAGGAGAAATTATGCAAGAAAGCTTGGGAGAGAGTAGGGGAGGAACACTCAGTAAGCACAAAAGATTGCATTCAGACTTCAAATGTTAAACTTTTAGCTATAAATGTACTAGTTATATTTAGTGTACTGTGAATTTGTATTTATAGTTCCAGCACACAGCTCTGACTTCTTTTTCATACTTATATGTTGATTTCTTTATGATTCAGTGAGGATGAAATGAACCTTGAGATAGATCTTTGTGTAGCACAGACCGGATGAAAAACTAAATTAAATATTTTTTTTAACTCTTTGTAGGACAAGGCAATGATAGATCCTTTCCTCATTCCGTTGATAATCATTGGAGGAAAATATGATGTGTTCCAAGTAAGTTCTAAGTTCAAAGCTAGGGAACATGGATGAGTGAAATGATTTTTTTCTGCTCTCCATTGAAAAAAGGGGGACAACTTGTTTTGGTTTGCTCACAGGTTGATCTTGTATCTTTACCTGATAGAGATCAAAATTAACTTTGTGGTTGGCATGGCTTGCTGATAACATATTTTTTACTGCCATATATTACATTCCATATTTTAACCTGTTCTTTTGCAACTTTGAATTTAGAATGCCTGCAAAGATATTGAAAAATGCAATTTCTCAAACTGAAAAAGTGCAAGTAGAAATCTGTCCTGGAAGAAATTGTCTAAACTTCCTGTAATAAGTCTTTTATATTCATTGTCATTTTAGGACTTTGATTCTGAAAAGAGAAAGGTTATATGCAAGACACTAAGATTCATTGCTCACACAAATGGGGCAACATTACAGGTAATTAGAGATTTTATATATTTTTTTTATTTAATTTATTTTATTCAATGGTAAGAGAATGGAAAATTGTCATACTTTTCTGTGTTTTATTAACAGTTCTGTGGACTTAAACAAGAGCAGCTTGTAATGAGGATGAGAGGTCTAATCAGCCACCATTTGTTTGGGACGACCATGGGGTAAAGAAAGAAAATCATCAAAATAACTAACAATTTGCAAAAATAATTCCTACTCCCCACACCCTTACCCCCGCCCTGGCTAGCCTAAAAGAATTCTATCTTTGTTTCAGAATATAATGTGAATGCCATAAAAACATATTCTTCTTTATTTGAATAATTTGTAACAGTTTTTTAAAATTTGTCAATTTTAATGTTACAGAAAATCTCTCCAAGTGGACCACAATAAACCTCTAATGGTGGCAGCAGGCCATGACTCCTTACAACAAATAGGTGGTTGTCTGGTTCTATCTCTGTTACATTGTACCTGTGGGAATGGGAAAAAAAATTAAAAAGAGTTGTTTTTTTTTCTTTTATTGTTTGTCATAAATTCAAAGTTAATTTATGGAAAGACAATTAAGAGCATATATACCGGTACATGTACCATAAATATTAGAAATGAAGTGAATGTTAGTCAGGTGCCAGTTCATATTGACGTAAATACTTTTCTGCATATTTAGTTTGATTGTGCATCTGTTCCACTTAATACACACATGTATTATTTTTTTTTTACATTTATGGTTTATTTGTACTCTAGCTAGCTGAGAAATATTTATGCAAGCATATGTATATATGTAGATCATGTAATGTACATGTATTTGTAACATAATTATGATTGTTCTAGGCACTCCTCCTTTATCAGAACAAGACATTGGTAGAGTCCATGCAAAGTAAGTGTTTCCTGTCCAATAAAAGTTTGATCCTGTCTAAAAATACAGGTTCAAAGAAATGGCATGCAAATCTTTAATCTCTGTCTTTGGATTCCACACTACATTGATTAAAAGCTGTTCCTTATAATTTCATATATGCTCCATACAAACTCAAATTTTTTTATATAATCAAGAAAAAAAAGGGAAAATACATTAAATTTTATGAACTGTATTACCAGCTACTGTATACAGGGTTATTTTTGCCCCATGTAATTTTTGCCCTTCTACACTTGCAAACAGTTTTGCCCCGTCTTGAATTCGCCCAGACACAGTTGTGCTTTGAAAGAAATAATTGAGACAACGGAATTCGCCCAGTCTTAAATTCGCTCGATGACAACAAGGGCAAATGGGGCGAAAATAAAACGGGGGCGAATATTTCCCTGTATACAGTATGTCAAGTTAACAGATGTTAACTCATTCCTCTCTGCATATTAAGTATTTCATACTTATATGAAATATATTATATGGTATATAGCATAATATGTAAATTTAATGTTGTCAGACATAAAAAAGAGTTTATATAAGCCTGGTATATGTACTACTGTACATGTATAAATTAAAGTGAAGTTTTTCTTAACATGTTTGGGTTTTTTTGACAGGAACCCTATGCAGTTGTGGAAACATGCATTTACAGGATTTTTCCCACAAGATGTAAGTTTATTTAATTTCTTTGTAAGCACTTTTATATATATTTTAAATAATAATTTTTGCTCACAAGAACATGCATTGTACGGTACCTCTATACTTTGTTTTACTTCCTGTACACAGGACATATCAAACCCTGCCCTGGTTGATGACCCCTCCAAGGATCCCCAGTATCAGGAGGCGGCCATCGATTCACTCAGATCTCAGAAAGACGAGGTATGTGACACAAAATGGACAACAGAACAAATTTCTTTAAGAGATTTATGGTGGGAAATGTTGACATTTTTTCTCCATTCAGATGTTATACAGGATACCTTGCACAATATTTTGATGTTAACGTCCGGGTACTTTTCAATGCAAAATTCCCGCAGACTCCTTTATTTTTAGCTGTGTATTAAAACTTTAAAATAAGCTAGAGGGGCATTTCAAATGGAATTTTTCATACTTTTGAATGAACATTGTTTGAACCCTGGTATTTATGATTATTTAGTACAGTAGTTATACAAAATGTGAATTGAGGATATCTTGGGACAGAATATGGATGTTTTGCCTTTTTACCATCTTTATAAAATTCTGTATTTTTTGTGAATGCAGGAATTGGAGAGATATCGCAGGTTGTGTGAAAGAAGAAGTAAAGAGGCCCAGAGAGCCGCCCAGACAGCATACTGATCAATCCCAATGGTAAATGTCTATTCATACTTTTAATGTCAAGGTTTTTGCAATTCTTGGCAATTTAATACATTGCATGACACAAGTACATAACTGTCATATAGTTAGAATTGATTAAAGATAAACTCAGATACCGTATATGCGGTATTTTTTGTGATGATCTAATTTTCGCTTTATTCGCAATGTCGTTTAAATCGCAAATTATTGAATATGCAGAAATAATATTCTGCATTATTTTCATTTAGAAACTTTTTAAATCACAAAAAATGACTGGCGCAAATTAATTCAAAAATGCTACACATTCTCCCCATTCGCAAATTTTGTGACACGCGAAAAAAAATGGATATACGGTATGCACACCTAAATTTTAAATGCTGAAAACATGTTTATTATTTTTGACATTTCTAGAAAAAGATTTCTGTGTAATTATAGGGAAAAAAGGAGCTGAGGATTTATTTATTCTTTGAAAAATAAGGATTGAATAACTAAAACCATTTCATTAATGTGAAGCAAACTTTGATATATTTCTAATGGTAATTTTTTTTTCTTTAATTCACAGAACTTATTGATTACAGAGTCTAGAAAATCCACTCATCGTCAGATGCGGGACACCTGCATAAACCAATTCAAATACTAGTGTACTGCCTCAGACTGATCAGTGAAACAGAAAAATTATTTGAAATCAGACCATCACATGTTCTTTCTCATAGTTGAATCCGTCCTTTTTTCAAAGACTTGTTTTATCTACTTGCACATTGTATATTTATATTGATATGTAGCTATTTGCAGTTTGCAAATAAATTCTCTAAATTAAAAAATAATTAATTGTTTATAGATTGGAAATTTTACAAATGAAGGTACTTGCACATTTCATTTGTCATCTTTGAGTTGATTAGGGTATAATATTAATTTTCATTCACTGTGTATTTTCACCTTTATTTCATAAGCAAACCAATTGTAATTCACAGCTTTGTATAAACTGACAAAACTTAAATCCACACAATGTCATCCAGTTTTAAACTTTTATCAATTGGTCAAAACCTTTAGCAACCTAAGGAAAATCACGGACTGCACGAAATAATCATGATGATGCCAGACTGAAATTCCCATATAAGACGCCTTGGCTATTTCTTTTATCTAACCTACTTACTTTTACCTACTATTAATGATTACCGTAATTCAATAATTTATCGCAAGAAACAATAACATGCTATCTTTGACGATGTATGTGGACTATGATGCTAGAGTTCATTGCAGAAAAAAATTGTATAACTTGCTAAGTCAGATTAAGCATTTTTCCCTGCAATGTCGCTACCTTCAGTGATTCATGTGGGTTAAGAAGGTGGGGACATTGCAGAAAAAAATCGCGGCTTATGTAAATTTTTTCTGCAATGACCGCTACTTTCATAACCCGCATGGATATTTATCATCAAAGAAACCATTTTATTGTTAATTTTCACATGTATGTTTCCGTTACCATATTCATTCTTATTTTTGTGAATTTAAAGAGGTACAAACGATTAAACAATTGAAATCAATTCAATTTGATATCTTGGCTGAATTTTTCCCCTATCGCTAACCCCCCCCCCTTACACTCCTGATTTGTTCCCATTTCGCCTTAACTTTGATAAAATTTGGTATTGACTCGTTTTGCCTTACTATTCATTCTCATCTATCCCGTTTAGTGTAGAAAACCTGTGTCATTAGAGGAAAGAATTCAAACTTGTAAAATTTTTAAGTAATATAACCAAAAATGTCCCCCCAAAACCCACCCTTTCGGAAAAATTCTATGGATCCACGCTTGTGTTAACATCAGAATTTAATGCATCACGCTATCTTCAATCTTCTCCTTTTTGATTTTTTTGCGATCAGAAAGGATAAATAAGGCTGATTTCAAGTTGCATTTTCCGGATATTTCATTTCAATTTGATCAGATCAATGAATTTAGGTCAGCTATTAAAAAAATAAATGAACAACTTTTGCATCAGTGAGTTCTCCATTCAAATTGGTGAACAAAGTCTACCCCCTCTACAGGTAAGAAATAGGTAGCGTATAAAACAAGAAAGTGTATCGGTATAGCACTTCCAACTCTCTGTGAAATATTTTGTTAATAAATGTGACACCAATTTATTCGTCGTCTCATTAGAAACGCCCTGTTTTAAAAAACTAACTATTGAAAATGATTTATTGATCAAATAATCAGACAAATTATTCTAAATTATAAGTATATTTGTACATGACACAAGGGCTATTCTCATGTCTCGGCACTAAAAATCGTGTGTATGCGGAAAGAAACAAAATCCTTGACATTGTGGAGAAGACCATGCAAAAGCCGTCCATTCTCTTAATTTCCTGTAAACTAATTAACCTCTACCAGGATGTGAAGTTAAATTGGTATTCTTTAAGTATAAAGCATATCTATTCAACTCGTTGTCGATCGAACCAATACATTTGGTTTTTGTTTTTCCTCTTTCCAATCAACCTTGTACAGTTATAGTACTACTAGTGTGTCTCTTCAATTGTTCTCACACTGATCTTCCTCCTCTAATGGTTATTCAGAATTGACGTATTACCCCTCTAAAGCCCCTTTCACAATTTCGCGCACGAGCACTTTACAGCACTTTGCGAACGGAATATTTTGGCTTCGCACGAGCTATCGCACACGTTGCACGATCTCTCGCATTAATCGATGCATGCGTTTTTGTGGTCGCATCAAGTCTCCTTAAAATATTGGACATGCATGCACATTATTCAGACGCAACCGAATGCGATCGGAATTATTGCAATGCAACGCACAAACATTTATAATACGAACTTTTTACAAAGTTTTGTGTACTCGCAAGAGCGATGTACGATTTTTAAGGATCGTAAGATAAATTGCAGCTGTTTATGCGTGTGTTGTGCGACCATGAGACTGTTGCTCAACGAGTCGCATGTAATCTTGCAATGATTAGCTATCATTGCAGGATTTATTGGTTTCAGTTTCCAAGGTTTGATACAAGTATATACTAGATACGGGGTTTATTTTGCTCCTTGGTATTTTCGCTTAGAACTACTCACGGTTATGGCTCGTCCTAAATTCGCCCCAACAATGTTGTGTTAAAAGAGAGATAATATGCGACATTGGAGTTTGCTAGATCTTAATCCCCTAACTGCAAAAAAGATCGAGCGAAATGAGCAAAAATATAACGGGGTGCAAATAGTTCCCAATCTTCGCTAGCCAAGAATCCGCACCGCTTCTCACAAACCCTTGGGTTCGTGAGGAGCGGTACGTGCGGATCAGAAACCGTTGGCTAGCGAAGGTGATAGTTCCCTTATACAGTATTCACTGTATAAACATATCTGTTTCGGGCCACAATAGACCTTGATTTTGGCTGTTGCTTTTGTCATCTTCTTGGGCGGTATCCTCGCTTGCATACAACTATTTCTACTGAAGAGCGTCGGGAACTGGCGGTATATGTACCCCGTCTGACTCCTACGAGAATTCGTACAATAAAATGCATGATCGAACGAGCGCCGCTCGCCCTATCGCATTGGCGCACGTTCAATTGTCCTATCATCTGGTCATCCGTGCGATCCTATCACATTATCTTACAACACTCGCTTTCATTGTACAACAGACATTCGCATATAGACGCTAGATACATCGCAATTAAGATATTCAATGTATTTACATCGAACAAAGGTCGCTCTGAATCGTGCGTCGAGTTTCGTACGAGTACTTTTTCATATGCGATTATTTTTGCATATATAGTTTACGAACCACATTTATTTTCTTCGTCGCTTCTGTTCGCGCGCCAATATTGAAAGGGGCTTTTAAAAAAGAACAGCCAAATCGTGCAGTCCGTGATTTTTCTTAGGTTGATGAAGAGTTCGACCAATCGATAAACGGGGCGTGGATAGATTTCAGTCTTCTTAGTTTTGAAAGAGCTATGAATTACAATTCAGTTTTCGTAAGAAATAGAGAGAATCATACTTAATTGGTCGATGTAAATATATATTTTTTAAACACAACTTTACAATTACTCTCCTCTTTTCTGTGGCATAGTATTGCAACATGAAGCTTTATCGGTTTCACAAAACACATTTGGTCTGAAATGTAAAAAAAAACATTAATAATAATTTTAGTATATCCCTTTTCTTTTAGCTCACATGAACCAAATGTTGAAGTGAACTTTTCTGAACACCTGTTGCCCGTCGTCCGTCCGTACTTCCGTATATCATTCCGTCCGTCTGTCTGTCTTTAAACTTTTCACATTTTTTACTCCTCTAGAACAATTAAGCCAAATTTAAGAAAACTTCTGTAGTACAAGGCATCCGTATGAGAAGGGGATTCTCAATTGTTAAAATAAAGGACAAACTCCTGCTTAAAGGGGAGATTATTGTAAATCAGTGAAAATACGGTGTGTGTGCGCGTCTTAAAAAATCTTCTTTAGAACCACTGCACCAGATATGCCATTACTTAAAGATTAAAACTTTCAAATAAGTTCAACAAAAAAATATATAGAGAAAATATCATATTATCTTCTTCTTAATAAGAACTACTATGCTACAATTTGTGAGATTACTACGCAAGCAATGTTAATTCTATATTGTAAAACTCCTTACCCCCAGACCAATACTTGGGCCAAGAGGGGTTCAAAGTTCAACATATAGATATATAGAGACAAAATGTTTTTAAAAAATCTTATTCTAAAGAAATATTATGCTACAGTTTGTGAGATTACTATGCAAGCATCCTAAGATAAAAAAATATATTATTTTTTTATATCAGAAAATACGCAGAAATATAATATAATAACCTTCAAATAAAAAAGACAAATTTTAAACAAGAAATTCGGCTCAGTAGAGCGATTTTCTTAAAGTCAGGGATGTATCATTAATTATGAAAAACAAAAATATATTTTGTGATATCCAAAATTCAGTTTGAATTTCTGATCTTAAAACATCAATTTTAATATTAAAAAAATCATTCTTTGAAATCAGAAAATGGACGATGTTTTTGTTGCTGATTTTAAAGTATACATTAGGCAGAAATGGTCCATTAGAATTTCAGACCCGCTACATTATGGATTTACCTTGGCGAGGGTAGAAAAATATGGACTTACTCAAGGGGGTATTGATTTTAAGGATTTCTGATAAAGAAACATTTTCTGATATCAGAAAATACGCGGTAATTATTGCCAAAAAACATATCATTTTCTGATAATCACTATACAATTTTATTTTAAAAAAAATTAAAATATACAAACTTAAAAGGTGTGAAAATGAAGGTGACATTTTTTATTTAAAAATTCAATTGTAGACGTTACAAGTGCAAACTTCAAAAATATTTTAAAATTAATTAATGCCAGAAGTTTTAAAAAGTAATACAATTTCAAGGTTAATATCAGGTTACAGAATTGAAATGCACAAAGATTTTAATCTCATAATACCATTTTAAAATTGACTTGACATGCATGCCTACAAAATGAAATGGCGCCTCATATAAACCCACCTTTTATATAAAATATGATTTTATTTTTTTTTATGATGCCAGTGTTAAAGATGAAAAAAAATTATATTCTATCAAATTAATTACACGAATCAAAGGGATGAGTTGAAATCCAACCATGTCATATGTCGACCAATAATGAATTCTAAAGCATGGATTTATACTCCTAAAGTATCTCCGTATTTTTCGTTCTAATTAATTTCCGGTGCGCATGCCCAGAAGATTTTCGTACCTGTCGAAGTTGAAGTGGTTCTTCCGCTGTGGTTATCAACGATACTATTTACACAGCTTATTAAGTTTTTTAACAATTGTTTATAAAACGATTTTAATAATATTTTACAACCATAAGATAAAACAAATACTAGTACGCCATCTGTCCGCTGTGCATAATGTTTGTTGGAATACAATGGAGATAAGGGCGCAGAAATGACATAATTCGCTATAAAATCATGTGTTTTTGAAATTACCTTGGATGAAAAGTACATACATCGTTCAATAGTCTTGATTTTAAGGTAAGATATATACTTGATAACTTGATATTTGGGGGCAAAAACGGCACACTTTGCACATGGTCTCAATGAAACAAGGTAAACATGATGAATGAATCGTGTGAAAAAATGGCTGCCGAAACTGATAGAGGAATTCCAGTGGGTGGTTTCTGTTTAAAATGAAGGTATACAGCATTGACTGGGTTTGTGTATCGATATATGGTTTCTATGAGCTTTTCCAGTGTATTTATTATTGAAAGTATTGAGCATATGGAAATGACTTCATAATAGATTGTGAAAAGTCAGTGAGGCGTGACAAATTGTCCTATGGCATGTTATGATACTGAGGACTAACCTGGCCAGCTCACGATGTTTTGGAGTTTAACGACTGTAACACATATAATTTATGTAAAACTTAAGGAAATAGAAAGTCCCAGAGTCCGACCACTAAGTTTAAAACCTCTACAACACTCTTAGGTGAACTTGGACAGGTTGGGTTCATTCATCCGAAGGAGTAATAATTGTCTTTTGGGGATAAATTGCCACATTACTATTTTTTAAAAATATATTTTGGAATTCTTTGTTATTTTTTGATATATTTATTTTTTGTAATATAAACTTACTGCAGCAACTTTTGGTATTAAAGATGGATTGGAGTTTTCTATTAACCTACAATTCTTGAGAATGATTTGATCTGTTGAAAAATCAATCTTTCAGAATGCAGGGTTGCAACACCTCTACTGAGAGGTGCTACTTTTCATGTATTTTTCTAAATTACAATCATTATTGCCATTTTTGTTTTTTTCCTTGTAAATTTTAAGTACCATTTCATTTTGGGACATTATATTCTAAAGGTCATCTAGCTGTTTACGGTTTGCAAATTCATCATAACATTGCATTCAGTTGTTTTGGGAATCTGTCGATATTAATGTGGATTAAAGTGCATTATAATTAAAATACTTTCACCAGTCTAGAATTTTCAAATTTTACAATATTTACTAAAAAAAATACCCAGCTTTTAAAAATATTTGGAGGGGTAAAAATTGTAAAACCCTGAGCAGGATTCGAACTCGTGACTTACAGATTCATTGTAAACCCTCTACGCTACACTCTTAGGTGACATTATAGGGAAAGAAACTGCTTATATAATTACACTTCATTTTATTGTTTATTTCGTTAAACAATATGTCACAACATGGAAGTGTCCCATACCACCTTAATATTGCCATTGGTTTATAAATTCTTCTTTCCAGGCTTTGAGGGCTCTTTTTTGTGACATAACATAATACCTCTTTTTCACGATTAATTTCATTAATAAATTGAAATTCTTATTTATTTGATATAGCCTATGAAACATCTGTATATATGAATTGAAATACATGTATTACCATAGCTTGTAAAATACAATATATAATTTGCAAAGACAGGAAGGAAATGTAAACTTGTGAAATGTGCCCTTGTTTTCCGACTATGAGTGATACATAAGCCATGAGATGGTCTTTATAATCATGATAATTTATCTGTAATTCTGAAAACCGGACATATATACACAGTTTTAATATTAAATTGCAGAAAGAGATATAAGCATCATGATCATTATGATCATAAAATGGCCTATTTAGTTTATTTAACAACTTGCATGAAATTATTTTTGCCCATGATAAAGTACATTGTACATGTTGTATAAGAGCTGCATTGTAGTATTGCAGTGCAGCTACTGAATAAGGGAGATGAAAAATGCATTTTATGTTTATATAACTTTAGAACTAGAATTGTATGAAAATCATTAAGACATATCTCTGATGTATTAGCAAGTGGTCACATCAATAGGCTATTAGTTGAAAGCACAGGTGAGAGAGAAACTTTGATTATACGTCATCAAAGGCCCACGCTGAATCTGAGTAATCACTAATGCATAGATTAGTCACTGCGCAGAGAAAGTCCACCGGTTCTCCAGTGTGTTTTGAACAATGCAGTGTTGTACAGGGCTATTCATTAACTGTTGATTGATTTCGTTGGAACTTCTTTACCTGCCATAATCTGACCCCAGGGAAGTTTACAAAAGTTTATCTTGACATTGAACAATGACAGTAAGTAGGCCAAGAGATTGTTTATATACTCGCTAGGTCATATGTAGTGTCTTTTGCTGGTGTACACCATCACAGGGCATTTCAATGTTGAGATGTATCCTTTTTCAGTGCATGACATGTATCACATTCAAGATTTTACTGTTCACTTGTTTAATAGAATGTGTACCAGTTGACTCTGCATGGTCTAACATGCATATATAAAAGTATTCAAGTAAGGAATCATACCAGTTCATGGGAAATGTTATGCTAATATAATCTGAAACTCTCAAGCCTGTATTAAAGTGAGGCTAGAAATCATACAATGCTTTATTAATGTGTGCAAGTGTGTGAGTGTGACTGACTGTTTGACATTCCTTTTACAATAAACAATCCCCATCTATATTTAAAACTGGAGGATGTGAATGAATTAGAAATTTTATAAAATCAAAGTCAGTCTGTTTGAAATTCCTTTTACAATAAACAATCCCCATCTATTTTTAAAACTGGAGGATGTGAATGAATTAGAAATTTTATAAAATCAAAGTCAGTCTGAAGCGCACATTTACATTTATATGATGTCAAAATGGAAGACAACAGTCACATCAAACTTAAAATTTTTTATTTTGTTTAAAAAATTGATTTTAAACTCCCATGCAATGTTTGTGATCAGTAGTACAACAAAAGCTGGGTTATTGAAATGATAAAGTATGCAACTACACATATATATTAATATCCCTGTGTATTTACATTGAATTGACAATGGGTACAATGTTCAGACATGCCCAATCTGACTTAAGACCCCCAAATTCCAATGGTACAATGTTTTCTATGGCCTTAAAATCTACCGATAAAGTTTATTGATTGGTAGTCTGACGCGGTTTGGTGTTGGTCTAATGGTCATTAGTGTATTACAGTCATGGGGAAACATAGGATGTAGTTTTATGGGGATTTGGGACAGTTTATAGGAAGGGCAATGGAATAATGATGTGAGTAATTTATCATCCAGGTGTGACTATGGGCAGGAGTTTTTGTTTTGGACTTTATTGTATGAAATCAATGTAGATTTTTTTTAACACCGATGTTTCCGGTGAACTGTTAAATGCTATTATTGGATTTTATGTTTATTTTGTGCTGAACTTCAGACATAGCATTGAGTCTGGGACAATGACCTAAATGTCTGCAGTTGTGAATAGCTGACATGCCATTCAATAGCACTTTGAGTTTTTAATGTTTATAAACATTGCAGCCATGAATTAAAAATGGTGTCATTTTTTGGAGATTAAAATGTTCTAGTTTTGGTTATAGGCTAGCCAATTCATAGATCATAGACTTTAAAGAAGGAAATTGATTTTATACATAAAGTGTTAATAGCCATATTTTTGTCACTTTAACACATTTTCAGAGTCCTGCAGGGCTAAAAATAATTCATTTTTCTGCTGGTCACATGGGCTTTTAGCTGTTATATTTACTGCTCTGTTGAAAATGGTCATTGTCCCATTGGATCAAGGTTTATAGAAAAGACTTAGAATACACTGTCACTTAAGCTCAATGGACAAGTGCTTTTGATAGAAAGCACTTGCCCAAATCCCAACTTTTCTGGTTCCAGACCATCAAGCCGTCATTAATATTGAGTCCTGACCAGAATGTTAAGTGATTGTTGTACGAACTGATCACTTTAATGATTATATCTGCAGTTGGAATGATTAATGAATATAAAATGATGTGTACCAGTAGATTCTAAACAGAATTTTTTGTCAGTTTATCCCAATCTTTTACTTGATTTTCAAAGATGTATTCCATGTTTCTTGAGATAAAACTCATACAGATCAAAACTTTACATGTGCACATTCAGATCCTTCAGTGATGATGTACACCTTTATCTTTGAAGGCTGGCATGGAAAGCCTCAAGAGGCGCCTAAGTTTTCGCAAGAAGAAGAACCACGTCCCGGAATGTTCGAAGCCTCATCAATGGCAGGAGGATGAGAAGAAAGTCCGGGATGGCACCTGCAGCTTCCAAGTCCGGGTAAAAAACACGACAGATACATCTTTAAACTATTGCTCTGTAAAACACAACAATTTGCACATGAGCCCCTACTTTATTGAGTGCACTTTGCATGTATGGTTTTATCCTCAGTGTACTTAATGTGCCATAAGCCTAGCATACTTCAATCAATTCAGAAATTCAATGTGTGAGTTTGCAGTGTTAATCATCACCAAAGGTGGTGTATACTAAAGCATACATGTGATACCCAACTGATACTTATATATACTGGTCTATCCTAGTGTATTAAGGATAATCAACCTGCTATCTTTGTAATGCATTCAGATACTGCTTTCGTTGAATATAGAAGAGAAACTGATACCTACAGAAGATAAGCTCACTTATTAAATACATGTAGTCAGGAAACTGTTCATTCCTTTGCCAATCATCAGCAAATTTGGATCTATAATAAGTACATGTTTGTGTACCAATTAACACGATTCTCTGACTTACTTTGTCCATGATACATTGTATCTGTAATTTATTCATCAACACACTTTACATTTTTCCAGCCATATTTTGTGCAAAATATGTTTGAAGCAGATGCACCATTGATATTTTTTTGGTGAAACAAATCCCACATTAACACCCACAGTTTTGAAAATTTTAACTTGATAACCCAAATTCCATTTCTGAATCTCGATTATACAAATTTTGATCAATATTCTTGTCCTACATGTAAGGAAGTCTCTTTGGAGGCAATTATTTGCCTAAAATACTGATCATTGTATTGTTATCATAGTCATTTAGAAAACAGGTTGCTTTGAAAGAAAATCCAAATGAAAACAGGAAATGGTTGTTTTTTCCCCTCTCGCAATCTCATCTGACTCCCTCTGCAATAAATTTGTTAGATATCTTAAGTGACTGGTAATCAAAGTAAAAGGGATGCGTGTGTTGATTCAATATCATATATCACAAGATCTAGCTGCAATTTAGATTAAGAAAAGTGAACTATATTTAGGTTCTGAACATTGAATTGAAGTTTAAAGAAAGTAAAATGATATTCATACTTGATTAAGGTCAGATTTGATTGTGAAGGAGTGGATTCAAGGGTGTTAACAAATTACTGCAAATTTTTTTTTTTTGTAAATGTGTTTTTGTAAAATTTTGCACTTATAATCCTCTGTTAGCTTCTAGATGTACATATATACTAAGAATTTCCTGTAACAAAGGTCTATAAACAGAGCTATGATGTTCACCCACCATATTTTTCAGTACCTTGGTTGTGTTGAAGTGTTTGAGTCCAGAGGCATGCAAGTGTGTGAGGAGGCCGTCAAAACGCTGAAATCAGTGAGTAGTGAAATCTAACTTGATAAACTTCAAACAGCATTAACGATTAAATTGAAAATTCAAGGAATTGATTCTGATTGAAATCCTTTATTCTTTGGAAATTGTTGAAACATTCATCATGGATATACAGAGTTTAAATAATCTTAACACCTAAGACCCCAGCCAAATCATAAATGACCGGTAATTTATTTATAAAATTAATTACCAATTAAAGATTACCGGTACTTATATTCGTTTTAAAAATTGGTTCCCATTATCATGATTATAACACATTCAATGGGTGATGTGACCATATTACAACTCTTCTTGTATACACGTATTAGTGATAAAAACGTTAAAACTCTCTTGTTAGATTTCAGAAATATAATTAAATTGAAAACATTGGGGAATGTTTTGAACAAGGAGGATCTAGATGAAAATAACTTTTTTTTTCTATTTGTAGCAATGTAAAGGTAAATACCAGAGGGCGGTGCTGTATGTCTCTGGGGACGCGTTACGAGTCGTAGATGAGATCAGTAAGGTAGGTAATATACTGACTCTGTAATCTGATATAGCTGTGATATAACTGTACAGTGTTGTCATGGTTATCTATAATATGATATAAGGAATCACAATATAAACATAATAAAATTAATCTCTTTTTGCATGTACTGTAAACCAACTTTTATTCGCGTGCGAGAAAATTTTGCGAGCTTCGCGAGAGTATTGTCATCGTGAATATTTCCTGTCGCAAACCATTCCATGTCACATGGTTGGTATAACAAGATGGGTCTGGAGAAGGCTTGGTCGCGAACATTAGTTGTCGCAAACCAAGTCGTCGAGAATAAAAGTTAGTTTACAGTATATCAATGTAATTTTGCAGTAGATGCTACATAGAGCTTTACTCGTGTGTGCTTTTATTAAGTCTTAATTTTAAGTTGGTTTTGGCATTCCAAGGACCTGTTAGTTATAAATGAATAAAAAATGAGAGTGTTGGGGATTGGTATTCATTAGGGATGCATATTAAATTTGAATTGTCTTTTGTCATCTGACTGAGTATACCAGAAAATTGATTTATTGATTAGATAAGTTGGAATGTCATGATAATCCAGCATCAATGCTGCTGTAATAGCATCTTCCACTATTTGTAGGTTTCTAGGTCGGCCTTAAGCTGCAATAGGGAATTCTAACATCCAAAAAGGTTGTGTCTAATCCAACGCTAAAATTGTGACAAAATTATTTCCTGTTACAGTTTTCCCAATGGCTGTTCATTGATTCTGCCGAGTCAGACATTAAATGTTTGTAGATATCTTGAATACCAATTTGTAGAAGGGTCATTCTTGTCCCCAGTGCCTTTGAAGTCAACGACTTTGTCTGGATCCATTCTACTATTGATTTAAGATTGTAGTGGTATTATGAGACAAATTTTATGGTGATATTTCTTACAAGACAAGCAGTTTGTTTGAATTTTGGTGAATCTGCCAGGGTTCTTTTTGAAATGTCTTGAGTGTATAAATAGAGATCTCCTCAACAGCCATGGCATTAAATCAATAGACAGATAGGGGGCTGGAATTTGTAGAAGTCGTGTGATGTGATTAGATTTAGAATCAATCACCAAAATATTTACATTAACTCTCTTGCTCCGCAAGTTCTAAATCATTCATCCTCACACTGGAACATCTTACCAAACAGTGATATCTAGTTATAAAAACTGCAGCGGTGTTGTGTGCTGTCATGTACTCATATATATGTTTTTTTATTCCCCAAATGCTTTGATATTGAAATAAGATGAAAACAGGAATCAATACAGTGGCACATACATTGTATGGCAAGGCATGTAATGAAATCCCGCTATAAGTTATTGCTTTGTATCAGGAGATAATCATATAATCAGCTGGCTAATGCAGACTGGTGGCAAATTCAAAGAAACATCACAAACTAAAAGTACTGATCCAATTTACAGAATTACTTTTTTTTTAAAATGAATAAAATGTGTGAAAGTGTGCCCTTGACCCTTGTCATGCAAATAACCTTGACATGACTTTGATCTGGCACATAACAACGTTACTCAGCAAATGAGAATGTTAAGGAAAGAAATAACTTCAAAAAGATTTTTAAAAATGCAGCCATTTGTAACTACAGCAAATAATTGATTTTCTTGAAAAACAGGAGGAATGAAAAGATCTGATGTCCAGTGTTGCTCTTATTTTTTGTAGAGTATGATTGTTGACCAAACTATAGAGAAAGTGTCCTTCTGTGCACCAGACAGGAACCACGAGAAGGGATTTGCCTACATCTGCCGGGACGGAACCACCAGACGATGGATGTGTCACGGCTTCCTGGCCGTCAAAGAGTCCGTAAGTGTCAGTATAATTTATTACGATTTTTCTTTGTCCCGACGCACAGCTGCCGAGATGTGTTTGATGAGCCGGTTGCTGTCAAAACAACCAGTCCTCTATATAACATCTCCAAATGATGGTATACTAGTAAATGACAATAGGTTGGGTAACTGTTATATTTGTTAATTATATTTTTTTTTTGAAATTTTGTTTTCCGTTATTTTTGGCATGATTTTGTTTTTGAACTAATTGTACAAGTTTGGCATGATAAATGTGTAGAATACGTGTTGGTAATAAATATATATTGATATATAAATGCAGATGTGAAAAATAAATATAAGTACACCTGCTTTAACCATTTGGATGTTTTTCAACTTGTCTCAGGTTACTTTGAATTTGATCAGTGGGTAATGATGAATTTTCAAAAGAACATTTTGGTGCTCATTATCTTGTGCAAACTTGTTGAGATTAAAAGGAATGGAATTGAATACTGCAAAAGTTTTCGATTGTTTACATGTAAAAAAAAATAATAATACATCGGATTCTGTGTTTTCTTACATTGAAATTTCAATGGACAATTTTTGTATCATCTAGTTTCTGCTCTGCAGAAATCAATTAAAAATCTAATAATACACGTTTAAGTAGTTTACCACCCTTGCAGAAGTCATGATGATTATTAAGCAATTTATCACTTGTTTATTAGTAAGATAAACTTTCGACCCAGAAAATTGAATCAATGCCTTATCTGAGTATCCCTAAATAGCTATCCCCTATTGTATGCTGTTACTAAGGCTGGTCAGTTTGAGAGCAGACGTTTTGTCCACCCACCTCGGCAGTTTCTCGTAGTGTCTGCGTGGCTTTCATCTTTGCACCTAGTGTCGGGATTTTTTTCTCTCTTTTGCTTTTTCTGTGTTTAACGTATATTTTTTTCTCCCTTTAATCACATTATCAGTAGTCATTCTATGTAAATTGATGCATTAAAAAAGCATAGAGTGAATCTTTTAATGTGTAACAGAAATTAGGTTCAACAGTTTCTGTCTGAAATAAAATAAGCTTTTGATTGGTTCATTTGTTTGACTTGACATAGATGTGAGTAATCTTTATTTGTCACTAAAACCAAAACACATATAAACTTCATTTAAGCATGCAAGTTCATGTCAGTTTTAAAGTAAATGTAATTGCTCTTTTTGTTTCTTAATATTGAATGAAGTCTATGTGAATGCTGAATGACTGTTTTTATAAGTTCGCCAACTTGTTTGTTTTTCTCACAAAGTGGTATTTCAAGGGCCGGAACCGCCGCTCCGTGAGTAGTCCAGCTCGGCTCTAGTGTAGCCTTGTTTTTTTGCGTTCTAGTATTATTCACACTGTTTGCATGAAGCTAGTTTTATAAACCAGACTGTATTACTTTCATAGCAGCATTTACTCAAGAATACCTACCGATCTATGTAGGCTTTGTTATAGTGTGTGCTGTTATACCAACTATGATGGCAGATTTCTACTAGGTTTGCGAAACCAATCTAAAAAGAGAAGAGAATAAAGATGACCTGCATATATTTGATGCAGAATGATTCATGAGATGGCTTGATCAATAGAGGAAAGGGGGATATTCCTTTGGGATCAACTGAGTGAAATTAACTCAATGAATTTAGAGTTGGTCTGTAAGCTGGTGTTATTGACTGAATACAAAAAGCTTTGTAGTTTGGTTGTTTCAGCACCTGGAAAGGGATTTGCCATCATTAACATGCCACATTTTTTTTTCTGGTTCACCATGTATAACTATAACTATGTTTCTGTGTAGACAGGAATGGGCCCATATACATACACCTGTGTATGTAGTACATGTACTTATATTAGGAGGTCATGTATAACACATATTTTTACTATGATATACCTGTAATCTCAGAATATATATTGAAATTTACAACATATGTTTGAGCCATCAAAGTAATTAATATATTTTATAGCAATTTTCACCTCTATAAATAAATGCACCTCTATACATGATTAAATATGCTTAGAAAATCACTAGCGTAAATTGAAGTTTTGTTTAAAAATATTTAGCAGGTAGAAGCATAAATCCTTTATTATCACTGAAAACAAGCATTGTTAGCCTTCCAAACAGCATGTTTGCATGCATATAATGAATACTCTGTACAACTAAAATCAATACCGTTTTTCCAGAATAACAGAACTTTTTCTCTTTTACGTTGGTGAATCAGATGGAAGCAGCTTGCAATTAACACATGTTTCAGTGGTGAAGGTGTGCAAGCAGTGTAGAGTAAAACTCATAGCACCATGTACTTGTGTCTACGGTTATTTTCTTTCTTCTATTTCAGTATAAATTTATATGATATATTTGTCACTGCCTTAAGTTATAAATTAAATGCCATTATCTTCCAATGCTGAAAGTGTATTTCCTTTATTCAGAAAAATTAGATTATCACATGTGCTTGATAATGAAAGAAAAAAGAATCCAGTATGGTATCATAAATGAAATTTTGCTGGATTATTTCTCATTCCATTTTATTTTAATATAATAGATAGGGCTATGATAGAAATGTTTCCCTGTGATAATCACTTCTTATTTCCTCTCTTTCTTCATGGCTATGATTTCCCATGGGAAAAATTGTAGAGTTTTTGAAATATAAATGAAGCATTTTGCTGTGACCATGACATAAAACTTGTACTATAAGACATCGTATTTGGATTTTGTTACTCATGTTAATATAGTACACTGTTCACTGTAAATGGATTCAGCTTCAGAATGCAATGATGTAATTTATAAATTTATAAATTTTATATAATGGATTCACTAACGAGCAAGATGGATGAAAAATGAACGAATCATTGGGTTTATTTTCTGCTGTCATTAGTCTCAGACATTTGTGAGCCGATCAAGCGCGGCTGCGTTTATGGTGGTCTTGACGTTGAAGTTGGTGATTACAGGGGGAACGTCTGAGCCATGCTGTAGGCTGCGCTTTCGCCATCTGCCTAGAGCGCAAACAGAAGCGGGACAAGGACTCCAGTACCGGCGTGGAGGTCACATTCTCTCAGGACAAGACCAGCTTCACCAGGATGGGATCCTTCAGACAGACCACCCTCACAGAGAGAATCACTGACCCACAGAGTGCCATACTGGCCGGTAAGAAGTCACATTCAGATTCAAACTTAATTTATTTTACGATAATTAATACACAAGTGTGGGCACGGATGTTGGTGCAAAGGTGTCACATATGATAAATTGTGAATGTGGATGAGTCATGATATTTTGATTATTGAATGATTCTTTAAGTAGTAAAGTAAAATTAATGTTATTGTGAATGCAAAACAGTAATGGTAAAATTTACTAAGATTCTGATATGCCATGTGTGCAATTGATAGATATGTGGTAATACATACCAGTATATATGTTGCTCAAATTGCAAAGTTAGCTTTATATACATGTACTTTCAGAACCTGTTCCTGTCAGGAAAGTGGATAACCCCTTTGCAGTGGAGCGACCAAAAGCTACCCCCTCCATGCTGGTCAGACAAGGATCATTTCGAGGCTTTGAGAATTTACAGAAAGATTCATCTCCATTCAAGCGATCTGTTTCTCTGCGACTCAGTGACCTTCCATCTACCTTACAGAGACAAGGGGCAATAACAGAGAGCTCACCACCAAAGCAAACAGGTAACCACAGTTTACATTAATTACATTGGAAATGTAAATGTTACCTATGCAAATTTTATTGAGTTGTGCAAGTTTAGATAGTAGAGTTCTGGTAGTGGATTGGAAATTTTTTTTCTTCTTAAGATGTTAGTTGTGGTAGTGGATTACTAAACTTTTCTTGTCTTTAGATGTTAGTGCTCCTATTCAAGAGATGTCCCCATCAAAAGAACAAGAAGATTCAATATCTCACATGTGCCAGCAGTTGACCATGGGATTATCACAGCTCAGCTCTGATGATGCATTTGGCACCACCCAGAGAGTGGAGTCCACACCACCTCACAATCTCACCTCACCGGCATTCCAAGCACCAAGTCCTAGGCACACCAATGAAACAAGTAAGCGGGATTAAAATGACAAATAAGGGAAGATATTATTTTTTCCTTCATGAAACCAATTTCCCCACAAAATAATTTTTTAAAAATAATATTTTAAAATAATGTAAGTATTTTAATATTTGATTGTATTTGCTGACAATTGATTAAATTGTCAAAAATGGAATTGTGCGATTAATTATTCACAGTGTCAACTCAAAAATAACAGAAAGTCCTAAAATTCAAATCTCATTTACCATGTTTACACATCTCAGTTAAATATCAGCCTAATTCATGACATACATTGTTAAAGTGTAGAACGATGGTTTAAACATCACTTAACAGAAAATTATTTATCCCAATATCTAAAAGGAATTTTGTCTAAAGTTGAAGAAAATAAACTCATTAGGAAGTGGAAATTTAACACACATATTACTAGATTCAATATTTTTAATATCTACTTATTTTTATATTGCAGATATTCCTTCACACCCAGCAGCCCCTGTTCAGCAGACCAATCCATGGGCCTCTTCCAGTGCTAGCCCTGCCCATACTGCCACATCAGCCACTAACTGGCCATCACCAAAGGCCACAAACCCTTTCGCCAATGCTCCACCCATTAGTGGAGCATCAGTCAGCAATGGTGGTGCGTCAGTCAGCAATGGTGGTGCATTTGGACAGTTTCCACAACAACCTCAACCTCCCTTACGTTCACAACCGCCCCACTTGCAGCACGTACGGAGTCATTCCATAGACACTGGTGAACTGTCAACGAATCAGTGGCAAAGTCATTCGCGTCAACAGGCTCGGCCGACTCTTATGGATATGGCTCAACAGAGAAGCTTTCAGGTGAATGGCAGTGCTTGGGGAGAATCGGCATCTGGGGTCTCAACAAAGCCCACAGGACCCAATGTTGACCCCTTTGATGTGGCTTGGGCTGCAAAGTCGGCCAACAAGCCGACAGCATCGAACAATAACCCATTTAACAGTGCCCGGGGTGCTCAGAAAACGTTCGAGGTCAAATTATAGAGGTGTGGGCGGATAATGGTCATCATTCAATATTCAGGTATATAGCGATACTTACAGAAATGGGGACAGTACATAAACCAATGAAGAAGTCAGTGCAGGCCCACGACAGAGAAAAGCTTGTGTCATATGTTGGGGAATAGGACATTACACCAGTTACATTATTAGGTGTAGCACTTGCACCGTACATTTTCAACTTGTAATGCTTTTACACTTCTGTAAAACTGCAGATTGTTGTTTAAATGGAAATTTTTTTGTTTTAAGTTTACAACTGTTTTATGTCAAAAATTATTTTATGTTTCAAAACAATTTATTCCTCCTTCCAACTTTAAAACTGTTTATATGTTTTATTATTCAGTAGCCTTTCATGTTGCAGTCATATCATTTTTTATGTAGATTTCACATATATATGTCGGACATCTATTTTTACACCCAGTTATCTTTTTTTGTTTTATTTGACTGTATAATCATTATACTGTATGTAAATGCATATACTGTAATATATTGTACGAGAAATGTAAACGTGGACCTGATCAAATTTTATACCCAGAGGTATTCATGTTTGAATACTTCTAAAGATTTAATGTATATATTTTGATGCAGATTGCTACTATTGAGGATAAATTCATTTTTTTGAAAGAAATATTAGACATAGAATTAAAAACAGATATTAATGAAGTAGACTAACATTTTTTGTACTTTTTATTCTTATATGTAACAGTAATATTTAACAGATTTGGAATCGGAGGATGGCCAATCCAAAAACATACACCAGTTCTAAATTTCCTGAATCTTAAGAATTTGATCAGGGACACACTACTTACGTATATTTAAAATATTTAAGAGTAGTGTTAAACATATCTAAGGAGGATTAAAAAAAAGTTGTGAATTCTAGGCTGTGATTTTGACATTGCATTGTGTTTTTATAAAACACATCAATCTGATTGTAATTTTAGAAAACAAGCCCTTTTTGCCACACTGTCATATCTCAGTAAATATTGGTATACTTATTGCCTTGTACAAAGGGCAAAGTTTATGTACATCTATTATAAACATGTATAGTTTTATAGTACCAGTTTTAAGGAAAAAATATAATTCTAAGAACTATTATTTTACAGAATATTTTTAACATATTCTGGAGAAAACAAAACTGGTTTTCTGTATGAAGAATATTGGATATAGCATTTAATTTGACCAACAAAAAAAAAATAACGAGGCAACAAATTAAGTTTGAAGCAAAATGCATGGCTATTATTATATCTAATGGTGTACTTTTCAGTGAAACAGAGTAAACCCTAATGATATATTTTAAGATGAAAGTGCTTGGCAGTTAGTTTTAATGATTTGGTTTTTTTTAACTATAACATGGCAGATGTTGTGTAGGTGCTTTTTAAAATGCCTGCTTTATGTGGCATTAGGGTCTGAAAAAATTTAGATAAAGGGCTCGTAACTATGAGAAATAATAAATATTGAATATTTTACCAGGCTGCATGGTTATTGCAATTTTCATGTTATGTTTATATTTTAAACATAAATTTGCATTAATAAAATCTCATTATAGATAATACATGTATAAGTAGTTTGTTTATTTGTTCAGGGAAAGAGACAGCTTGAATATCTGGAACATCCGCTACAATACAGAAGGGTTTACAGTACATTTAAAAAATAAATAAATTAGAAATCTGTTTTAGTATCAGTGTTTACTTGCATGCTTTGCAGATTTCATACACATGTATTACTAAGTATCTTCTGTACATGCCCCACCCACCTCTTACCAAAACGAATATAGATTATAAAAAATATAGAAAATTCCAAAGCAAGAACGGTTCTAGAAGTGAGACTTCAGTGTCTTTAGCTTTGACATCCCTAGTCTCTTTTCCGCAGATTTTTTATTACCCCCATCTTCTGTCCTGGTTTTTTGTTTTTTGCTGGTGATTTGTTTTCGTCCAGTCAACGGAATGGTCGCTAAACAGTAATGTCAAACTTATTTGAATTAGAACGATTTCTCACGCGCTGAGCCCTGTGCTGTATATCGTTCAAATAAAAAATTGTTCTCTAAATAATACTTTAATCAATGAAGATTTTACTAGTATATTTCTGCAAACATTACAGAAGTAATTTGCGTTACAAAGACATGATGAAAAGATATTCAGAATACCAAAACATTTACCACAAGAACCCCATCCACTTAAACTATCACCCCATGTACCATGCAAACGCACCAAAACCCAACCCAACGTGTTTTTTTTTTTTTACATTGCATTGTATTTTTTTCCATTGGACTGTAGAAAAAAGATTGTAAACTTATGTAACATTTTTCTACAATTTGAATATAACGAAAACAATACCGGTGTATAAGAGTAAACCAGACATACACACATCCAGAGACGATTAACCTCTTAAAAATATTGGTTACATGAAATTGATATTATCCATGTCATTATTTAGAAATAATGAGAGGTAGGGCGATCCGAGGGACAACGAATCCCCAGAACTCCACCACTTTTCGGAGTCTCCGAGCTTTTCGAAATCAAATGTGATTGTGCGTGTTTTGCATATCAAAGAAAAATAAAATTGTAATTAAATGTCGCAACGATCAAGTTGATGAACTTCAAGGTTTAAAGAAAAAAACCAGAATTAACTACAACCAGTTCAAACTATTTTATTTGAAATCGGTGATCTCTTTTTCCTGGGCGCATGCACACAAATACCGACTTGTTTGTCGAATACACCTCATTTTTATAGAAGTCAATGCAAAAGATGGAACATGAAAAAAGGACATTTATTGAAAGATGATAACAATACATGATGAAAAAAATAGAGACATTTACTTCAAACATTAATTCACCCTGATATATATATATATATAAGAAAATACATCCGGTCTCATTAAGAAAAAAATTGAATTTATACCTGTAATGTTTATACATGACAAGTTTTTAGAATATACATGTATACCTGAATTTATTTATAATGATATAGAATTTTAATATCGACAATCATTCATGTTAAATTAACATTTCTTATGGCACTTCTGTATAAGGAACATTTTTTTAAGCAACATTTTTCTAAACAAAAAATTCAAAGTACACTCGATCACTCTACCCCCATTAACTAACAGTTTTAACATGCAGGTATTCCCAGTCTTGCACGAATATTGCTGGATGGACGGATTGGCTTTTTGAGGTTAAAATACAGAGTATTCATGAATAGATTAAATGATTCCGCTTTCAACATAGCGGTTTTGCAATCAGCTGGCATTTCCAATATTATTCAACAATTGGTTAAAATATATTTTTAAAAGAACCGCAAATTACACAAATACCGTGTTAAAATTGTCTCACACAACATCATTAAAATCTTAAGGTTTTAATGGGGGATATATAGGAACATAGTTAGTATGCAATAAAAAGTTGGATATTTTGACTATTTTAACCACTTTAAAACCAAAGATATGTTCTACTGGTATTGAAGTACATGTTTATATTGAATTATTTATTTTTTGTTTAACTTGGTCTTTGTACTGAAAATCAGACAAATATTTAAGTTAGTGACTTTTTAAATGCAATCATGTATATAGCCACAGTATCAAAACACTTCATATCAAAGCATAAAGGTGACGCAAGGGTCTACATGTATTTGATTTTGCGGTCTCTGGATGCATTCCAGCAAGTTGTAAGTATTAAAAAAAATCTTGTTATTTAACGCATGATAAAAATAGAGAATTTCAATGATATGTATTTAATCTGCTGGATTTTATCTTCAATTTCTCTTTTAATTCTGAGTATAAGCATATCCAATATAAACAGACCTCTTCACTGAAACTATACTCTATTTACACAAATACATTTATTGCTTATAGCTAGACGTTATCACAGTTCTGAACGAATATCAACTGGCTTATACACAGAGTTCTATATACATTTTTTTCGATGCAGGTTTCTTAAATATATGACAAATCAGCTGTTACAGACACCATTATAAAATCAGTACCCAGCTTGCGAAAACCATATCACAACAGGTAAATATATCTATTTTAAGCAACAGGTACTTTCCGTTCAAACACGTGTTGGCATAATAATGGGAAAAGACGCTTTACATCTTTAAAACTGACGTACATGTATGCAAATAGTACTGCAAACTAAATGCATAGCCATGTACAATTCAAAGCAAATCTAGTACTAATCAGTCATGTGGATTTAATTGTGTTATTTCTCTAAATTAAAATACTAGTAAGTAGAAAACAATAAACCTAAGGTTAGGGTGCAATGTGTCTTCGAAAACCAATGTCATTTGGTCTCTTGGCTTGCAAAGAAGCATTGTTACAATATATAACGACAACGACAACTATAAATGTAAATATACATAATTGTTAAAGCAATATGAGCTGTATTTTTTAGAATTTTATTTTGCTGCAAAAACCTGCTAGTATGATAAGTCTGTATATATATAACTTAAACTTTTATAGATTTGAAAAAAATCATTAATTTTTGTCAAAGGAAATATTTCTAAGGAATATATATTTATTAGCAAATACATTTTTGTACAGGACGACAATAATTCAATTTTGCTCCAAATAAGGCTTCTTAACGACCTTTTCCACAAAAATATGGCTAACAGAAATTTAAAAACCATGATATCTTTATCATTTTAGTAGAAAAGAACATATTAGTAAAAAAAAATTCAACATGACGAATGTAGCTCATATCGCTTTAAAGTTTCATTTCATTTTACCAAGTATGTTGACATTCAAAGCTGTATTAATTACTAAGAAGAGTTCAAGCAAAAAGTAATGGCACCAATCCAAGCCCTATGCCACTTTAGTCATTATGATATTTCAACATGGTTGATCATTGAAATCCAGACTGGATTTTGATTTCCATAGCTCTTGGTATCGGTTAGAAGTAGGTGGCACATTCTGGATCTCAACAGGTTTGACCATGCTTAGACTTGCCCAGCTTCCCTTTAGTGCACTGGCTTCTCGTTCTAGACGTCTAAATCGATTTCTGTACATGTAAAATGTTAGATTATTAATGAGAAAAAATTATTGTAACATCTCTCTAAATTTAAGTAATGTTTCATAAAAAATAACATAACTGATTAATCTACAAGAGCAAAAAGACGTTTAAAAACTTCATCATCACTTGCCTTTTTATCTGTTTACACACTAAAATACCAACAACTGCGGCAGACACAATAAGGGTCAATGCTGCTAAAACTGCAGCTATGATAGGTAGAACACTGTTGTTTTCTGTAAAAGCAAACATTTAACTTACAATAAGAGATGCATATTCTTTTGAAGTACTGTAGCTAAATAGGTTATGCCTTACGAGATAGGATGAATAATTGCTTAACTGTTATTCCCTTTTAAAAAAAAGAAATTTCAAATATCAGAATTCCAAATACAATAACATCTAGTCTTGTTAACCATTGCCTTGTTTTCACGAGCCATGTTTTAGATGTTTACCTTTACGTTTCTTGGGAGGTGATGCAGTCGATGGTTCCGTTACTGTATTTGCAAGACCGGAAGTAGACCCAGGAGACGTAGGTGGCGTAGTGGACGTGGATGACGTCATGGTAACAGTCCTAGAGGTACTGTTTTCTGTTTCATACATATAAGTATGCCAGATCAAACAAATGATTATGCAAGAAACGAACATTTTTAAAAGAAAGATACCCACTCCAATTTAACATTTAAATTTGATTTGTTACATGAGTAAATGGAAGGAAAAAATACAGATGCATAAAACAACCCAAAGCAAAATAGCGTTTTCAGATAGATTTTATATTGTTTTTCTTCTCCTTTATGCTTTTAAATCTAAAGAAGATTCATTGTGATACCATATAACTGTTCGTTAACATCTATCAAAGGTTAGTATAAAGAAAATGTTCGCGATAACCGAAATTAGTGAAAAAACATAAAACGATTATCATACTTTGTAAAGTAACGTTCTTTGATTCCAATAATTGCTTTACCTGAGCAATCCGTAATATTCTGACTTCCTTCATATTTCGTGGTCAGGCCGCCGGGACAAGACTTACATGAGGGCTGACCAGATTCATCTTCATAGGTACCGATAGAGCATGCCACACATACCCCAGATTCTGAATATGTACCTGGCGGACAATCAACTGTAAGAAGATAAGGTAAACAATGTTATAACGCCAGGAATTAAGATGACATAACAATGAATATATATTCAAACATATTTATTTATATGACTATATTTAGTATGATTTAGTAAAAAAAAAAATGACATGTTTATTAGCTTTCAGAATTGAAATGCAATCCTGTTTGGGTTTCAAATAAATTTGAACAAGAACAAGAAATAGCGAGTTATAAATTCTTACTGCACAAAGCTTCGCTTCTTCCTTGACCAGGGGAACACTCTACCAAAGAATCTGTGGTCACCGCCGTCGATGTGTACTGAGTGCCACTGATCTCAAACTGTAGAATACTGTGAGTACTATTGATCTGTATTGCCGAAGCCTCTAAACTGGAAATACCCACCAGCAAATCATATAAGGGTTGGCTTACTGGAATAAAATAAAAACAAATCAAAACCTAAATTGAGATAAATGGTACAAATATCATATGGATTCTACCTTATCTACTAGTTCAGAATAAGACAAAAAACACACTAACCGCTCTGAGAATTTTCATATGCTTCTAAATCAAGATTGTCGCCCGAGGTCAGAGTCTGGGTAAGAGTGATTGTTTGTGATGACGCGGATCTTCGGCGCCTCCCCGAAGCAGAACAACCTGCAATCCACAAACAATGATATATTTTCTTCATCAGAAGTAATTTATTTGTAAGAATCTAGCTCTGAATTAAATGAATCATTGATGTACCTGGTGTGGATACAGTGATTGAACAAGAACCGTTCACAGAACATGGTAAAGAGGATTCCAAGTTGGTCGTTAGTTTGGAGGATGCCAGGGCGGCATCTATACAGGGAATTCCAGGTGTGTACTGGACAGAGGAAACAACGGAAATACTTCTAGGAGAATTTGCACCTGTAGATAAGTTACAATTCACCTCTCTTTTGAATAAACATCAATACTTTCATTCAATGTTGTTTAAAAAATCATAAATAATGCTAGCAGCTTACGTCCACAAGAAGGTGGCACCCCATTCCATGTGTATGAGGTGTTAGGGCCACACACGTACACTGATAGTGGTTTTTTATCCGCTGGGAATGCATATCCTGGACGACAGGATACTAAGCAAACTTCATGACCATCAGAAAAAGTTGTGCAATTTGCTTTGTTCCCAAAACCCTTTCTCAAAGGTAGACAACCTTCAACAGACATTAATTGATTTTTAATTATTCGTTACAGTTTTTATGCGGCTGATTGTATGCGTTTTGTTTTCTCTGTTCGTACATGAACAACTTACTTGGACACGTGTCCGTGTTACAAAACACTGTTTCATTAGCACCAGTTGAATCACAAGGTAAACCATCGGGATCAGGCTTCGGGCTATTGCATAGCCGGAATCGTGATTTGATACCACCACCACAAGAAGCAGAACATTCAGAAAATGATGTCCATGGGCTCCAACCGCCATTTACTTAACAAATAAAATGATTGTTTACTATACAAAGCAAACAAGAAAATGAATTAAACCTTTTGAAAAAACAACATTTTTCTCCCTTGTAAAAATAAAAATAAAATACCTATTTGAAATTGACATTGGTCTCCTTTATACCCAATCAGACACGTGCATGAAAAATTGCCCGCCGAGTTAAAACATGTTCCATTGTTTTTACAAGGACCGTCTTTGCAATAATCAGGCTCATTTTGACATCTTTCACCAGAGTAGCCATTATTGCATTGACATTTGTATGCATTCACTTTGTCTACACATGTGTGTCCGTTGCATGGATTAGGATCACATTGATTGATATCTTTAAAAATTAGATAACATGAATTAAACATTTCATCACAAAGTACCAAATAATTTCAATAAAGAGTTTAAAAATTCTTTTACATACTGTCACAGACACTGGGAGACAAAAATGTTGTGGTTGGTTGAACTTGTGACAAATTTGCAATGGTATCCATTGAAATAAAGGCACTTTGTCTAAAGATATGGCATGAGCTGGAAAAAGTGGCAACTTCAGCTCCAGATAACGTTGTAAATTCAACATGGTATCCACTAATAGTGTATCCTGCATAATGTCAAACATATTATACAATTATAACCTTTTGATGAGGTCAGTACATGGTTTTATAGACCTGATGAGATTTTGAGCGAGGACGAATTCCGAGGTTGATATATTCTAATCATGTCTATAATGACCGATATCAAAACGCTTTAATTGTTTTATCATAATGAGTCAAAAACTAATTCTCTTCAAGCGTATACATGTAACAGTAAAGTTTTAAGTTCAAAATGTATAAGCGTCAATTTTGCTATTATGACGTCAAAATGTCTCACATGCCAAAACCAGTGTTTTGACATGAAAATGTGTTTATAGTATGGTGACATTCATAAATTTTCTATTTTTATGATAGTAAGGTTCATAACAAAATTAATAGCATGACCATGTTACAGCAATCGACCAATCATATACTTGGGGACAATTTGATTTTATAATAAAATAGCTTATGATACAAATGTGGTACATTTACATGACATGGAGATTGTATCGTTTTAGTTTTTACCTGAGATGGATTCTTCATTTAGTATTATGGACATTCTTGAAGTTGGAGTTATCAGGGAAGATGCCGAAGACACCAAACCAGAGACTGAGGAGGAAAAAACTTGGGTTCCGTCTACATAAACGACGGCGGTCTGACTACCAGAATCTAGTTGTATTGTAACATGTGACCAAGTCTCTCTTGGTAGAATAACTCCTGTAGACATTGACTGGCTACAATCAGGTTAAAAATGAAATTCAATGTATAGTTTAAAAAATACCCACTATTACAGATAGAAAAAATTGAAAGATCTCAAAATAAGAAAAAAAATCATTGTTAAGGTTAATGTACCTATTGATTTCAATGAATAAAGAATCAAGGTATTGAAATTCAATTTTGACGGATGATGATTCAATAAGAAGTAGGGTAAAATTCGCCATGGTCTTTGGGAGAGCAATCCAAGAAGACACAGAAAGTGTATTTTGATTAGTTGTTGGTGGATCAAAATATATCTGCTGTTGAGCCTCTGTAAATTGTATATCAAAGTCTGTAAATAAAAGAATTGTATGAAAAAGATTTTTGGAGGATCGATGAATCAGAATACCTAGCATAATTAAAATGTTATGACAAAAACAATGTTCATTGATTATGATAAAATAAGTACATGAGCAGTTGGTTGTATCAGTAGCTCCAGAATAAGCCGTCGTTTTTCCGAATGGGCATGACATACACGATGTCGACATCTCGTCACTTGTGTAAAAGGACCTGGGACATAAATGGCACGGATCCAATCCAGTTTTGGAAAATTGACCTGGACTGCATTTTTCTGATTGAACAAATATTGTGTTGAAAAAAATTAAGTTAGTTTCATGGTTTTAGTTCTTAACGTAAAAAAAAATCCATGCAACTTTAATAAATGAATGAGTGAAGGAAGAACAATATAAAGACGACTTACTGAGGCAGTCTGTGCTATTTATTGTCCCTGTATTTTCTGTCGATGTTCCGGGTGGACATGAAGAACACGCGAGATCATATGGACTTTCTTTGTATGTTCCCACTGGACAGTCTCTGCAATGAGGTTTCATTGGATCTGATGTATCCAGAAATGAACCCTCTGAGCAAGGAACTACCAAAAAAATATCATAAGCTTTGATGAATGCTAGTATGCCAGTACAAAAAACAGAGGACGCATGATAAAATAATTTTGAAAGTAAATTTAAATACGAACTTTTTAATGCACGAAATATTTATATATTTATGAAATTGACTCATAACCAGTGTATTCAAAGTTTACATGAAAATGTTAAAAGAATTTAAAAAGGATAATATAGGACAATCAAGATGTTTCTTACCACATGCAAGCGAAGACCAACGAACAAACGTTCCTTGGGGACAATCTGGATCGCTGTATCCCAATGCAAAACTACTAATGTCAGGACTCAAGCCGCTGACAGTCAAATTTCCAGCTGTCGCAGACGATTTCATTACTTCAAATACTTTCTTCTGGACTTCCTCAAGAAAATAAAACGTTGAGCCACCGGTAGAGTTGAAATCGTACCAGGTTGTCGCTAGTTTAAATTCGACTCTTATTTCGTGTGTACTTCTTTTGGACAGAACGTGTTCCATAACAGAATTGATATCTCTTCTCTTTTTGCCACTCACTGGACCGCAAGTAACTTCTGTATTATTTACATTGCAGTCAATTTGTGAGGGACACACTCCATTCCAGCCCTGGGACTCAAGGTCCTGCATCTGTTTAATGAAATTGTTTTTAATCTCCACAAGGACAGTGGGATCGTTGCAGTCTCCAGCATAATAAAATAATTCACCCAGGACAGTTGTCATTCCTGGTCGAAGGAGTTCTACAATTATATTCCTTGATAATGCATCTATCATTAGGTTAATATGCTAAATTGATTTTTCATAAAATAAACAAATTTTGCATACGTGTACACCCTGGAACTGTATTTGATGGAGTGTATTCCCCTGATGATTCAGAGCAGGTGAATAAACCCGTGAAAGGAACTCCATTTGAACCTACTGTACCAAATGGGATGTCATACTGTTTAGAGCATTGCATCTGACACTGCATCCCAAACAACCACGTTGCACACGACATGGCTCCATTTTCAGGCGCAGGAAGTCTATCACAAGGGTTTTCTGCAAGTGTCCAAAAGTTTAAAAAATACATAATTTTAAGCTGATAAATTCATAAAAGGGAAAATAAAAGAATACGTCTTACTCAAGCAGTAAGGTTGAAACTCTCCTATATCCCAATATCCACGTGGTGGAGTAAAGCTGTCGTTTCTCTCACAAGTGATTGTTTCATTGCCAATCAATGGAAAGCTACCCATACACTTAAGCTGGCATGTAGAGCCATACGTGTAGCCATCTGGACATTGATAGAAAAGATACTTGTCCGCAATCAGAGGTGGATCACAACGAATTTCTACAATGTAGTTTATTCTGTTGTTACACTAAGTGCAGTTTGTAAAAAAAGGGAAAGAAATAATCGATGAATTGATAAAAATACCTTCAACATTGACAAAGAAAATGCACTCGGGAGATTGGTTGCCGTTTGCATCAATGGCTTTATATCGTATTTCTGTCAGACCTAGTTGAAAACTGGATCCCGGAGCAGCTCCCTTTGTTTGGGAAACTGTTACTGGTCCAGAGTTGTCTGTTGCCGTTGGCGTTTGCCATGTTACTGAGGCAGTTTGACTCATCTTATCCGTATAGGCGTATATTGTTTGAGGACAATTCAATATTTCAGGTGCCTCATCATCTAATTATAAATTTCAAGTATGCAAAATTATATCTTTTTTAGTTATCTTTTTGACATAAAAGTAGGCAAAGAAATGGTGTGCTACTTGTGGAATGTGAAAACAGCATTAGCAACTAATGGAATGGTTGATACGAACAATAAATAATCATAAAAAGTATGAAAATCCCAGAAGTTACGATATGTATTTAGTCAAGGTGTGCAATAAGATAGATCGAAAATACAGTGTAGGATGAAAATTAATTACCCTCACAATCTGGGAGATTTGTAGACCATGTCTTATCTTCTTGACATGTAGAAAATATGATTCCAGAAGATAAACTATACCCACTTTCACACTGAGTCACACAAGAACTGTCATACTTATGGTTGCTGTGGGTGCACACTGGTGATCCATTGTCCACATCAAGTTCTGTTGCATTAATAGGGCATGTGATGGCTGTAAACAAAAAGAATATTTTCTATGCAACTGTATATAACAACAAAAAATGCTTCCATCGGTTTTTTTTCCTACAAAACAGTTATAATATCAGAAATAAAAATAAAACATAAAGAAAAAAATGTTACATACACCAAATTAGTGTGACTATGTTATCAATAAAAATAATTTTAAAGAAATTGATATCATCAAGTGTTTCAACCTGCACAAGATGGGACAGCCTTGTCTAAAGTTGGTTTGTTGTCGCTAGATTTGTCACACATGATTTGATAGGGTACAGATGATGGTTGGGGTTCCATTTCGTAGCCTTCAAAACATCCGACTGTACATTTTGATCCGTACATGAACTCTGATTTGTCACATCGAACGTACCCATGCAATGGCCACTGAATAGGGTCACAGGTCAAAACTAGATGTAAAAACTTATGAGCTTCATCACTTGTAAATAATCTGCAGTATGAATTAATTGATTATATTGTTATTAGAAATCAAACTACTTTTACCAGTTATTTTGAATGAAAAGGAGCAGTATGTGTTAGCCCCTGTTTTGTCGGAGGCAGTGTATACAATTGTGTGAGAACCTCTGCCAAATTGCGTCCCTGGAGCACCTCCTTGAACCAAATTAGCTCTGAAAAGAAGTCAACAATAAACGATAAACAAAATACCTTCTTGTGCATCGAACATATCTGAGAAAATTTGGGAATAGTTTTATTTAATATTTTATAGTAATTATGATTGTCTGTCTTTCTATTTGATGAGTACTTCCTTGTTCATTAAAGTTGATGGTGTGTACAACTAGGTACCCTTGTACATGAATTCCTGATCAAAACAGAATAAATATCAGATAATCGTAAAAAAAAAAATGTAATCCCGTCTGGTGATGGTATATTTATTGTTCATTGAAGTAGTATCATTATTTGTTGAGAAGGTATTTAACCGTTTATAACCTATATAACCTCGAAGCAACATGACACAACTTTACTGCATGTTGCCATGCATGAACATTTCTGTACTTATTAAAAAGTAATAAATTGTTATATTATTTGATTGAAACCAAGGAATAGGTACTATTTTATAATTTAATCAATTGAAAACTCTTTGAATTAACAACGTACGCTATAGATCCGTCCTCAGGGTCACTAGCGGCAGGAGGGTTCCACGTCACAGTGGCTGTTGTTGTCCCCAGGTCTGCAAAGTATTCCTCATTAGCTGGACCGACGCAGGATGAAAAAGATGGCGGCTGATTCGGTTTCTCTTCTGTAGTTACATATATTATCTCAAAATTAAATTATTTTATCAACGGCTTAAATCGTCTTTGATTAGTAATAATTAACTAACGATGAATTATTTGGTGTTTTTTTTGGTCGCAACATTTCTGTTTTACAAAAGCCTGTTAAATGCACTTTTTTTTTATACCACTTCAATATGACATGCTTCAATAAATTACACGGTCATATTCTTCTCTGGTTATTAAGAGCATATAGTTAAGTACCTTCACAGAAAAATATACAGAGAATTCCTCCAACAACTCCCCCTATAGCTGTTCCAATAGCGGTTCCCTTAGGTCCAAAGATTGAACCTATTGCACCTCCAATGGAGGATCCTTGCCCAAATCCGTTTACAAAGTTGTCGAACTCTGAACTCCTTTTAGTTATGTGATGTGGACTATAAACTACCAACTCCTGATCTACAAAGCATTTCAAATTTGTTATGTAAACTATTTAAAACTTGGTATATTTATTCTCACTTAGGAAATGCATTTCTTTACAAAGATTTAAATCACCTTTTTTAGGAGTTAAAGATCTTGGACCAACCAATTCCAATGACGTGTTGCTATTTCGGACAACATTTGAACTATTTCCGATCTATAAAGGATTCAAGGATTTAAGATCAGTTCTATGTAAGAATCAATGATTTATAAAAGGGCCTGGCCACGCATAGTAAACAATTTACTTTAAATCATATGCATGGACACACCTAGGTGTAAAACGCAAAATACACTAATGGTTGGGTGCTGGGGGTAACCAACCGAGGCTAAAGATGGAAAAATAGCAAAACTTCCCTAACTTTACCTATTAGGTTTTGTCCACTAATGTAAACTATCAAAAACATTAAAAAAATCTTCGTTCTCTTGTCAATTCTTATTTCATAGAAGAAAACGGATGGGGAAAGTAATACTTTTGAAATGTTACAATGGAAACCGTTTGAAATTTTTGAAATTGGTCTTTTGTATTTTGTATAAGTTGAAATGGTAATTATTTATTTATGTTTTTATATCCTTATCGATGTCCATGCAATATACATTTTATTTATGAAAATTGAGACCGGTTGCTATGGCAACAAGCCAAGATATGATTTTTATATGCTGTAATTCCTGATTTTAGAAATTTTTAGCAATGTTTTTGTTGGAACTTGTAGAAATATGCCTTAGTTTTTATTATATTCATTTAAAAATGTTGTTTTGAAGAGTTGTTGCTAAGGAAATTAAAGTTGCGGTGAAAATCACACAGAAATCTCACTTTTTAAAAAGTCCATAGCAACGGCAATATTTTTATAGCAAATGCCAGATTTATTGAAGTTGATTTTAAGAACAGGACACACTTGATATTTTCTGACCCATTGATACACGTTATCTATACTTTTGATACTTTATCTATGCGTGGCCACCGAATTTTGATTCTTACATAGAATTGATCTTAAATCAGATCAATTCATTCTTAATTTTAATATGCTTTAAAACGTATAAAATCTCAAAAGTTTAGTAGAATATAATTTCGTTAAGAAAGATTAGGAAAAGAAAGAAAAAAGATTACCCCCAAATTGTAATGAACAGTGAATCCGAATATATTCAACAAAAGAAACGCTTGGAAAATAAGGTTCATTGTCGAGATGATTTTCTCTTTCTGAAAATGTATATGTAAAAATACAAATCCTATTTTTTTTATCAACGATAATAAAAATATAGACCTTAACAATTTTGATTAACAAAAAATGTATTAGTAGAAAGTAAAAAAATAAAAATAAAAATCCTAAATATCTTAAATTTTATATATAGTTAAAAAAAATCATGTAAATGATATTTGATTTATAAAATAAATGTTATTATTCTCTAACCTTGTCAGTGCGCGTTATCCGTACATTATTGCAACTAGTTTACGAACAAGCTTTCGCTTCCTTTTAAATCTTTTGGAAAACCCAACCAAAGATTTTTTGGAATTTTTATTGTAGCACTATATATATAGCATACGTTTTTTCGTCATTTAAATACCCGTGTTCGTTCTTTCTAAAAATAAGGCCTACTCAGTAATAAATGCAACGTCCGATGAATTAATAGTTTATGGAACATATATAAAAAAGAAAAAAGAAAAATTGAAATTAATGATATATAAATATATTCAATACGTTGATAAATGAAGGAATCGACAAACAAAATCAGACAGACGTAAGAATAAGTTTTATTAGAATTATCTAACACGAGGGCGCAAAATTAATGAATTCTTAATACTAATTCATTAAAAAACATAATATCTGTGACCAAAATTAAACTGGTAGACATCAGTTTTTGTCAAGAGTTTTTAATGCGGTAGGTGGAGATGAAGTGGCGGAGTAAATTAAAAAAAAAAAATCAATAATTTAACGGTAAATATACCGACTTTCATTTCAGTAGAAGTAGATATTTAATTTCTTGCTACTTTTCGAAAGATCTCGTACTTTAATCGATTCAATATGAACTTTTAAAAGGTCTTAAAAAAGTTGTGGAAGTAAATGCATGGCCTTTAACGACATTGAATTTAAATAAAGTAGGAAGTAAATACCTCTTAAGACCTCTACTTGGAAAACGCCTTATTAGTGTACACTAAAAATAAATACTAGAAAAAATAAAAACATGTCACTCATCTTCTTCAAAACTTTGCGCTAAGGATGTTTGTAACCCGATTACCCGTGCTTCCATCTTTGATAATTCTTCTTAAAATGGAGAATGTTTCAATATATATATAATAAAAGTAAATACATATTATTTTTTGTTTAATTGTATTACTATATACTCGACAATGTTCCGTGTCCTATGTTTGTACTCCTCAAACATTATGGATTGTTACAATATAGCATGTTGCAGTATTAATCAGCGATTTAATCATACGGATAAGTCATCTATTATTATCTCTCTTAGTGTAATTCATGTATTTATACTACGTAGAAATATCATCCCCAGTGAAAATAACAACAATAGCTAAATTCGGGATATAACGCGAATCAAAGAGAATCTCTTATTTGAACATTTTATCTGTTGTATTTCTGCAATCGCTAGAATTTAATATGAAACGCTCTGAAAGAACTACATTTGATGTGTCAGATATCCGACACCCCCTTTTAACCAACATTTAAATAGTTTCGTATCAAAATCAATCTTCATAAAACATTATAAAGAATAATCTTGATGTTAATCATCATTAACAAATAACTGTTCATCCATGAGGTCACTAAAATAAGTTAATTTCCACAATTTTGTAAATATTATGTAAAGTCATAGGAAGAAATAGTAGCCCTTTATTTGTATGTTATTATTTATTTAGGGTTACAACTTTAACCAAACGCAAACGCCAATGTGATTCAACTATCTTCAACCTTTAACCTTCAGTCTTTAAAGCTCTCTATAGAACTTTAATTTTGGGGGCGGGAAATGCATAATACTGCATGTAGTCCTTTACAAATAAATCATTAAGCAGATTTAACCATTTATCTGTATGCACACAGGGTAAACATATTTATTACTATAACAATCATAACATGTAACGCAATCTACCAACAAATCAATCATAAAATTCATAATGCAAAAATAACGTTATGTATAGATTTGCAAAAACATAACAAATTTGAACGACTTCAACCAATGTAGACGGAAAAAATTTCAAAATATAATAGAAACAACATTTTCCAATTCAATATAAAAATCAGGAGTAAATGAGGTCTTGTGTTACATATAATTTTATTCATTATTCTTCATGTTTCATATATTTGGTTCATGAAACTCGCATCCTTTGATGGCAACATAAATACTATAATACGACCTGACTTTTTTGTGCTGAATTAAATAAAAGAAACCCATTTATTGTTGTCCTTGTGCTGTTCACTTCTCTTGATATGATTGTTTAATTTTCATAGAATTTTGACACTTTTGACACACCATTTACATCATGTAAAACCATGGAAAATTTTAAACACAAAAAGTTCGATTTTTATCCAGCCGTTTCAATATCTCAACATGGTTGATCACTAAAACTTAAAATAGATTTCGATTTCCTAAGATCTTTGTAAACATTTGATGTTGGAGGTACAGTCCGTACCACATTGGGGTTAACCATATTCAGACTGGCCCAGCTTCCCTTGAGAGTACTGTGCTCACGGCTTAGACGTCTAAATCGTAATCTTTAAAGCAAAAAAATAAAAATAAATAAAAATGTTAAGAAGATACATCAATTTAGAACTGATTAAAAAAATGTAATTCTGTTTTTCTTCCTTAAACTAAAAATAAAAAACCTTCATAAGCTTTTACCTTTTTATCTTTTTAAATATTATGAAACCAACAATTGCAACAAACAACACAAGAGTCAAAACAGCTATAACTCCAATGACAATAGGCATAACGTCAGGGTTATCTGTAAAAATATTCATAACATTTTTTCAAACGTGTATAATATACAGAAGTCATCACACTAAACAAGATAAGTATGACTAAGCATAGAGAGAAATAAAAATAATTATATAAAAAAACCCAATCTGCATCCTTTATATGGATAAAAAGAAATATTGAAAATAAATCGTTTAACGCACTCGCTGTTAAATGCATTTATTTAGAGTTCCGATGCTGATAACGAGTTCAATATTTGCTCCGCCCCCGTTGAACAACGATTATATAAACTCTATTTAAAAGACTCATATTTTTAAATTGTGAATAAAATTATATGATAATATTCGAAATATTTAAAATAAGGTAAATGTAACCAATACTAGGGCAGGTGAGTTACTGCTTGATTAAAAATTACTTTTCTGCTTTTTGGATGTTGAGAAAGGAGATGCAGACGGACTCGTGGATGTTTTCGTCACTGAAGTCGAAGGAAGGGAGGAAGACGTTGAAGACAAAGGTGATGTCGAGGTAACAGTTGAAGAATTATCATTTTCTGTAAGAGAATAAAACTGTTCAATCAACAATTAACCAAAGCAACATTAGTGAAAAATTCAAATACAAGCTAATGGACTTTAATCAATTACTCATACTAATGATCTCACGGTTTACAAATAGCTTTGATATAACTTTTAAGACATTTTGCCAGCAGCCATACACATGATACAGGCTCTAGTTGTATTTTTTTTAAATATCCAGAGATAAAGACATGCACGTTACTAAAATCATGCAAGTGAGAAACATTTAACTCTTTCTTTTTAATGTTTGATCGTTGTCTAAAATAAGAATAATGCTTTTCTATTGAATTAAAGTTTTTTTTTCAAAAGGTATAAATCAAATGTCATCGATGATATGTCAAAAGCAAACGTTTTCAATACACGTAAACATGACACAAAACAAAATACACAAATGCACGTTTAGTTTAAAATAATCACAAAACTGTCCTACCTGAGCAATCAGTCATATTCTGACTTCCTTCATGTTTCGTGGTCAGACCGCTAGGACAAGATTTACATGAGGACTGACCAGATTCATCTTGATAGGTACCGACAGAACACGCCACACACACTCCAGATTCTGAATATGTACCCGGCGGACAATCAACTGGAATTTTAAGCAATCTTAAAAACTCACTGTATACATATCGTCTAAGTAGACTGGTTGGTAAACATATTAATCATCAGATCTACCCCAAAAATCTAAGATATAGTGTTAAGCTATAAACAATTTTTAAATAAAGAAAAAATCTACATATTTTATAATAATTTTTACGACATGAATGGGTTCGCGACCCCCCCCCCCCCTTAAAAAAAATTAGAATATTGCGAAAATAACCAAGTATACAAATGGTACATAAATGGTGATGTTTACTATACATTATTTTGTTTAAAGCTGACATGAGTTCATCAATACGCAATATTTCCTTTTTAACTCTGATTACCGCTATATTAGTTGTCAATTTCTATTGTTTTACTCGATCATCTCTTCTCACCCCAAGGCCGAGAGCACAATTCATGCTTCACTGCATTAATGTATTTCATTCACTCGAGTGGACGGAAAGATTTATAGAAACGAATTTTGAACAAGAAGAATATGACCCACTGCACTAGTAAGGAATATCAAATGAAATAAGAAACAAAACGGACTGAAATCCAGGCACACATACTTCAAAAATCCTAGATCATTATAGAACGTTTTCCTCTATCGAACTGTTATGGCATCGCACATGCGCAATCCACACACTGTAGGAAATCGTGCAGTGACAACATGGACTTTTGAAAACGGAGTGTTTTCTAGAAACTTATAAAAACGATGTTACGTTGTGACTTTCTTAGATTTACTATTACTTATCTACTTTATGCCTGCCTGCTCACTTCTATACTATTACATACAAAACTCAACTCTTTCGTAAAGAATAAAACAGGTCTGGAGTGTACAATAATATGTAAGCGTCGTGCACTCTGCATGAACAACACACGCGTTCGATGTGCACACTTTCAGTGCAAGATAATACAGATACCTTGCAAATTCTTTCAAAGAATAAACCTCTTTTGTTTTGATTGTAGTTTACCTTATTCTTTTTTGACTAAATAAATATATTTCTACAACATGTAGTTCTATCATTTAGAAGTCTGTGCAACCTGAATGCCTTGATCGGAAAGCAAGCGATCGAAACTAATATGTCGATTATATGTTTTTATGGGTTCATGTCAGCTTTAAATATCACAGTTAAACACATAACAACATTTGATCGGTACAGTGGTCCATTCAATAAACAATTTAGTGGAATGTTGTATTTGTAACTTTAGGATTCAAAATATTACGTTTTCCAAATTAAGATAAAATAATCTGAAATCTGCTTAGTACGGGCACTTAATTGGGATTGTAGCACTGTATTTAACATGGATATATTTTTTTTTTTAGAATTTAGCTTTTATTCTTGAAATACAAATATTAAATCCAAAAGCAATTTTAAGACAAGTAATGTAAAAAAGGGTATTTTATTCTAATGAGGGCATGTACAATTTTACAATGTTTTGATAAAAAAAAATCCGCGGTTTTAAACTTGAATAAGGACGAAAAGATTAAGGTAACTTTAAGTTCTTACTGCAAAATGCTTTGTTTCTTCCTTGACCAGCGGAACACTCTACCAAAGAATTTGTGGTCACAGCTGTCGATGAGTACTGAGTGCCACTGATCTCAAACTGTAGAATACTGTGATTACTATTGATCTGGATTGCCGAAGCCTCTAAACTGGAAATACCCACCAGCAAATCATATAAGGGTTGGCTGACTGGAATAAAATACAAATGGGCTAGCATATTGTAGTGATTCTGAGTAAAAGACAAGCACATTACCTAATTAGAACTTACCATTCTGTGATTTTTCAAAAGCCTCCAGATCTAGATTGTCGCCCGAGGTCAAAGTTTGAGTAAGAGTGATGGTTTGTGATGACGCGGATCTTCGGCGCCGTCCAGTAACTGAACAACCTGTAATTCACAAACAATGATATTTTATTTTTCGTTATACAATCATAAAATGGTTTTTGTATATGTTGAAAATTAAATCAAACGTTAATGTACCTGGTGTTGATACATTGATGGAACAAGAACCGTTTACAGAGCATGGCAAAGAAGATTCCAAGTTAGTTTTCAGTTGGGATGACGCTATCACAGCGTCTACACAGGGAATCCCGGGTGTGTACTGAACAGCGGAAACAATAGAAATACTTTTTGGAGAATTTGCACCTGTTAAAGAGAAGGGAGTCTTCTTATATATTGATAACCAATATTTCAGATAACTGCAATTTTAACGCAATGTCTGTCTTCTTTGATAACTTACGTCCACAAGACGGTGGATTTCCGTTCCATGTGTAGGAGGTGTTAGGACCACATACGTATACTGGAAGTGGTTTATGGTCTTCTGAAAACGCATATCCATGACGACAGGACACTAAACAAACTTTATGACCGTCAGAAAAAGTTGAACAATTAACACTGTTCCCAAATCCCTTTTTCAATGGAAGACAACCTTAAATTGAATTTAAAAAATATATCTATAAATATTGTACACGAAATTTTATTTATTTCTATGTTTTCAAAATGTCTAACGTAGACTACTTACTTGGACACGTGTCCGTGTTGCAAAACACTGTTTCATTAGCACCAGTTGAATCACAAGGTAAACCATCGGGATCGGGCTTCGGGCTATTGCATAGCCGTAATCGTGATTTGATACCACCACCACAAGAAGCAGAACATTCAGAAAATGATGTCCATGGGCTCCAACCGCCATTTACTTAACGATTAAAACAATTGATTTCAAAATAAAACAAACTCTGTGTTTGATTATATTTCTGAGAGAAAATAAAGTTTTATAAGGGTAAGAATTAAAAAAAAAATTTAACAGAAGTACCTATTTGAAATTGACACCGGTCTCCTTTATACCCAATCTGGCACGTGCAAGAAAAATTGCCTGCTGAGTTAAAACATGTTCCATTGTTTTGACAGGGACTGTTTTTACAATAATCGGGCTCAATTTGACACCTTTCTCCAGAGTATCCGTCTTTGCATTGACATTTGTAAGCATTCACCTTGTCTACACATGTGTGTCCGTTGCATGGATTCGAATCACATCGATTGATATCTTTTAAAAGAAAAAAAGAGATTTATAAGAATTTTACCACTCATGATACATTAGTATTCATAAGGAAATTAGCAATTCTATTACATACTGTCACAGATACTAGGAGATAGAAATGTTGTTGTTGGTTGAACTTGTGACAAATTTGCAATGGTATCCATTGAAAAAAAGGCATTCTGTCTATATGTATGGCATGCGTTGGAAAGAGTGGCAACCTCAGTATCAGATAAAGTTGTGAATTCCACATGGTATCCAGAAATGATGTATCCTGTTAAAGGCAAACTGTGGTGTCTTTCATATGATCAGCGGAACGATTTATGGTAGAAAAACTGTATATTTTATGTTAAAAGACATAGAAAACGTAACTCTCTTAGTTTTACCTGATAAGGATTCTTCATTTAGCATTATAGACATTCTTGAAGATCGAGTTGTCAGGGAAGATGACAAAGGTATTGAACCAGAGACCGAGGAGGAAAAGACTCGAGTTCCGTCAACATAAACGACGACGGTTTGACTATTAGAATCTAGTTGAATTGTAACATGTGACCAAGTCTCTCTTGGTAGAGTAACTCCTGTAGACATTGACTGGCTACAATCATAGTAAAATCCCCCCATGTGTCTTTTATATTGAAATTCATTGTGAAGTGTAAATATAGAAAGAAACAACAATATGTTGTACAAAATGTTATAAAATACATTGAGCGTGTTAACGTACCGATTGATTTGAACGAATAAAGAATCATGGTATTGAAATTCAATTTTGACAAATGATGATTCAGTACGAAGAAGGGAAAAATTCGCCATGGTCTTTGGGAGAGCAATCCAAGTAGACACAGAAAGTTGTTTTTGATTAGTTGTTGGTGCATCAAAATAAATCTGTTGTTGGGCCTTCGTAAATTGTACATCAAAGTCTGTAAAACAAAGACTTTGGGTGAGAGAAAGTTTTTTTGAAAGAAAATAATTAATGATATTTCCTAGCATGTGAATTAAATTATTGATGAAAGATCAATATTGATTATTATAAAATAAGTACATGAGCAGTTGGTTGTATTAGTAGCTCCAGAATAGGCCGTCGTTTTTCCGAATGGGCATGACATACACGATGTCGACATCTCGTCACTTGTGTAAAAGGACCGTGGACACAAATGGCACGGTTCCAATCCAGTTTTGGAAAACTCACCCGGAGCGCACTTCTCTGGAAAAAAAAATTTGTTTGAATTAACCAAACAATCCCTGCTACACAATGTTATCATTAAAAAATATGTAAGGTGATTTTACCGTTTTAGTTATCAGCTTTAGATTTTTTGTTCTTGATAAAAAATAGAACAAATTGACCAAAATAATCACTTAGACAGTTGGTGGTATTCATTGACCCAGGTTTTTCCGTTGATGTTCCGGGTGGACAAGAAGTACACGTGAGATCATCTGGACTTTCTTTGTATGTTCCCACCGGACAGTCTCTGCATCGGGGATTCACTGGATCTGATGTATCCAGAAATGAACCCTCTGAGCAAGGAACTACAAGAAGTTTTGTATTAAGGAATATACCAGAATCATGATTGAACCTTACTTAATGTTTATACAAGGTATTAATATGCTTCAGGTATTTATATTATTAAGATCCCTGAAAGTTTGAATTAAAAAAAAATATTCTTGCACTATAAGCAAAGTTTTAATCATACAAAATATTCTATTTTCCTATAACACACCCATCTGTAAAGAATTGAAGTTAAAAAGCGTAACAGATTTTCTTACCACATGTAAGCGTGGACCAACGAATGATATTCCCCACAGGACAATCTGGATCGCTGTATCCCAATGCAAAACTACTAATGTCAGGACTCAAGCCGCTAACAGTTAAATTTCCAGCTGTCGCAGACGATTTCATTACTTCAAATAATTTTTTCTGGACTTCCTCAAGAAAATAAAACGTTGAGCCACCGGTAGAGTTGAAATCGTACCAGGTTGTCGCCAGTTTCACTTCAACTCTTATTTCATGTGTACTTCTTTTGGACAGAACGTGTTCCAAAACAAAATTGACATCTCTTTTCCTTCTTTTGCCACTCACTGGACCACACGTTACTTCTGTATTATTTACATTGCAGTCAATTTGTGAGGGACACACTCCATTCCAGCCTTGGGACTCAAGGCGCTGCATCTGTTTAATGAAGTTGTTTTTAATCTCCACAAGGACAGTGGGATCGTTGCAGTCCCCAGTATAATAAAAGAATTCACCAAGGACAGTTGTCATTCTTGGTCGACGAAGTTCTGCAATTATATATCAAGCAAATGCATCTAAGGTTTGATTAAATTGCTAAATTAATTTTATTTAATATTCTTTATACATAAAAATTGCATACGTGTACATCCGGGAACTGTATTTGATGGAGTGTATTCTCCCAGTGATTCAGAGCAGGTAAATTGGCCCGTGAAAGGAGCTCCATTTGAGCCCACTGTTCCATACGGGATATCATATTGACCAGAACATTGCATCTGACACTGCATCCCAAACATCCACGTTGCGCATGACATGGCTCCATTTTCGGGCGCCGGAAGCGTATCGCAAGGGTTTTCTGAAAGATTTCAAAACAAGATTGATAGTTTATAAAGTAGAATATACATATTTTTAGCCGATAAAAATCTAATAAAGGAAAAAAAGAATGCGGCTTACTTGAGCAGTATGGTTGTAACTCTCCCATATCCCAATATCCACGTGGTGGAGTAAAGCTGTCGTTTCTTTCACAAGTGATTGTTTCATTGCCAATCAATGGAAAGCTACCCATACACTTCAGCTGGCATGTAGAGCCATACATGTAGCCATCCGGACATTGATAGAAAAGATACTTATCCGCAATCAGAGGTGGATCACAAACAATCTCTACAATGTTGTATATGCTGTTATAACACAAGGGCAGTTTGTAAAAAAAGAAAGAAGTAATCGATGAATTGATAAAAATACCTTCAACATTTACGAAGAAAATGCACTCGGGAGATTGGTTGCCATTTGCATCAATGGCTTTGTATCGTATTTCTGTCAGTCCTAGTTGAAAACTGGATCCCGGAGCAGCTCCCTTTGTTTGGGAAACTGTTACTGTTCCAGAGTTGTCTGTTGCCGTTGGCGTTTGCCATGTTACTGAGGCGGTTTGACTCATCTTATCCGTATAGGCGTATATTGTTTGAGGACAATTCAATATTTCTGGTGCCTCATCATCTAATTATAAATTTCAAGAATGCTAAATTATTTTTTTTTGATAAGCTTTTTTGCATGGAAGTATGCAATGAAATGATGTGCAAATAATACTATATTCAGTATAGTACAAGGTATGCAATAAGACAGGTCGTAAATTTATACAGTTTGGGATAAAAATTAACTACCTTCACAATCTGGGAGATTTGTAGACCATGTCTTATCTTCTTTACATGTAGAAAATATGATTCCAGAAGATAAACTATATCCACTTTCACACTGAGTCACACAAGAACTGTCATACTTATGGTTGCTGTGAGTACACACTGGCGATCCATTGTCTACATCAAGTTCTGTTGCATTAGTAGGGCATGTGATAGCTGTAAACAAAAAGAATAATTTCTACGCAACTGTATGGAGCAGCATTTGATAGTATCAATGTATGTTTCCCTTTGTTTTTACAAAACAGTTATAATATAGTTATAATATCAGACATTATAATAAAACATAAAAAATGTTACATACACCAAATTAGTGTTGCCATAATTCTTCTGTGTGATTATGTTCCCAATAAAAATCGATTTTAAAGAAATATGATATCAAGTGTTTCAACCTGCACAAGATGGGGCAGCCTTGTCTAAAGTTGGTTTGTTGTCGCTAGATTTGTCACACATGATTTGGTATGGAACAGATGATGGTAGGGGTTCCATTTCGTAGCCTTCAAAACATCCGACTGTACATTTTGATCCATACATAAACTCCGATCTGTCACATCGAACGTACCCATGTAATGGCCACTGGATAGGGTCACAGGTCAAAACTAGAAGTAAATATCTGAATTTCATCATTTACGAAAAGGGTCTTAACTTTTAGTTTATTGAATAAATTGAATTTATTGATAAAATTTAACAATACACCAATTACTTTCAAAAATAATTGTAGTCACCTGTTATTCTGAATGAAAAATAACAGTATGTTGTGGCCCCT